>NC_072426.2:65005303-65308333 GCF_028878055.3 Symphalangus syndactylus
TACTTGTCTTCCTTCCAGATTCTGTCCTCTGTCACGATATACATCCGGCAGTACTGCCCCGATTCTGTTCACCAGAATCTGCACCTTACCTAGGCCCACCATCCCGTGTTTTATATGTTGCTTACAAAATAGAAAAAGAAGAAGCCAGTTTACAAAAGGTGGCTGAGAAGAGGCTCCATAGAACAGCCCATTAGTCTACTTATTTTTTTCCCCATGTCACCTTGCTTAATTTGGCATCGTCATAAGTAAATGGGAACTTCTGCTTCAGGCCAAATTGGAGTAACAGGGCCCAGGTTTACCTTCCCAATAAAAACAACTAATAACCTGGTGAAAATATAAGAAATAATGATTTTCAGACATTGGGCAGCAAGCAAGGTAGGACAGGGATGCCTGAGAGAGGGGAAACAAATGAGATGAACCCTGGGATTGTCCCAGTTTATTTCCTGGAATGGGTTTCCAGACTTTAGCACAGGGAGAGGGAACCCAGCCAAAACAGAGGAATTGCTGAGCTAAGAAGATGAAGTTGAGAGTTCAAGGCAGGCCAAGTGTCAAGAGTTCACAGGGCATGCTATTAGTAAAGAAAGAAGTGCATACAAAGAGAGCACTGGAGATCCAGAGAAGGCCCCTCCTGTCTTCTGCTTAGTATAACCAGCACCTATATGTTGGAAAACTTCTTAAGGTTGGAGAATGAACCACTCAAAAGGTCAAGCAGAACTCTGGAATAGTCGGTGTTCCCACCAGGCAAAATGGGAATATGTCATAATATATAGGGAATCAGATAGAGTGCTTCGATGGGTATTGAGCCAGGAAAAGTCAGGAAAAACAATCAGCTCTAGAATAAAGTCCACTCCAGTCCGGTTAACTAATCTTAAATGCAAGCCTTGATTGAATCAAAATGTTTCCAAGTAACTAAATATGTCCCAGAACAAAGCTCGTACATATATAAGTATGTATATACAGTGAGACCTCTATGTCTGTGCGTTCTGCGTCCATGGTTTCAACCAACTACAGACCAAAAATATTGAAAAATTTAAAATAAAAATAGCAGTACAACAATAAAAAGATACAAATTTTAAAATTTGTATTACTTTTTATATAATACAGCATACAACTATTTATATACAATGTAGCAGAACAGCTATTTACATGGCATTTACATTGTATTAGGTTTTATAAGTCATCTAGAGATGATTTAGAGTAAAAAAAAAGGATGTGCATCGGTTATGTGCAAATACTACACTATTTTATATAAGGGACTTGCGCATCCTCAGATTTTGGTATCCATGGGAGAGTTCTGGAACCAATCCCCCTTGGATACCAAGAGATGACTGTATATGCATACGCATATGCTGTATTCAACAAGGTAAACTTCACAAGGTATGACATTCAATAAAAATTAACAGTTGTGGAAGAAAGCAGGGAAATACGACCTGTAATGAGAAAAAATACATTTAAAACAATCCGAAAATAACAGAGAAGATAGAATTAGTGTATTAGGACATTAAAACAGCTTTTATAACTATATCCCATAGAGTCAAGAAAGTAAAGAAAAACATATTTGTATCAAGAAAGACATGGAAGATAGATTGTACTAAGTTAAATACTATAAGCCCTAACACCACCACTTAAAAATAAATACAGCTAATAAGCCAACAAATACATATAATGTAATAACAAAATAAAAATCCAAAAGAAGTCAGAAAGTAAAAAAGGAGCAAAAAGCAATTAGAGCAAGTAGAAAAAATAGCAAGAGGATAGATTTAAACCCAACAATGTATTTTTAAAATCACATTAAATGTAAACAGTTTAGACATCCCAGTTAAAAAGCAGAGAGTGTTAGAATCAACAGTCCCTATACGGGGAGGCATGCATGTGTGTGATGCATACTTTAAATTTAAAGACACAAACATACTACAAGTAGAAAGATAGAAAAAGATCTACCATGCTAACACTATTCAAAAGGAAACTGTATAGCTATATTAAATATCAAATGCAATAGATTTTAGGAGAAAGAATATCACCAAGGATAAATATAAAACAATATTTTTATACTTATATAAAAGTACATAAAATACAATTTATTTTTAATGATAAATGGATCAATCATCAGGAGGATATCACAATCCTACATGTTTATATGCACCTAATAACAGAGCTTCAAAATACACAAGGCAGAAACTTACAATTATAATTAGAAATTTCAGCAGTTGTTACTCAATTATTGATAAAACAAGTAGACAGAGAATCATCAAGTATATAGAAGACTTAAACAAGACATCAACTAAATTGACCTAAGGAACACACATAAAACATTCTTCTCAAAACAGAATATACATTCTTTGTAAGTGCATACAGAACTGGAACTTTTACTAAGAAAGGCCATATTTTGGACAAGTAGCTGTATTAAATATAAACTATTTATTAAATATTAATATTTACTGTTTAGTAAATATTACATATATTATATAATATTAAATATAAACTATCTATATTAAATATAAACTGTGTAGCTATATTAAATATCAAATGCAGTAGATTTTAGGAGAAAGAATATCACTAAGTATAAGAGGTTTATTTTTAATGATAAATGGATCAATCATCAAGAGGATATAACAATCCACATGTTTATATGCACCTAATAACAGAGCTTCAAAATACACGAAGCACAAATTCACAATTATAATTAGAAATTTCAGCCGTTGGCCAAGTGCAGTGGTTCACGCCTGTAATCCCAGCACTTTGGGAGGCCAAGGCGGGTGGATTACCTGACATCAGGAGATCAAGATGAGCCAGGCCAAAATGGCGAAACCCCGCCTCTACTAAAAATACAAAAATTAGCCAGGTGTGGTGGCAGGTGCCTGTAATCCTAGCTACTCAGGAGGCTGAAGCAGGAGAATCATTTGAACCCGGAAGGCGGAGTTTGCCATGAGCCAAGATTGCGCCACTGAACTCCAGCCTGGGCGACAACAGAGAGACTCGGTCTCAAAAAAAAAAAAAAAAAAAAGAAAAAAGAAAAAAAGAAATTTCAGCAGTTGTTAATTATTGATAAAACAAGTAGAGAATTATCAAGTACGTAAGACTTAAACAAGACTTCAACTAAATTGACCTAAGGAACGTATATAAACATTCTTTCCCAGAACAGAATATGCATTATTTGTAAGTGCATATGGAACTGGAACTTTTACTAAAATAGGTCGTATTTTGGACAAGACAGAACAAGTCTCAGCAAATTTAAAAGGATTCCATCATACAATGTATATTCTGTGACAAGGGAATTATTGATTTAACAATCAATTATAGAAATGTCTTTGAAACTTCACTCAACTAGTTGGAAATTAAACAACACACTTCTGAATAATCCATCATCAAAGGAGAAATCATCAGTGTGTAAATATCTATTTTATAAACTCTTTCTGACTACTGTCATAACATTTCAATTTCTTATTTCTATTTCTGTTTATGACTGTGCCAAACTAAATGAAACAATCAAAACCTAATGCTTCTGAATCTTCTTCCAAGTTTCTTCATAGAGCAGCTCTGTCTGCAGGTGCCTGCAGAGAAAAATGGTTCAGGTGCCTACAGCCTTGCTAGAGGTAAATCATAGGACATTACATCACTTACTTATGCATGGGCAAAAGTTCGGAAGCAGAGACTTCAAATATTTAACTATGGTTCTTTCGGTAGTCAAATTATGGTTAATTTTTGTTTTTCATACTATATTTGAAATTTTAAAAATATTATCTACAGAGTTGACAATATATTTATAAACAGGGGAAAACATCATTTTTATTACAAACAAATATGGAAGACTTCTGGGTTCACGAATGGTGAAGTAGATTGGATTGAAAAAATCGTGTAATATAATAACAAGTATAACTCTTAGCAGAATATAAACAACAATTTTTCAAAGTTACTACACAGCGACCAAAAGCAGACAGAAACTGGAGGAGGTTTGACCCTGGATAATGGGACCACATTGAATCAGACTAACATTTGTTCCACTTTTTCCATAAGGCTACCCCCTTGTCTGGGTAGCACTGGATGACCAGAACTTAAATATATTTGCATCCATACTGGTTTGACACGTCACAGTGACTGGAAATTGAGGATGACCATCTCGGGGAGGTGACTACAGAATGTAGAGTGCACATATTTGCATATAAAATCCCCTCAAAATTTTAGCTGACCCCTGAACATACATGGAGAATCCAAAGAGCCCAGCAAAAAGTGGCAGGTGAATGATTTTAAAAGCTCAGTAGTTCAAGTACTGCACGGCACATAGGAGAGAGTTTGGAACTTAAATTTAGTCATGTTAGAGGGCCTTGGTAAACATAAAATTTTCCATTGAAATTTCAAAAAGCCAAACCTTAGGAATCAATTCTATATCCCGAGACTAAAAATTCATCCTGAAAATAAATGTAAAAGTGAAACAGACTTGCCCTAACCAAAGGAAAAAATAGTCTTCCACAATGTCAGGACAGTCACCCAATAATTCAACTGCCTGCTAGAACAAAGATCTACACTGCGCAGAGGAAGAAAAAAGAATCCAAAGCCTCTATAATATGTAATTTACTATTTGATTAATAATATGAATAATATGCAACTCAATACATATTGCATATAATTATACTACAGTTGAATATAGTAACATGGAAATTGTGTCAGTATATAATCAAGATACTAGACATGTGAAGAAACACATGTGACCAAGAATGAAGATAAAAAACTGAATAGAAACAGTCAATGAGATGCCATGGATTTGGAGACTAGCAGACAAAAGCTTTTAAACAGCTTCCGTAAATATATTTAAGAATATAATGGAAAAGGTGGTAATAATGAGTGAACAAAGAGGAATACCAGAAAAGAGATGAAAACTTTCAAAAAGAACCAAATAGAAATTCTAAAAGTGAAAACTGCAACAACAGAAATTGTAAAATCCTCCGACTAGGCTTAACAGATTGAAACAGAAAACAAGATCTATTAATTTGATTTCAGATCATCAGAAATTATACATTATGAAAAGTAGAGATAACAACTTCAGTGAGATAAAAAGTGGAGCAGAAAAAGTATCTGAAGAAATAGTAGTCCCCCAAATCTCTAAATGTGTGAAAAACATAAACTTACCCATCAACAAATCTGAAGACAACCAATTCTGATAAATCCAACACTCTCTATCTCAAGCACATCACAGTAAGGTTGCTAGATATCAAACGCAAAATTCTGAAAGCAGCCAAAGGAAATGATACCTTATATACAAGGTAACAAGGATAGGCAAGGATGCATACTCTCCTGACTTCTATTTAACACAGTATTGAAAATCCTAGTCCATGCAACATGTCAAGAAAAAGAAACAGGCTGGGCACAGTGGCTCATGCCTGTAGTACCAGCAGTTTTCAAGGCCAAGGTGAGAGCATCACTCTAGGCCAGGAGTAGAAGACCAGCCTGGAGAACATAGTGAGATCCTGTCTCTACTAAAAAAAAAAAAAAAAAAAAAAAAGTAAAAAAAATTAGCTGGGCATAGTATCACACACACCTGTAGCCCCCACCTACTCAAGAGGCTGAGGTAGGAGAATTGCTTGAGTCCAGGACTTCAAGGTTGCAGGGAACTATGATCATGCCACTGCAATTTAGCCTGGTGTCAGAGTGAGACACTGTCTCGAAATTAATTTAAAAAAAAGAAAATTCACATATATTTTATATATGTGGAAATATAAGGAATAAAAGAAGGGAAAATAAAAAGTAAAAGCTGTTTATATTTGCAGATGACATGGTTGTTTATTTAGAAAATCCTAAGCAATGTACAAAACAACTACTACAACAAATAAATTTTGCAAGTTCTCAGGATTCAAGAGCAGCATATAATAATCAATTGTATATTTATATGGTAACAGCAAATAATTATAACATGAATTATTTTAAACAAAAAAATAGCTAAGAAAAAATTTAACAAAAGATGTAAATACATGTACACTGAAAACTATAAAATATTTCTGGTAGGATTAATAGATGATCTGAATAAATGAAGAGATATACCATGCCCCTGGATTACAAAGTCAATATTCTTAAGATGTCATTTCTCCCAAAATTTATCCATAGATTTGGTGCAATTTTGATTGAAACTGCAACAGGCATTTTTGGCAATAGGCAACAAATTGATGAATTTATTCTAAATTTTATATTGAAAATCAAAGGTCCTGAAACAGTTTAAAACATCTTGAAGAACAAAATTGGAAGATCCATACTACTTGATATCAAGACTTCTATGAAGCCAAAATAATCAGGACAGTATGGCAGTGTGGTAAGGATAGACAAAGAATAGATGCATAAAAGGTCAATTGATTTCTTTTTACCAAGGTGCCAAGGCAATTCAATAAGAAAAGAAAGTCCTACTTACACGTGATGTGGGCAAAACTGCATACACAATGAGAAACTAAACTTTGCCACCTACTTCATCCCTCACATACAAATTAATATTAGGTGGACCTAAAAATAAAAGCTAAAACTATAAAAATAAAAGCTAAAACTATAAAACGTCAATCTCATTAAATTGTCTAAGCAGAGATTTTCTTTAAGAAAAGATACCAAAAGCTCTAAATATAAAAGAAAAAATTGACAAATTGGACTTTACCAAAATTGAGAACTTCTCATCAAAAGATAATGGGCATTAAGCCGGGCGCGGTGGCTCACGCTTGTAATCCCAGCACTTTGGGAGGCTGAGGCGGGCGAATCACGAGGTCAGGAGATCGAGACCACGGTGAAACCCCGTCTCTACTAAAAATACAAAAAAATTAGCCGGGAGTGGTGGTGGGCGCCTGTAGTCCCAGCTACTCGGAGAGGCTGAGGCAGGAGAATGGCGTGAACCTGGGAGGCGGAGCTTGCAGTGAGCCGAGATCGGGCCACTGCACTCCAGCCTGGGTGACAGAGCAAGATTCCGTCTCAAAAAAAAAAAAAAAAAAAAAAAAAGAATAAGTAGCCGGGCACAGTGGCTCATGCCTGCAATCCCAGCACTTAGGGAGGTGGAGGTGGGCAGATTGCTTGAGCTCAGGAGTTCAAGACCTGCCTGGGCAACATGGGGAAACCCCATATCTACTACAAATACAAAAATCACCCAGGTGTGATGGCACACACCTGTAATCCCAGCTACTTGGGTGGCTGAGGCAGGAGAATCACTTGAGCCTCAGAGGCAGAGGCTGCAGTGAGCTGAGATGGCAACACTGCATTCCAGCCTGGGCAAAAGAGTGAGACCCTGTCTCAAAAAAAGAAATGAATAAGTATATCAGAATATGTAATAAGCTCTAAAAAAAACGGCAACAAAAAATACACAAAACATCTCATAAACAGTTGAAAAAATACTTGAGCACATGCTTCACCAAAGATATACAAATAATGATAAACATGTATAAAAGTGGTCAACATCATTGGATATTAGGGAAATGCTAAATAAGCCCACAGTATGTCATCATTTCGCACTAACTAGAATGGCTAAGCTTAAAAAGATTAACGATACCAACTATGGGTGAGAATATTAAGAAACTGGAACCGTCATGCGTTGGTGGTACAGATATATACATGGGAAAAGAGTTTGGCAGTTTCCTATAAAGTTAGACAAGCTGGGTGCAGTGGCTCATGCCTGTAATCCCAGCACTTTGGGAGGCCAAGGTGGGTGGATCACCTGAGGTCAGGAGTTCAAGACAAGCCTGGCCAACATGGTGAAACCCTGTCTCTATTAATAACATAAAAATTAGCCAGACATGGTGGTGTGTGCCTATAATTCCAGCTGCTCTGGGGGCTGAGACAGGAAAATCACTGGAACCTGGGAGGTGGAGGCTGCAGTGAGAAGAGATCATACCATTGCACTCCAGCCTGGGCAATAGAGCGAGACTCTATCTCAAAAAAAAAAGAAAAAAAAGAAAAGGGTTTTAACATACATCTCCTCTATCATCCAGTAAATCCACTTCTAAATATTTGACAACAACACACACACATACACAGACACACAGATACACAGAAAACACCTCTACAAGAATGCTCATAGTAGCTTTATTCATAATATCAAAGTGGAAATAATGAAATTTTCATCAGCGAGAGAGTGGATAAACAAACCGTGGTATGTTCATAAAATGGAACACAACACAGCAGTAAAAGAGGTAAATATTGAAACCTGCAACCACATGGATGAATCTAAAATCATTAAGCAAAAAAAGGCAGACACATACTAAATACTGTATTGTTCCATTAATATGAAGTTCAAAAAGAGAGAAAACTAATTTATGGTGATAGAAATCAGAGCAATGGCTGCTTATGGAAGGAGGTGGGAATTGATTGCACAGGGACGTAAGGGAATTTTCAGGAATGATGGAACTGTTCTGTTTCAATTGTAGTGGCGGTTACGAAGTGTATACATTTATCAAAACTCAACACATTTTACATTTAAGATCTATGCAATGCAAATTTTACTGCAAAAAACTCATCTCAGGGAACTCCAAGGGGTTATTAAAATTCTTTTATTATGCAGGGGAGGTTTTTTAAATCTAATGTTGTTTAATATAAAATAAGTGGTCCATTTGCTGGAACTTGGAAATGATTCTCCTGTACTTCATTTCTAATAGTAGTAATAGTTATTATTTTAAAGCAGGATTCCATACAAAAATATAACAGAGGTGTGACAGGGCTATTCACAGGAAAGAAGTGAAGGGTCTACTCTGGCATGTGAGGGCTAATCATAACTGTGTGAGTGCTCTATATATATTCTTCTACCTGTTTTCAGCTCCTAGGTCACTTTAAAGCCTGGATTTTACATCCTGAGACTATTTGACTGTAGAACTTACTCTAGTGGTTACTAAAGTTCCATGTCAATAGTATTAGGTTGTTGAAAAAGTAATTGTGGTTTTTGCCATTAATAGTTATGGCAGAAACCACAATTACTTTTTCAACAACCTAATAGTTATAAACCACAAAGAATGCATTTTTGCCATATCCAGTTTATGAAGCATGGCTCACTTTCTTCTGGGCAGCTTCCTAGACTTCTCTACAGGCTTCTGCCCAAGGAAAATCCATGCATGCTGTGTGCCTCCAATGTCTCTTCTGTTTAAAAAACAAAACAAAACAAAACAAAAAACTAAAGGAGCTATTTGGCATATAGGAAAAAAAAGATTGTGTAGCAAACAACCTGACTGAGTCTCATTAGGGCTTCCTGATTTATTTCAGGGGCTCAGATCTGTGTAAGTGTTTAATTATATATGCATTCATTTTTAATTCATATTTTACCCATATGCACAGCCATTGTAGAGTTTAAATTCCCTTACTCATAACAAGATATTTTCAAGCAAATATAATTCATGTCTTTACCTTCCGGAGAAATTAAAACACAGGATGGCACTGTGTCGAAGTGATCACTGCTAAGTGTTGTTTTCATCATTTAAAAATATCATTATTATTGGCCGGGCGCGGTGGCTCACGCTTGTAATCCCAGCACTTTGGGAGGCCGAGACGGGCGGATCACGAGGTCAGGAGATCGAGACCACGGTGAAACCCCGTCTTTACTAAAAGTACAAAAAAAAATTAGCCGGGCGTGGTGGCGGGCGCCTGTAGTCCCAGCTACTCGGAGAGGCTGAGGCAGGAGAATGGCGTGAACCCGGGAGGCTGAGCTTGCAGTGAGCCGAGATTGCGCCACTGCACTCCAGCCTGGGCGACAGAGCGAGACTCCGTCTCAAAAAAAAAAAAAAAAAAATCATTATTATTATTATTGTTGTTATGCTTACCTGCAGGACAACGTTATCATCACATAACAGCCTACATAAAGACTCCTCAAGAGCCCATAACACATCTTTCCGATAGGTAAAACATTTTGTTAATATTCTAGTTTGAAGGAATGGGGTCAGGAAGAACTTTGGAGAGACCATTTTTATTTTTTTTAGTAAGAATTCAAATACTATATGACATGGTTTGGCTGTGTCCCCACCCAAATCTCATCTTGAATTGTAGTTCCTATAATCCCCACGTTTCGTGGGAGGGACCCAGTGGGAGGTAATTGAATCATGGGGGTGGTTACCCCCAGGCTGCTGTTCTCATTATAGGGAGTGAGTTCTCATAAGATCTGATGGTTTTATAAGATGCTTTTCCCCATTTTGCTCGAGGCTTCTCCTTGCTGCCACCATGTGAAAAAGGATGTGTTTGCTTCCCCTTCTGCCGTGATTGTGAGTTCCCTGAGGCCTCCCCAGCCATGCTGAACTGTGACTCAGTTAAACCTTTTTCCTTTATAAATTACCGAGTCTCAGGCATGTCTTTATTAGCAGCATGAGAACAGACTAATGTACTATACAAGGATTGAATGTTTATAACATGAGAATGAATTCATTCATCTCTAATAAAACATATTTATGACTAGAAGAAAAGATGTAGTTAAATAAAAAGTTTCCAAAGAACCTTTGTTTAGCTGGCCAAAACCATGATTATGAGTTTCAGCAGTAAGTATTGATCTCATTAACTAATTTCCCATTTCTTTGACTTGCAGTTGGAGTAATCACATTATGTGCAATCCGTAGATAAATATGCCAGACTTTCCTTTTAGCCAGTCCTATACATTTCATCTCATACCAAAGCTTTCACCTAATTACTCAAAACAGCAAAAGTACATTTTTTTTTTGCATTTCATAATCTTTCCTCTCCTCTTTTTTTATTTCAACAGGAGATATTAGTAGGTGGTGACATTATGGGAGCAAACTGCAGTAGTGTTAAAATTATAAAATTGCCATTATTTCATTTAATAAATATTGATTGATTGCCTTACTATGTGTCAGGCACTGCTCTTGGCATTGAGACACAGACAGAAATCCAATGGATGAAAATTTTGCCTGCCTAAAGCTTATATTCTAGTGCAGGGATACAGACAGTAAACAAGGTAAGTACATATAGGACATCATAAATGGTGACGATTAGAACAATTATAAAGAAACATCTAAATAAAGGGAAATTACTGGCTCCCATCATCCTCCATTTGACTTAACTGATAAACTCAGGTCCTTCCAATGTTGGTCATTTACTTAATTGCAACATGGGCTCAGAAATGTGCATTCCACCTAATCTGATATGTTATCTGAGTTCTTACACAATTCTTATATACAAAATTATATTAGGCATTGCCAGTTTGTTTGCTTTCACAAGGTTGTTTGGACTGAGTGTTTATTGCCAGCACCAGTGGGAACCTGGGAAGTTAGTCTGTTAGTAGGTAAGGGCATAGATTCTGGTTCAAATCCCAGCTCTCGCCAGCTGTGTGACCGTAGGCAGAATACTGAACTTCTCTGTGCTTCAGTCTCTTTAGCTACAGAGAGGGGATGTTATAGTACCAACCGCATAGGGTTATTGTAATAATGTGTATTCAAAGCAGTTAGAGCAGTACCTGATGAATAGTTTATTAAATAAAACAATACAAAGAAGATTACTTTGAGCATCTGCTTACCGGGGTTTCAAATTTGGGTTAGGTTGAAGGTCATGTTCAATGCCTCACCCACACCTAAAATATTGCCAGTAACTGCCACTTTGTTAACTACATACCTTGGAATGATGCTAGATTTAGTGAAGTTTTTAGTGAAACTTTAAAGAGATGACAGATATGTTTCCTAGTTACAATGTGATTTTGAGGGGAAAAAAAGAATTTCTATATCAAAAAGGCTTATCTGCTGTGTATTCATTATTGCCATTTTCCCTCCACAAGAAGGTAAGCTCCATGAAGGCAAGGCTTTTAGTTTTGTTTGGTTTTGGTTTTTGCTTTGTTTCTGTTGTTTACAAATGTATCCCACATACCTAGAATAGTATATACAGCACGTGGTAGGCATTCAATGCATTGGTTCAATAAGTGAATAAAATAATAGATAAATAAGTGAATGAATAAATGAAAAACAGCAACATTTAAAACCTGGTTATTAAACCAGGTTTAATTTCAGCTTAGTCACTACACCCAGTAGGGCTCCATGACTTACCTATCTATAAAATATACTCACTTCTGTAACTTTTTTGAATGCTAATGTATACAAGGTAATCTGCTAAACCGTGAGCCCTCAAAAAACTCACAATTTGGTAGCACAGACATTAAAGGTACCTAAATAAATAATGCAATGTACTCTAAAAAGAAAAAGAAAAGGAAAGCAAGAGAGAACTGGAGGAATCAGAGAAAATTCCTTACTGACCTTTCACCTTTTAGGGATACTTGGATTGATTCATATGATCCTCCCATGAAGTCTTCTTAAATACATCTTTTGAAAATTAAGATATTTGTCAGTTTCACAAACTGTGTGAAACCGTGACAAAAAATACCTGGGAAATTCTAGCAAAACAAGATACCCCCATGTACAAAAGCAAATAAGCCATGAAAGAGGACAGTTGTTTTCTGGGAAACTCTGATGACATTTTGTAAGCCTGATTATGTTTTAGTTGATTTATATATATTTACAGTTTCAGTTGTTTGTTACTTCTCAAAGTTATTTATGTTATTTAGTTTGTAGAAATATACACGACTGTGTGACATATGCATGGTGAGAATTTGTTTCCCTGACAATGATTACTTATATTTGTACAGAATAACATTACAAATGCATTAAATCCAGACACCCAGAAGAAATTGCGGCCATAAATTTTATTTGCCAGAAAAAAATAGACAGGAGCATTTTTTTCTTTTTCTACCTTTTTTAAAGATTAATTTTTATGATATTAAAGAAAAGACTGCCTGGTGTGTTTAAAAGCAAGTATACTAAAAGTCATTTATGATCATGATAATGCAAGTACTGTGAGTGAAATTTTTTATTTTAAAAAGTTGAAAAGTGTTCAGTTGTGTACATAAAAAGTGAGAAATATTGAGTTGAGAAAATTAGAACTTCTCTGTAATTAAATTCTCTAGTTTGTTTACTGAACCATCATCAGATGTATTATGAAGTGAATACAGTGAACTGGCATCAAACTCTGGAATCACAATAATAGCACCTATCACTTACTGAGCATTTCCTTTACGTCAGGAATTTTTCTAAGGCCTTTATATTTACTAACTCATTGCATGCTTATAAGACTCCCGTGAGGTAGATGATTTTATCATCTCAAGTGTAGATTAATAAATCAAATGAGAAGCATTGGGAAATTGCAATCGTTCAGGGCCAGCAAGTGATAGAGGAGAAATCTGAACCAAGACCCCTCTAATTCCACAACCCTGAATGACTCTACACCACCATGTTGACCCACCACGATAGTAGTGGTGATGTTGTGGTTGTAATCATGGCAGTGATCCAGCCTCTGCCTATAAAGTTTGGGGATTTCTTCCCCATAAGATTGCTAGCATTTCTTTGGTAATCATTACATTGAAGTGCTATAGAATTCTGTGAATACTGTATAAAAAGCAGCTTACAAAAAAAGTTCAAATGCTAAATCTTGGCAAATTTCGAACATATCTTCTATGTGTTTTCATGGTGTTAGCTTTCAATAACATCATTTTTTTTTTTATTTTTTTTCCCTTGGAATGTAATCTCATCATTTCTAATCCACTGAGGTTTTAAACACATAAACAAGACTCAATCACAGACAGGGATACGGGAGGAAAAAAAAACATGTATTGAGCACGAAAATTGGGCCAGGCCTGTTCTAGGGGTTTACTGGCTTTATCTCAAATAATATACAAAATAATTATATTGTTCATGCATGCACGTATTCACATATTGATGAATTTCAAGTTGGAGATGTATAGGTAAAAATGGGATTAGGTTAGAGCTGGGAGGGGGCTGACCCTGGGCTCAAAACTATGGAAAGGGATGGGGTGGGGATGGCTTCAGGATGACATTAGAGACAGTTTATCACCATCTGAAAAACTATATATTTTAATTACTTGTTTATTGTCTGTTTCTCTCTAGTAGAACATAACCTCCATGAGGGCTCAGATGGTTTTTTGTTTTCTTTACTGTTGTATTTTCAGGGTCTACTCTAGAACAAGGCCTAGCATGCCATAGGCATAAATACTTTTTGAGTGAATGAATAAAAGAATGAATCATTTCATAAATATTTATTGGGTGGTGCCAGTCACTCCACTGGTGCTGGGGTGTTCATGATGAGAGACACTGTCCTTCTCTTGATAGAATTAGGGTCTAGTATAAGAGATGAACAAACAGCAGGATATTATCATTTGGTATGAAAGGCAGTACTGTGAGAACAGGAATTCCAAAAGCTCTGGTGTGATCCTGTGGACCCAGTCCCATTCTGGGGAGGCAGAGTGGCTTTCTTAGATGAGGCAAGAGCATCTAAGCTGAGATCTAGGCAATAGGGGAGTAACCAGACAAGTAGGCAAAAGGAAATAAGAAGAACAAGGCTGAAGCCTAGGCGGAAGCACAGCTCCTCCTAGGAACTCCAGGGTTGCTAGTAGTGTCCTCATTTTAGTTTTGAGAAAATTAAAGCTCAGAAAAGTAAAATGTTTGGCCCAAGGTTCCAGCTCAGGGGCTCACGCCTGTAATTTCAGCACTTTCGGAGGCTGAGGTGGGCAGATTGCTTGAGCCCAGGAGTTTGAGACCAGCCTGGGCAACATGGCAAAACGCTTTCTCTATAAAAAATACAAAAATTATTCCAGCATGGTGGTGCACACCTGTAGTTCCAGCTCTGTGGGAGGCTGAAGTGGGAGAATCGCTTGAGCCTGGGACGTGGAGGCTGCTGTGAGCCGTGATTGTACCACTGCACTCCAGCCTGCAAGCAAGTAAGCAAGCGAACGATTCCAGCTCTGTTCTGTCTGCATCCAAATGCCATGACGTTTTTAGTCCACTGTGTACAAGACCCACAGACCAGTTTCCTTGTGCTTGTGTGTCAAATCCCCTCCGCAAGTGGCAATAGCATTCCAAATGGAAAATGGTGACTGTTTGATTCCTGCCTAGTATCATTCATCTCATCTCTTACTATTTAAAATATTCCTCAGAGAACTGCAAAGCTAACTTTTCATGTTTTTTCTATGTGGTATAGGCTGGGACCAAGGTAAACACACAAGAAGTTGTATTCACTTTCTTAGGACTCCAGAGATCCACTGTGTGGACTAAGATGTACATTTAATCAGCGTAGCTTAAAGGATTAGAAGAATTCACCCGCCTTCCCGAAAGGCTGATGTTCCCCGAACGGCTTACATATGGGGATTATCATTGAGAATCATTACTTAACACTTTGCTCTACTAAATTCTGCAATAACCAGAGACTAACTCTAATGGAAGATTGGGGATGTTTTAAGATAATACCATCTGCGATTGCAGCATTTATTCCACATGATGTCTTTGCCTTCTTTGGGAGACTTCATTTGTCCTGGCCCACAGAACCACACATTTTCTGAGTTGGAAGTGTTTCTGTCCTTTTATTTTGCATTTCTGTGATAACCATTGCTTCCAGTGCTCTGAACTTTGCTGTCTTCCCTTCACCTTCGTGTGTTCAGTGGGTGTCTCACAAAGGTAGGAATCTGTAAAAGGTAGCCATATTTAATCTGTTTTTGAAACCATGGGAGGCTATAATAAGGTCCACTGCTGAGAGAAATTACTCGGAATGCTTCAAACAGGCAATTCTAAGTACCTGAATGCTCAAGGGTTTTTCTATCATAGCATTATTGACAAGACCCTTTAATACTCTTCCTGGCCATTTTCTCCATTTAGGGACAAGATTGGGAAAATCTGAGTCTCAGCTTTAGCTCTGCCATCTAGAATTATTTCACCTTCTTGAGCCTCAGCGTCCTAACCTGTAAAACGGGAATGGTAACAGTGGACTTGCCTATTGCAGTGTTGTTACAAGGAACAAATGAGATATATGTCAACATACTTGTAAACTATAGAATATTCTGTAGATGTAAGCTGTTAATATTGCTATTACTACCCATGGATTGAGATAGAAGTGGATATTTTCATTTCAGCTTTCTTATTATGACAAGTGGTCATTTCAAGCGTGAGGACTTGGCTCAGGTGGTGTAGAAACATGCTGCTGAATGTCAGTAACACATCTGTAACACTTGGACTGCATTCATTCACAAAAGTGAAGAAGAACACCACCAAATTCAGGAATTTTGCATGAGGAGTTCTATTAATGTCACTTCTTGTCTACGTGCTGAGAGAAGACAGTTGAGAACTTTTAGAATTCTAATCAGTGATATCTTACATATTTTTTAAAGGACTAACTTTAGAACTGAGGACTTTGTAAATAAGAAGTAAATTATCCAGAAGGTATAACATAATGGTTAAGAGTTTGGTCTTTGGAGTCAGCCCAATGTTCTAACAGTGTTTTAGTTGGGATTGTATTAGCTTATGCTTCATGAAAAAATTAACCTTGAAATATCAGTGGTTTAACATATTGTACTTATTCTTTTGTAAAAACTGATACAAGTCAATAATGATTCTCCTCCATTCAGTGTCTCAGGAATCCAGGGTCCTTTCAACTTAAGACATTATCTCAATATATGGCTCTCAACATACCAAGGAAAGGGGAAAAGTTTGTATAAAATAGATACATTAGCTGTTGAATGGCTAGAGGTATCAGCTATCATTTCCATCTATGTTTCATTATCTAGAAAAGTTATATGGCTTTGCCCAACTACCAAGATATGGGTAGTGTAGTCTTCCCCTGTTGCCAGGAAGGAACGGACCATTAAGGGGAAACATTAGGCATACTTTCTATACCTGACTCAACTAGCCAAGTGAGTTTTGGCAACTTAGATGTTTTCATGCATAAAATAAAAGTAATAGTAGTTTCTACTTTACGTGGCTATTAGGCACATAAAATGAGATAATGTACATGTGACATGTAGCATACCTGGCACAGAATAAGTGCATAATAAATGTTAGATAATACTATTGTTGTACTGATTAATGGATTAATTGACCCATAGTCAGTTATATCAAGTGTTAATAAAGAAACTCCATGCTGACCTCTGAATTACTTGGAGATTTCTCAGCACCAGAACCAGCTTTATTTCCAGAAGGCTTTACCATTTTTCCCACAATTATGAAAATGTTATACATCTTACGATTTCTAGTGTATCAAGAGTTTCTCAGTGAAACTCTTCTCTTGCTATGAAACCAACACTCACTTAATTTAAATCTGTTTTATCCAAAGGCCAGATGAAAATGCATTTGTGTAATAAGATGTCAACTCTTGAAGGGTTTGTTATTTTCCGTATCCATTGAGCAAGATTATGGTGGGCCATTTCCAGGGGGCTGTTTCATTTATATTTAAAACCATCTGAGCTTTTTTCTTCTAGTGAGTCAATAGATGGGAAGATTAAAGCAGATGCACCCAAAAGGCAGAAAAATTATGAGTCCTGGCCATTGATGCTAGAGCCTCAATGAAAGGGAAAGGGAGCTGGGCATGGTGGCTCATGCCTATAATCTCAGCAATTTGGGAGGCCAAGCTGGGTGGATCTCTTGAGCCCAGAAGTTCAAGACCAGCCTGGACAACGTAGCAAGATCCCATCTCTATAAAAAAAATACAAAAATTACCAGGTGTGGTAGTACACATCTGTGGTCCCAGCTACTCGGGAGGCTAAGGTGGGAGGATTGTTTGAGCCTAGGAGGTTGACGCTGAAGTGAGCCATGATCATGCCACTGCACTTCAGCCTGGACACCAGAAAGAGATGCTGTCTCAAAAAAAAAGAAGGAAAGGAGGGAAGGCAAGGAAGGCAGGAAGGGAGTCAGGAAAGAAGGAAGGAAGGCAGGAAGGGAGTCAGGAAAGAAGGAAGGAGGGAGGGAGGGAGAGAGGGAGGAAAGAAGGAAGGAAAAAAAAGGAAAGTGAAACTAACATGTAGATTATCTGCTCTATGCTGGGAACTTGACATGTCACTTTAATCCTCAGAGCAAACTTACAAGGTCAGTTTTATTCCTCAGTTCGCAGATCAGAAAACTGAGTCTCAGAAGGGCCGAGTAACTGGCCCATGGTCTCAAGGCTAGTAAATGGCATGGCTTGGATTTGAACCATGTTTTAAGGGAGAGGAAAAATAACAGAAAGAACATACACTTTGAACCAAGAAAGAGCTGAGTTTGAATCTTGGCTTTGCCACTGATTAACATGGTATCTAGATTAAGTTACTTAGTCTAGTTTATCTATCTGTAAAAGGAAGATAATAATAATAAGGGCAATAATAAGTTATGTATGACTTACTGTGCCCAGTTTTTTATGTGCCTTATGTATATTACTCTACTTAATCTACACAACCACCTGATTGAAGTAGGGGACATTATTATCCCTCTTTTACAGAACACAAAAGTTCACAGAGGGGTAAGCAGCAGAGCATGAATTCAAAACGAAGTGACTGGCTCCAGAGTCCAAGTCCTTAGCTGATAGCTCCCATCCACAAGAATAATAGTATCCAGAACAAATGATAGAACACATAATGAGCAATGCATGCCTATTTTAAGGCAAATACATGTCATTATCACTTTTCTACTCTACAATACTGGTGTGGTATTTCCAAGGGGATAGCTTCCCTCCAAGAAGAAGCAATCTAACTTGGGAACCATGGAGCATTGGCCCAGCTATGAATGACACTTTGCTCCTTTTATCCATCAAAAAGTCTCCGTATCACCCTTATATTGTCTTGGATTCTATTCTTCTATGGAACAGACATTTGCAATTTCTCCCAATGTTAAGGAAATCAAATACAGGATGGGACTGTACTGTCTCCGTTAGTCTGTAGCTGGTAGGTCGTCTGCCCAATGGGAAGGCTGCAGGTGATGATGTGGGAGGAGATTCAGGCATTTGAAAGACCATCCATCAAACAGCAAGTTAGCTGGATAGTATAATTGCTTGGAGATTTTATCATATATTTGGCTTTTTTGCTAAAGGAGAGCTTCACTATAATCCTCTTAATTGATTAGCCATTATTTCTGTTATTGAGCCAAGTTGTTAAGAATCCGCAGTTGCTCATTCCCTTTCAGTTCATTTTATCACAGAAATCTGAAAGATGAAGGCAAGTTCTACTTTCAGACGCGCAGTTAAATGGACAGAAACAATCAGAGGCCTGCAATCTTTAGATTCGAGATGGTATCTAGTGAACTGGGAGGAAACTGTGAAAGAGAGCACCCGTTTCTAGCTGAACAGAGAGATGATTAACTACGTTGACTACAAAGAGCAGTCATTGTAAGTTACTATGGAAATATTTTCCAAACCTCTAGGCAAAAGCACAGTCTCAGTGAAGACAAATAACTCTCAGAGTTCTTTTTTTAGGTGAGTCCATAAGGGAGCTGCAACTTAGGAACACTCTCTATGGCCTTCTTTTAATCTTCCTTTATGACACTGAATTTAAAAAGTAAAAGTCAGCGTTAAGAGGGAAAGCAGTCTTTTAGGATAGCTTTGTGTTCTTACCTCTCACCCCAAATTTAAGACCTGGAAAATAAACTGTACACACACATTCACACACACACTTACTTTTGCACTGTATGTCATAGGAATTGCTGGCAGTCCTTGGTGACTTATAGGAACATTAGAGTAGTTTCATTCAGCAAACATAATTGAAGACATCCTGTTCAAGGCAGTGGGCTAATTACCTCACTGCATTAAAAAAAAAAATGTCTACAGCCATCACCTTGATACTGCCTTCTAACCCCCTTCTAATCAGTTACCAAATCCTGTTGACTCTACTGCAAAGACATTCCCTGTATTCGTCTGTTTTTGCATTGCTGGGAAGGGATACCTGAAGCTGGGTAATTTGTAGATAAAAGAGATGTACTTGGCCACGGTTCTGCAGGCTGTATGAGAAGCATGGTGCCAGCATCTGCTTCTGGCAAGGACCTCAGGAAGATTCCAGCCATGGCAGAAGGCAAAGGGAGCCAGTGTATCTCGTGGCAAGAGTGGGAGCAAGAGAGTGGTTGGGGGAGGTGCAAGGCTTTTTAAACAACCAGCTCTCCCATGAACTCAGAGAACTTACTCATTACAAGGAAAGCATCAAAACATTCATGAAGGATCCACTCCCATCCCCAAATACCTCCCACCAGGCTCCACCTCCAACACTGGGGACTACATTTCACCATGAAATTTGGAGGGGACACGCATCCAAACTCTATCATCCCCCTTCACTTCCTTCCAGTTGCTACACATGGCTCGGGCCTGCACCACCCCACCGGCTCCTCACCAGGCTCCCCATGCCATTCCCCTTTCTTTGAACATCAGTCCGTCCTTTCAAATGCAAATTTCATTCTGTGGCGGCCCCATTGAGAACTCTTCAGTGATCCCCAGCTGCTCTAAGCAGAACAACGGAATCCACCTCACACTTTCCAGAGTCCCGTGTGTGCTGGCCCTCATGTGCCTGACCAGTGTCCCCATATATGTCCCTTCTGGCTGCCCTGCTCTCCAGTGTCACTTGCTGTCAGTCATTTCCTCCAACAAGCCCTGTCCTTTCCTACCTCATAGCCTTTATGGATCTGTGTCTTCTGCCTGCACAACTTTTCACCCTGACTTCACCTAGCTAACTCCTAGTCATCCTTTAGGTCCTTACCCTAAATGTTATTTTCTCAAAAGATAAATAAATAAGCCTGGGTATAGTGACTCACACCTGTAATCCCAGCACTTTGGGAGGCCAAGGCTGGCAGATCACCTGAGGTCAAGAGTTCAAGACCAGCCTGACCACCATGGTGAAACCCCGTCTTTACTAAAAATACAAAAATTAGCCGGGGGTGGTGGTCCGTGCCCGTAGTCTCAGCTACCTGGGAGACTGAGGCAGGAGAATCACTTGAACCTGGGAGGTGGAGGTTGCAGTGAGCGGAGATCAGGCCACTGCACTCCAGTCTGGGTAACAGACTAAGACTCCATCTCGGAAATAAATAAATAAATAAATCCCAACCCACTTTTCCTTTCTCCTCCCTCCTCCCCATCCAGGCATACACCTTTGAACACCCTTTGCTTTTCTCACCTATTTCTCTATCATCATGGTTTAGTTACATTCTTAGTTGCATAGTTAATTTGCAACCCCCACAGAATCAAACCAATAAATCTTCAGAAGAAGGTGGCTGACTACTGTGTCCTCAGCACCCCACATATAAGAGATGCTAAATATTTCCTATTCGACAAATAAATGAAATTACATTCCGTTCCCTGAGAGGACGAGAACATTTGCAGGTAACCTCACACAAAGAAGCAGAAAAGGTAATACTTTAGGAGTATACATAAGACAGCCATTAATTCCCTGTAGTGGGACTGATGAAATCTCCATAGAATTAAAGTGGACTTTTAAGGACAAGGAGAATTAAGAGATGCAAAATAGAGGGAAGGTTCTGCCTATTCCAAGATAAGCGCTTGGCCAAAGCATGCAAGCACATGTCACTTTTGAAGAATGGTGAGAAGTCAAATCCAGCTCGAACATTAGGTGCGGTAGCAGGCTGGGTGCAGGTGGCTGGGAGGAAGACTGGGTTGAAAGATGGCTTTAAATGCCACACCAAAAATTGGGGCAAGCACATAGATAAGAGGCAGGCTTCAATGTCCTTGTGAGGGAGTGCACAGGATTTTAGCAGTGCTGTACAGGTGGGTAAGAATGATCCAGATGAAAAATAGTGAAAAGCCTGGACTAGGCTCATAGTAAGTCCAATGAAAGCAGGGAACAAATTTAAGAGACAGTGCAAAAAGCAAGGTTTCTTTGTATACTGAAATCAAATGCACATTTAATATGAGTTTGTTGAGAAAAACGTGACTTTTCCCCTGTGAACAATTCATTCTTTTAAAACAACATTTTCTAAATTTTCTGGGAAATGAGAGAAAGAGAGAGAGAGAGAGAGTGAGAGATTGTTTGGTTGATTGTTTCTGTTGCAAGATGAAAAACTTAACCCCGAGCGAGTTTAGGCAAAATGGAGAACTTACAGGCTCTCATACCATGGGAAAGCTGATTTGCTGCTGGAAGCTCTTTTTATTTCTTGCTATCTTTCATCTCTGCTGTACTTTGGGCGTCAGTTTTACTCTCGCAGACAGGCTCTTCCTGAGCTGTTTCATGCACAGGTTGTCACCACACTTCTTTTAGGTGCTAGTAGAAAACTAGAGGAAGGTTCTCAGTGACCTAGTAGGGTGTCTCATCTGCTACCGGAGCCTGGAAGATGTGCTCTGTGCCAGCCACTCTCGCGAACCATGGGCCTGACGTTGTCTGCTGGACTGGATCTCTAAATAAAGAAACATTTCATTATGGAAAGAAGGAAAAGGTCTGGTGAGGCAAAGCAGTAGATGTCGGCTCCATATACTGTGACCTATGTGCTGAATAGGTCAGATTTGGGGGCTGTAGATCAACACAGTGTAGGGGAGGAAAAGATTCCCTTTCTTACCCATTGCCTGGTTCATGGCTGAGGCCTCTATAATAAAAGATAGGCTGGGCACAGTGGCTCATGCCTGTAATTCCAGCACTTTGGGAGACTGAGGCAGGAGGATTGTTTGAGGCTGGGAGTTTGAGACCAGCCTGGGCAACATAGCAAGGAACTATCTCAGTTTAAAAATCAGCCAGGTGCAGTGGTGCATGCCCTTAGTCCCAGCTACTCTGGAGGCTGAGGCAGGAGGATCACTTGAGCCCAGAAGTTCGAGGTTGCAGTGAGTGCCGCTGCCTTTCAGTCTGGGTAACAGAGTGAGACCCTGTCTCTTAAAAGTAAATACATGCATAAATTTATAAATGACAGATAAGGGGAAAACACATACATTTATTTATTTAATGTAAATTTTACATGACATAGGAGCCTTCTAAAATGAAGACCCAAAGAAACAGGGAAGCTTGTGTATTTTTATGCTAAATTTGATGAAGAGTGGACAGTCCATAGGGAAGTATGATTGGACAAAGTGGGTAAGATCTATTGGTAATTAACTCGGGGGAGCTTAGCAAGCCCTGTTTGTTCAGATTCTTCTTGGCATCTTCGTGTCTTCGAGGATAAAGATGTTTCTTTCCTCTGGGTATAGGGAGAATACCTCTGGAATGAAGGTCTTTTGACCTACTTCAGAGAGGAAGGTCATAGAATTCTTTTTTTTTTTTTTTTGAGACAGAGTCTCCCTCTGTTGCCCAGGCTGGAGTGCAGTGGCGCCATCTCAGCTCACTGCAAGCTCCGCCTCCCGGGTTCACGCCATTCTCCTGCCTCAGCCTCCCCAAGTAGCTGTGACTACAGGGGCCCACCACCACGCCTGGCTAATTTTTTGTATTTTTAGTAGAGACGGGGTTTCACTGTGTTAGCCAGGATGGTCTCGATCTCCTGACCTCATGATCTGCCCGCCTGGGCCTCCCGAAGTGCTGAGATTACAGGTGTGAGCCACCGTGTCTGGCCAGAATTCTTTTATAGCTTGCTGCAGGGGAGAAGGGAAGGAGGCAAGTCAGAAACACCTTCTTGCTTCTCCTGTTTCCTCAAATGCCAAGGCTGGAGTGCAATGGTGAGATCTCAACTTAGCGCAACCTCTGCCTCCCAGTTCAAGTGATTCTCCTGCCTCAGCCTCATGAGTAGCCGGGATTACAGGCATATGCCACCACATCTGGCTAATTTTGTATTTTTAGTAGAGACGGGTTTTCTCCATGTTGGTCAGGCTGGTCTCGAACTCCCAATCTCAGGTGATCCGCCTGCCTTGGCCTCCCAAAGTGCTGGGATTACAGGCGTGAGTTACCATGCCTGGTTACATTTTCTTTCAACAAATTTTGGGATCAATCATTTCACTCCAGAAATAGAAGAATATTTCTGTAGTAAAGGAAATAGCTGAATGTAATATTTCTGCTTCTTCTGATCCTACTGTGCTTCATAATTAAATAATGTCCTCAATAGCCAGGGCCAATAAATAAATGGAATCAATATTTTACTTAACAAAAACAAAAACAGATGATATGGCTAGCTGCTTAATAGTTCATCTCATGTTTCATGTAATCATTCTTACATTATTTTACAGTAACAAAATGGGAGCTGACAGCTGTGGATCTGAGCTACTGTATCTAAGGGCAGATAGTTTAAAACATAAATACTTAAAAGAGATATGTTGCTAGCCTTCAGATATCAAAGTCACTAAAATACGAAATTACACTGCACTGAGAATGTTCAAATTATATTTATGGATTATAAATTATAAGATTTTTATAAAGCCTCCAGAGAATTTTAGAATTTGTATTGGAAGCCATTCTGTGGAATTCCATAAAACACTTAAAGGTAGGAATTTTCATAGGTCACTAAGGACTTCTGTAGGGCCCCATAAAAATGCAATTTCCATAAAATATCATGTTAATACATTTCCAGTTTATTTATCTTCTTGCCTTTCCTCCAGCTGTAACCTAACAATCATCCTGTCTTTTACTTTTTACAGTGCTTTCTTGCAGTTGTACCCAGATGTAAATGAGACCATTCATTATATTTCATATGCCCTTTTGAGGACCTTATTATCCAAAAATAATATTTGAAATGGCACCAAGAAACATTTTTTAAAGCCATTGGACAACAGTGCCATGCGTGGGGAGCAGGTTGAAGCAGAGACCTAAAAACATTTCTAAATAAAATGATTAGAGAACCATGAATTTAATGGCAGCCTCTATAACTGTAGAAAAATTATTTTGCAAGCCCTGCATTCAGAGGTGTCTCTGGTGCTGTGTGTGTGTGTGCCATAGGTTGGCTGGCAAAAGCACATTTTCCCATGTGTTCTTATACTTATAAAATATCTTTAAAATAACCCTTCAGCTTTTTTGTAATGTGATAAATCAAATTAAACAGATCCAATTAAGCTTCGGGAAACCATTCTTTTTGGCAGCAGCTGAGCTAAGATTGTGTATGAGTTTCAAAACGTTGCTGTAACAAGGCACTGCAGAGTGAATGGCTTAAGCAGAAATGTATCATCTCACAGTTCTAGTGGCTGGAATACAAAATCAGGTGTGGGTTGGGCTGAATCCTTCTGAGGGCTGTGAAGGATCTATTCCAGGCCTCTCTCCTTGGTTTGCAGGTGCTTGTCATCTCCCTCTGTCTCTTCATTTTGTCTTCCCTCTGTGTACCTGTTTCTGTGTCTAAATTTCCCCTTATAAAGATACCAGTTGTGTTAGATTATAGTTCACCCTAATGATCTCATTTTATCTCCATTACCTCCGTAAAGACCCTTTCTCCAAATACGGTCATATTCTGAGATATTGGAGGTTAGGCCTTAAACATAAGAATGTTGGGGGCACTCAATTTAACCCATTACAAATGTGTTGCCCTGGCCGCCTGGCCATGCAGGCTGACTCTGACCAATGGAATTACTAGGCATTATTCTCATGTAGAGTAGTGAAGAAATGTAGGCCCTAGAGTTGAAGAGCCTGGATTAGAATATTGCTTTGGCCCTTCTTACCTGCCTGACCAATGACATAACTCCACATAGCCTCAGTTTCCACATCTATAAAATAGGGGTATATGAAGTACCTACTTCATTGAATGTTCTGAGGCTTAAATGAAAGTGCTTAATCATTTGAACAGATATTAACTCAAACATGGCAACTTCTTGTTATTTTTATCATCACCAAGTTGTCTATCTGTTGTTATTATTGCCCTTCTTTGTTGGAAATTTTCCATAATAACGTACATTTTATATGTGTGTTAACAACAACAAATGGGAATTCTCTTGGTCTATTTCAGTATTTATAGCTCTGATGAACTTCAGGAAACTTTGAATGAAAGATACTATATATTGTGTCTCAAATCTGATTATTCTTAGAAAACTAGTGACAGATTGAATGACCCTACCCCGTATCCCACCCAAGGAGTACATATAAAATATTCTGATTCCATCTATACCTTAAAAATTACCTTGCCCACACAGGACTGGATGGGGAGTTAACTGGATTGGAAATTCTAGTCCAGATTCTACTACTTGAGGTCTGTGTCTGTTTCCTCTTCTGTATAGAAAAAGAAAACTGACTTGAAGCTAAAATTTTGTATTTTTTAGAATGGAACATGACCAGCTCCCCTTTAACTAGTTCCCTGTCATCAGGCACAGCATACAGGGAGGTGGACACCAGGTCAGATCTTGTGTCATTTGTATTGGATATTTTACATGTAGAATGTTATTAGAATATAAAATCTCTAAAAGAAAAAAGAAAAGATTTTCAGGTACCAGGTTGTGATCTTCTTAATTCAAGTATTAGGTTGAACCATAGTGAAACATACAATATTTGACCTTTTTTCAACCTACAAAAATAATGGTTTCATATGGTTCAGCTTAAGAGTTGAATTTTTTTTATACGTATTTTAAGTTTGGGGATACATGTGCAGAACGTGCAGGTTTGTTATATAGGTATACACGTGACATGATGGTTTCCTGCACCCATCAACCCATCATCTCCATTAGGTATTTCTTCTAATGCTCTCCCTCCCCTGGCCCCCCACCCCGTGAGAGGCCCCGGTGTGTGATGTTCCCCTCCCTGTGTCCATGAGTTCTCATTGTTCAACTCCCACTTATGAGTGGGAACATGTGGTGTTCGGTTTTCTGTTCCTGTGTTAGTTTGCTGAGAATGATGGTTTCCAGCTTCATCCATGTCCCTGCAAAGGACATGAACTCATCCTTTTTTATGGCTGCATAGTATTCCATGGTGTATATGTGCCACATTTGCTTTATCCAGTCTATTATTAATGGACATGTGGGTTGGTTCCAAGTCTTTGCTATTGTGAGCAGTGCTGCAATAAACATGCATGTGAATGTGTCTTTATAGTAGAATGATTTACAGTCCTTTGAGTATATACCCAGTAATGGGATTGCTGGGTCAAATGGTATTTCTGGTTCTAGATCCTTGAGGAATTTCCACAGTGTCTTCCACAATAACTGAACTAATTTATACTCCCACCAACAGTGTAAAAGCATTCCTATTTCTCCACATCCTCTCCAGCATCTGTTGTTTCCTGACTTTTTAATAATAGCCATTCTAACTGACATGAGATGGTATCTCATTGTGGTTTTGATTTGCATTTCTCTAATGACCAGTGATGATGAGCTTTTTTTCTTTTCTTTTCTCTTTTTTTTTTTTTTTTTGAGACAGAGTCTCACTCTGTCACCAGGCTGGAGTGCAGTAGTGTGATCTCAGCTCACTGCAACCTCCACCTCCCAGGTTCAAGCAATCCTCCTGCCTCAACCTCCCGAGTAACTGGGACTGCAGGCACGCACCACCATGCACAGCTAATTTTTTCGTTTTTCTTTTCTTTTTTTTTTTGTGTGTGTGTGTGTCTTTAGTAGAGATGGGGTTTCACCATGTTGGCTAGAATGGTCTCAATCTCTTGACTTCATGATCCACCCACCTCAGCCTCCCAAAGTGCTAGGATTACAGGCATGAGCCACTGCGCCTGGCCGATGAGCTGCTTTTCATGTTTGTTGGCTGCATAAATGTCTTCTTTTGAGAAGTGTCTGTTCATATCCTTTGCCCACTTTTTGATGGGGTTGTTTTTTGCTTGTAAATTTGTTTAAGTTCCTTGTAGATTCTGGATATTAGCCCTTTGTCAGATGAATAGATTGCAAAAATTTTCTCCCATTCTGTATGTTGCCTGTTCACTCTGCTGATAGTTTCTTTTGCTATGCAGAAGTTCTTTAGTTTAATTAGATCCCATTTGTCAATTTTGGCTTTTGTTGCCATTGCTTTTGGTATTTTAGTCATGAAGTCTTTGCCCATGCCTATGTCCTGAATGGTACTGCCTAGGTTTTCTTCTAGAGTTTTTATGGTAGAACACTATGTAACAGTTGAATTCTTTTTTTCTTTTCTTTTTGTCTCGCTCTGTTGCCAGGCTGGAGTGCAGTGGTGCCATCTCGGCTCACTGTAACCGCCATCTCCCAGGTTCAAGCAATTCTCCTGCCTCAGCCTCCCAAGTAGCTGGGACTACAGGCACATGCCACCACACCCAGCTAATTTTTGTATGTTTTAGTAGAGATGGGGTTTCACCGTATTGGCCAGGATGGTCTCGATCTCTTGACTTCGTGATCTGCCCGCCTCAGCCTCCCAAAGTGCTGGAACTACAAGCATGAGCCACCGTGCCTGGCCAACAGTTGAATTCTTAATCCAGTGCCTTAGACCACTTGGCCATGCAACCACCCATAATAGTTGAATTCTAAGAGACAGAAAGAATATGAACTTTATCTTGAAGTTGGTTATAGTGGGATGACTTCTATTAGAGGTAAAGAAACAGAAAATGACTTTACCCCTTCCCCCAGCTGCACATTAGAGGTGAAAATATAGTCATACAAACTGTCACTGTGGAGTTGCAGCATTTTAAATGTTATAAAATGCATTTCTGTGATTAGGACCAACTGGAGAACAAGTGCAGCCTGAATTAGCAAAAATAAAAATACACAAACACACACACATGTATAATTTTAGAATGTCCTTTCAAAAAGAGTTTAAAGCTGTGCCTGGCAGCTTGGACAAACATCATGCTGCATCCGGAGGGCCTCTGCGTGTGTCCTCTGGGAAAGCGTGACCTGCAGATCCCAAGGGCTCATAACCAACTGTATGTTTCATAACTAACTGAGTGCAGTCTCACTGGCAAATGCCCTATAAGGCCTCTTGTTCCTAGGGCAATCAACAGCAGCAGAATAGAAGGCAGTTTAATCATTGTGGATAGAGAGGCTTATACTTTGGATGCCTTTTTGTTTCCAGCTAGTTTCCACCTTAGAGCCTGGACCTGGACATCACTCTACAGCTGTGTGTGGAAGGAGCTAGAGATCACATCAGGGTGTTTTAAGTAACTGGAATTCTGCTACATTTGAAAACAATTTCATCAGAAACAAAACATTGACATCTCAAGGTGCTTATCTTGAAGTCTACAAGGATGCAGGAAGCGAAATAAAAGAGCAAAGGCATAACAGTAAATGGATTTTTGAAATAACCCACAGCTACACATCTTCAGCAAAGAGGGAGTGGGAATGCTGCCTTCCATGGTGACCTGGAGTTATATAGGGCCCAGTTTCTAGTGCTTGAGGCTAAGGATACTGGGGAAAGAAGCACCGTACTCTGTACCCACAGGGTCTCTGCAGAGTTTGCCATCCTGTTACCTTAACATCTTTAAAATGCCCACTAACTTTCAGCAAGAGTGGGTAAAAGTGTCCCTATAACAGACACTGATTTAATGGCTTGATCTTGACAGCCACGGTTCTTTCTAACCGTGACACTGTGGCATGTCTTAGCCCATATTGCCAACATTGCTCCTAGGACACTGGTTGTCAGTGGAGCTGCTGAGCACATCCCTGCTGGCAGACCTGGCTTTATGAGTGTGTGGGCTGTGGAGTCTCACTGAGCCCTGTGCTTAGAAGGGCCCTGTGCCTGGTTTAATGATCTGTTGTCTCCATCTGGAGATTCTTAATTTTTGAATAAGAGCCCCACATTTTCATTCTCCCCTGAGATCCACGCTGACTGATAGGCAACAAGCCTCCATGGGCACTACCTTTGGAGAGGATCCGCCAAGAGACTGAACAAAGGCTGTAAGCATTGTTCGTGGAATTGAAATGAATCTAAAAGATGGGTGTGGGGGTCATGGGACTCTGAAGTCTCTAAGAGAGCACTGTATGGAGAAAGTTTCATAGAAAAGCACATGGGAAAAGGAAGGGCCGGGTCTACATACCAACCCACCAGGGTGGGCTGCCGCCAGTATGACCCACGTGTGCTCTCTCAAGCAGTAGCCATCAGACTACCTGATTGCCATCAACTGACAGCAGGTGCTCTTCTCCTGCCCTGACCTGCAGTTTGTAGCCTTCATTCTTGCTATGTGGCAGATGTTTGAAGCTTGAGAATAAAAACGATGCTCTCATCCCCTCTGGCATACAGTAAATGCTTGTTTTCCCAAGCTCTATTCCTCCCTAGACCTTCTTTAGTCTTCCAGAGAAAGAGGAAGAAGACTGGAGATTATAGTTTTATGATTTAGACTGGTGAAGGCCTCTGTAACCATTCATCCCGAAGAAAGTAATAATGTAGTAAGGAACTATGAAGGGACTATGTGATGATGTAATTAATTCTCTTTGGGCAGGGATTCAAATGAATATTATTAAACCATCACAGGCAGTTTTGTTTTTAATCTCTGCAGTATGTAGGCCATGTGCTGCTTCAAAAAGTATAGAGTCTTTGGTTTGACAGGTGACCCTTTTATTTTAAAACTAAATACATATTGGAAAAGTGGCTAATCTGGTGTTATCATAAAATTTTGATTTTATGGAATCAGTATTAATAAATAAAGAATTATTAAGTTTTAAAAGAAAAAACACTTGGAAGTATAGAAGACCCTCCCCTTTTAAACAACTCGTCAAAGAAAAAATGAAAACAAATGGCAAAAGTGTTAGAAAATAATAATCATAAAAACATGACATATGACGAAATCTATCATCTGTAATGCTTTACCCATCGAAATTAAATGAAGGAAAATAAGAAGGGAACTAAGAGTCCAGTTCAATAAGTAGAAAAACAACTATAAACAAACCTAAGAAAATAGCAAGATAGCAGAAATGAATAAGAAGACGGTATAAGGTTTTAGAAAATTACATGGCAATTTATTATAACAAAAACAAATAACAGAAGGAGACATATTTGCAATACATGTATCTTTCAGGAAAAGCATGAATTTCTTCAGGTTTATTTTTAATAGAAAAGTAATAGAAGTGCAAGAAGTCCACAGAAAAAGAAACACAAATGGCCAATACATAAATGCAATGATATTTGACTTCATAAAGAAATTGTATTTAAAGCGGAAGTATATTCAATATCACTTATTAGAATTCTAGGTAGTATTGCCAAAGATGTGGGGAAATAGCATCCTTCTACTGTGCCGGTAGAAGTGTAAATACAAACAGTTTTGGGGGACAATTTGAGACTATTATTTTAGAAAGACATACAATAATGCATTTACTTAATTTTTAATGTTTTTCATTAACAGAAAAATTCTGAATTACAAAAGAAAAATTTAACCTGCTTATTGATATTGTTTAGAGGTGAATGTTTACATTTTATTTGATAATATATAATTTGGTCCTCTAATTGCTTAGGCACTTAGATGTTAGGTAAGTTCTAGTGTCTCAAACAACTCACAGAATAACATATTAAATGTGTGTGCGTGTGTGTGTGTGTGTGTGTGTATGGAGGACATGCCTTTTTTTAAATTTTACTTTAAGTTTTGGGATACATGTGTGGAACATGCAGGTTTGTTACATAGGTATACATGTGCCGTGGTGGTTTGCTGCAACTATCAACCCGAATTTGACTCGATTAATTCTCCTGCAGATAACCTATCCTATGTATATACTCACAAAGTGATAATCCCAACAGAATACCAAAGTATGTATATATGTATGTGTGTGTATATATTTATAAATTCATATGTATGTGCATATATAAATATAAGTATCTCTGTTGCATCAAAGGGAACGCGTAAAACATTCTAAGTATACATGTTGAGGAACATAGTCTAATATATGATGATGCATTTACAGAAAAGAATAGCAAGAAACTGTTTAACAATGAATGAAGTTGATGGGTATACGCTTGATAGGGAAGGCTCTGCAAGAGTTATAGCTCATTTCTTTTTATTTCTTGGCTTCGTAGACTGGTTTTATGTAAGCTGACTCATGGGAAGCACCCAGTACTGTCTTCTTTTTTGTTGTTGTTTTTGACAGCCTTATTGAGTCATAATTCACACAGCATACTATTCACCCATTTGAAGTGTACAGTGTGGTGGTATTTAGTCTATCCACAGAGTTGTGCAACCAACACCAGAATCAATTTTTGACCCACTCATAAGAAATCCTGCATCCATTAGCAGTTACTTCCCATTACCACCCAACCCCTGGCCCTAGACAATGACGAATCTACTTTTTGTCTCTGTATATTTGCCTCTTTTGGATATTTCATACAAATAGAACTATACAATGGGTGGTCTTTTATGAATGACTTCTTTAATTTAGCATCATGTTTTCAGATTTCATCCATCATGTAGCAAGTATCAATACTTAATTCCTTTTTTTTGACAAATAATATTTCATTGGTAAAGATATATTATATTTTATTTATCTATTCATTGGTTGATGGAGACTTAAATTACTTCTCCTATTTGGCCATTATGAATCATAATGTTATGAATATTTGTACACTAGTTTTCATGTGGGTCTATCTTTTATCTCTCTTGGGTACATACCTGCAAGTGGAATTTCTGGGGGCACATAGAAACTCTATGTTTTTTTGTTTGTTTTTCTGAGATGGAGTTTCACTCTTGTTGCCCAAACTGGAGTGCAATGGCACGATCTCGGCTCACTACAACCTCTGCCTCCCAGGTTCAAGCAATTCTCCCACCTCAGCCTCCCAAGTAGCTGGGATTACAGGCACGCACCACTATGCCTGCCTAATTTTTTGTATTTTTAGTAGAGACGGAGTTTCACCATGTTGGCCAGGCTGTTCTCAAACTCCCAACCTTAGGTGATCCGCCTGCCTCACCTCCCCAAGTGCTGGGATTACAGGCGTGAGCCACCGCATCCAGTCCGAAACTCTGTGTTTAACATTTTGAGGAATGGCCAAACTGTTTTTCAAATTGGCTGTACCATCTTACAGTCCCATCACAATGCATGAGGGTTCTAATTTCTCCACAACCTCACCAAAATTTGTTATTATCTGTATTATATTAGAGTCATTCTAGTGTATGTGAAGTGATATTGTGATTTTGATTTCCATTTCCATAATGCATTTTGAGCATCTTTTCATGTGCTTATCGGCTATTTTTTTATTTTCTTTGGAGAAATGTCTATTCAGATCTTTTGCTCATTTTTAATTGGTTATTTATATCTTTATTATTGGTCTGTAAGAGTTCTTTATATATTCTGGGTAAAAGTCCCTTTATCAAATATATGGTTTTCAGATATTCACTCTTATTCTACGGGTTGTCTTTTCATTTTCTTAATAAAATCACTTGCAGCACAAAAGTTGTTAATTTCTGTTGAAATTCAATTGTATTAGTCTATTTTCATGCTGCTGATAAAGACATACCTGAGACTGGGTGGTTTAACGGACTCACAGTTCCACATGGGTGGGGAGGCCTCACAATCATGGCAGAAGGCAAAGGGCATGTCTTACATGGCAGCAGGCAAGAGAGAGAATGAAAGCCAAGCAAAAGGGGTTTGCCCTTATAAAACCATCAGATCTCATGAGATTTACTCACTACCATGAGAACAGTATGGGGGAAACCGCCCCCGTGATTCAATTATCTCCCACCAGGTCTCTCCCACACCACATGGGAATTATGGGAGTTGTAGTTCAAGATGAGATTTGGGTGGGGACACAACCAAACCATATCACCAATTAATTGATTTTTTTCTGTTATCATGTGTGCTTTTGTTCTTGTATTAGAGGTCAAATGCAAGATCCCAAAGGTTTACTCCCAAGTTTTCTTCTTAGAGATTTATAGTTTTAGCTCTTACATGCAGTTCTATGTTCTATAATCAAATATGATTCAACTTTTAAAAAGAAGAAAAGTTTGTCATTTGCTATCTGGAGGAATCTGGGCAACATTAGTCTGAAGGAAGTAAGTCAGGCACAGAAAGACAAATATCACATGATCTCATTTATATGTGGAATCTAAAAAGTCAAACTTATAGAAGTAGAAAGTAGAGCAGTGGTTACCAGGGGCTGGGCGAAGTGTTGCTTGGAAGGGGTAAATATTGGTCAAAGGGTATAAAGTTTCAGTTAAGCAGAAAGGATGTGTTTTTGAAATCTATTGCACAGCATGATGACTATAGTTAATAATAATGTATCGTCTACTCGAAAAGTGCTAAGAGAGTAAATCTTAAATGTTCTTTCCACACACACACAAATGATAACTATGTGAAATGAAGAATGTGAATATATACCCAAAATAAAATTCTAAGGCCACCAACCAACTGAATAGACCCCTCCTCTCTGCCAAGGGCATTCTACAGTAAACCTAAAACGGTAGTTCAGGCCACGATGGGCATGGGTGGCTGGACATACCTCATTTCGTCAGCAGCGGTAAGTCTGTACAGGTCTGCAGCAACCTCAATTCTTGCCCCCTCAGAAGAAATAATTCAACTGAGTGGGGGAATAAGGCAGAGTGAGAGACCAAGGCAAGTTTTAGAGAAGGAGTGGAAGTTTATTAAAAAGCTTTAAAGCAGGAACAAAAGGAAATAAAGTGCACTCGGAAGAGGGCCAAGCAGGCGACTTGAGAGATCAAGTGAATGATTTGACCTTTGGCTTAGGGTCTTACATGTTGGCATACTCCAGGGTTAAATTACTTCTCCCCCGAGTCTTCCCTTGGGGTTGTTTTCCCATGTGCACAGTGGCCTGCCCGCGCTTGGGAGGGGCTGCATGCACAGTGTGTTTATGAGGTTGTACACATGCTCTCTTGAGACACTCTTCCCTTACCAGTTGAATATTCCTAGAAGGTCATTTGCCAGTTAAACTCCACCATTTTGCCTCTTAGTGCTCATGCTTGAGCCCACTCGCCCAATTCCTGAGATCTTATTGGGAAGCTGCTGATCACCAGCTTTAGGTGTTTCTATCTATTGGGAGACAACCTTTCCCTGGCACCCATGGCAACAAATTATTACTTTAGAGAGACGGCTAAAAAATGTCTGATCATCACCCGATTTGTTGGGGGGGACCCTCCTCTGCCCTGTTCATGTCTGCCTCACTACCTACGGTAACAACTATACCTTTCTTCCCTTAAAATTCAGGCATGGCTGACCAGTATTAACATTAAAACAAAGACCTTAAGAATGACAAAACAGACTCTATAGCAATTGGATACCAACATGACAGATTGCAGACTCTAAAAGAAATCAAAATATTTTACCCTAAAATATATTTTTTTGACATATTTTGAAATGGTCCTGCAAAGCTATCTCTTGTGGGGAAAATCTACATTACGTAGAGAATTCCCTTCCCTTCCCAGGTCTTTTTCTTGATCCAGGAGAAAATTAAGAGGTTGGCATCTTTTTAAGTCTGATAAGAAACATTTACCACCTATTCTCTCTGAAAACTGCTACCTGGAGGCTTCATCTGCATAATAAAAACCCTGGTTTCCACAACCCATTTTCTTAACCCAGATACTCTCTTGTATTGATTCCACACCTTTAATCAGAAAATTCTTGAATCCACCTATGACCAGGAAGTCCTCACTTCAAGTTTTCCCACATTTCTGAACTGAACCAATGTACATCTAACATTTATTGATTGATGTCTTATGTCTCCCCAAATGTATAAAACGAAGCTGTAGCCCAACCACTTTGGATACATGTTCTCAGGATCTGTGGCTGTGTCAGGGGCCATTGGTCACTCATATTTAACTCATAATTAATCTCTTCATGTCAACCATTGTGGAAGACAGTATGGCAATTCCTCAAGGATCTAGAACCAGAAATACCATTTATCCCAGCAATCCCATTACTGGATATATACCCAAAGAAATATAAATCATTCTACTATAAAGACACATGCACATGTATGTTCATTGCAGCACTATTTACAATAGCAAAGACATGGAATCAACCCAAATGCCCATAAATGATAGACTGGATAAAGAAAATGTGGTACATACACACCACAGAATACTATGCAGCTGTAAAAAGGTATGAGATCATGTCCTTTCCAGGGACATGGATGAAGCTGGAAGCCATCATCCTCAGCAAACTAACACAGGAACAGAAAACCAAACACTATGTATTCTCACTCACTATAAATAAATATAGATAAATGTAAATTTTATTATACCTCTATAACCTGGAAAAAAAGATTCTGCTTGAATTGAAAAGGTTCCATTTGAACCAACCCAAAGACACATGCACACATATGTTTACTGCAGCACTATTTACAATAGCAAAGACATGGAACCAACCCAAATGCCCATCAGTGATAGACCGGATAAAGAAAATGTGGCACATACACACCATGGAATACTATGTAGCCATAAAAAGGAATGAGATCATATTCTTTGCAGGGACATGGATGAAGCTGGAAGCCATCAACCTCAGCAAACTAACACAGGAACAGAAAACCAAGCACTGCATGTTCTCACTCATAAGTGGGAGTTGAACAATGAGAACACATGGACACAGGGAGTGGAACAACACACACTGGGGCCTGTTGGGGGTTGGGGGTGAGGGGAGGGAATTTAGATGACAGGTCAATAGATGCAGCCCAGCAAACCACCGTGTCACACATATACCTATGTAACAAACCTGGAACTTAAAGTAAAATTTAAAAAAATGTTAGAAAAGAAAGTTTCCATTTGAAAAGCCGTCTTTTTTTTCTCTTTCACTTCAAAATTGTGATACCACTTTGTCAGCTAATACTGATGAATTTAAAGTTTTTTCCACATCCTTGTTATTTAGATACAGAGAATTAAGTTTAGGAGGGAAAAAAATAGCTCTAAAGAGGGAAAAGAGAATTATTGAAGAATTTTAGCCTGATCGTTATAATCGTAGCTACCATTTATTGTGCACTTATTCTGCCTTGCATCTATTATTGTGTTTGATTTTAAAAACAACTTGCTTCACAGATTAGGAAACTGAGACTAGAAAGATTAAGTAATATCCCCAAAGTCATGCTATTTGTAAATGGTAGAGCTGGGATTCAGAATCAGATCTACCTGAATCTAAAACCCAAAGATAGATTACCATTCATTCCTGAAGTGGTTCCCAACCTCCCAGAGGGATTGTGCAGAAATTCTATAAAAAGCGTCATATATTAGGGAACAAATACATGGATTTGTGCAGATAAAAGACATTATTTGCCCACGTCAAGGAAGACCAGTTAGCAAATTCTTATCTCGTTGAATATACTTCAAACAAGCACCGTGTTCACTTCTGCAAAGGTTATTCCTTATCACCGGCAATCAGAGGTAATGACGAGAAACTGTGGTTCATGTTGAATGCCTATTTGCTTCTCTCAAATCAGATTTCACATGTCTGTCAGCAATTTTTTTTTCCTGTAGGACCACTTCTGGCCAAGGGAAAAAAAATATGACTTGGAAAAAAAAACTCTCTCATTTCACCTCTAGAAGGAAATGAAGCAACCTTCTGACCAGTCCTTTATGTTCAACTCTCTGGGACAATCCTAGAATCAGGTGTTAACCAAATAGCCCCCAAATACATGAACGGTGTTTAAAATGTTGAAAATGGAAAAGGATGAGACTGCTTTGGAATACAATTTGGGTTTATTCATTGACCAAAAGAAAGATACATTTGTGTTGATTATGCATCTACCCCAGACTGAAAAACACAGATGTAGAGGACTAGTTCTTAGCTGTAAGGCACCTCATTACTAAGCATGCTGCATGATGGAGGTTTTACTATTGGGCAGAGGAGTGAAAGCATGTGTTGTGAGAAAGTGGGTTTGAAGTCTATGCCCAACGACTCCTAAGATGCTAACCTTGGAGAAATTACAAAATTCTTCAAATGTCAGTTTGTCTATAGAATGAGGATGCTAACAACTATACAATACATAGCCTTAAGAGACCAGGGGCCTGGGCTTTATATTAGCTTATTTCCGGGTTTAATCCTGGTTCCTTCCTTTATTTCAACTGTGTGATATTGGGCAAATAACTAGGCTCTCTGGACCTCAGTTGTTTTCTTCTACAAATGTGGTTATTAATTTAAAAGGGTTTATAAGGATGAAGTAAGATAACATGCACATACAATTAAGGCTGGGCCCAGCACAGTGGCTCACACTTGTAATCCCAGCATTTTGGGAGGCCGAGATGGGAGGATCACAATATAGTGATTCCGGGGATCACTATATTGCCCAGGAACTTGAGACCATCCTGGGCAATATAGTGACACCTCGTGTCTGCAAAAAATAAAAAAAAATAAATTGAGCCTGCTCAGCTCATATTATATGCTGAAAAATATGTGCATCATTTATTGTTTATTGTCAGCATTATGACCACTGCTACTGCTGCTACTACTATGTGAAACACTAAGTACGATGCCAGCCATGAAGTAGGAACTCAGTATAAGCTACTTCTTTCTCCCTACTTTATAATATGAAAGAACGCTCATAAGTGTAACGATTATCCTTCCCCCCCATAGATAGGCATCTGCTCTTTGGCGATAATGCAAATGTGGAATATTTGTGGCTCTTTTTCATGAGCCCTGGATGTAGCTGTGCTATTTCTTTCTCTTTAGCAGCTAATTTCAGAGTTTTAGTTTAATTACTCAATGCACATTGCAGACAGCATGCCTTTCCTGGGTCAGTGATTTATACAGCTGATACACACAGAAGGAAAAGAGCTAAGGAGATGGCATGCCAGTGTCCCTACTTTTTACATGGGAAATGTGTATTTTCAATTTAGAAATGCCATGGAAGTCACTGACCCCAGAGGCAGATACTATTTTTATCAAGAGAAGTTGGCCCCTCAAACTTTGTTTGCTAGCTGATTTTACTGCTCCATGGCTCTCTTGTCTGGCTCCCCGCACTCCTTTCTGACTGGAAGTGAGATCTTGTTTCAGGGAAACGCTTGGCTGGGGGGCAGGCAGGACATATTGTATAAAAAGCTAGTATCTGAAATTAAGATTTCAACCTGCTGTCCCAGCAGGAGCTTCTTCCAAATTTTTCTTCCTAACTTTCAAACTAAATGAGAAACACCAAATTTTCGTTGAAAATAAAAAGTAAATAATGAAACATTTCCTTGGTTCTCATTAAAATGCACAGGCCAATGCTTCCTTAACTTCCTTGTATGAGTGAGTCAAAGGATCTCAAAAAGAGGAGCTCAGATCACTTTCAAAGCACTTACCAGGGTAGAAGGGACTTCCCATGTCAAATGCTGTTGGTGGGAGAGAATGTGAAGGTCAAGTATTCCATGCTAACTTTGAGATACCATTGATTATACTCAGAGCCTCATGGGTGCCTACTACCACTGAACAACACACCTCCTCCATATTATATTTGTGTTCCTGGAGTAAGGGATGTCTATTCTTTTTGCTTTCCTTCTACTTGAAAATGTTACAATGAACCCCATGTGACATAAATTATTTATCTAGAAAGAGGCAGTTTCACGGCGATTGTTACAATTCCATGCTCAATTCTCTTTTTGATCCATTGCACCCGTTTTCTTGATGACCTGTCAGGGCTAGCCATTCAACTCTAGGAGCTCACTAGTCTATGTAGGGACTGCTCTTGTTAGCACTCCTTGCCTGTCTTTCGACCCATTATCCACAGATCCAGAATGAATTCAGAGACTCCCAGCTCAATGTCAAAACGAAATAGGGCCCTACAGAGCAACAAATTTCATCCTCTCACTTTTTGATGAAGAATTGCTCAATGTCAGAACTAAATAGGACCTCACAGATCAGTGGATTTTATCCTCTCACTTCTTGATGAAGAATCGAGTTGCATCTTAAGGAGATAAAGCAATTTATCCAGTTACCCAAGCAGCCCGTTGCGAAACTAGGACTCGAAAATCTCTCTTCATCATTCCAGTCTGCCCTTCTTCCTAAGCTATGGGAATTTACTGAGCAGAAGCTTAGCTGGACACATTCTTCCTCTACAAGATTATAAATGGTCTATTCTCAAATAAACTGCAACTGTTAACTTGTTCATAGCAACTTAAGCATATTAAAATATGATAATGTGTACCCACAGGCACATCTTCTACTTATAGGCAGATGACACATACACACCTATGCCAAAACTCTCCCTCTTGACTCAGGCTCACATAATATTTTGTATACAAGACGATATTCCTCAATACTCAACCAGTACAGATTTGATATGTACCTCCTATATTCTCTGCAGTCTTCCAGGTACAGCAGAGACTGGAGGAAAAAGAATTATTAGGACAGATTTAGAAAAATGAAGATGTGGAGGAAATTTGGAAGGAAGAAGTCTAAAGGCTTCGGTCTTCGAAGACATTCTGTATTCTCAAATGCCAATATCTGCTGATAGGCAGGTGGGAGGAAAGGCACACAGATTTTCTATAAAGTCCTACTGAAGACAATGCTATCTCACATTGACCAGGTCAAGGGAAAACTCTTGATGCTTTAAGATGAAATATACTCTACTTTGCTTAAATAAGGACTCTGTGTGCGCATTTAACTTGCTCTAAAGGAGCAGAGGAGCAAAGTCATCTGCAGTCAGAGAGCTAATAAAACCCCATACGACACCACTTTCTTTCTCAGCAGAATAATAGTGAAAAGTTAAAGATGATTATGACTTTTAGTCTGTGAGCCTTTCTGCTGACGGAGATCTTTTTCACGTATGTTTTACATTTAAATGGAATGATGAGTATCCTTAAAAAAATGTTGTCTCTAGAATTAGATCCTTCTTGGTTCCATAAGGATGATTTGTGACCCAAAATTTGAAAAGAATTTTGATTTGGTTGTAAGAAGAAAAGCACATCTTGAAGTTATTTCAAACGTTGTCAAACTTCTTTAATGAATTAAGTGCCAACTTTCATGCTTAGTTTCTTAGAATGTCATAAATTTATAACCTGAAGTTTCTAAAACACTTTCATTTTCCTGCTTAGAGAGGAAGGGAGGGCAAATATCATTACCTTCATGTTATACATGAAGAAACTAAATTTCAGAGAGGTTAGGTGACTTGCCTGAGGTTATACAGCTAATAAGTGACAGAGTTAGATGAGAGTGAAGTCTTTGCTGATTTCATCTGATATTCTTTCTGTCACACTTTCATGCTTGAGCACTAGGAATAAGAAAGGGGAAAGTAACAAGAAAAAGGAAGGAATGGGACTAATGGATACTTACTAGGGTATCCCAGCTTTCCAAAAAGTAAAACAGTTGGAAAAGAAAATCTACTCTGTTTCTATGTTTTAAAGCCCTCACCAGTGTTATATAAAATGAAAAATTAATGAGCACCTGTAAAAGATTTCATTGCCCAGCTCTCTGAGACCACAATTTAAAGTTAATGTTATTTTCTGCATTAATAGCTGTTCCCAACGATGTTTCCCTTTTAAATTAATGCAGATGCCGGGTAATTTGGAAGAGACCAAATAGACCAGGAGGAGCAGCTCAGATTGCTCACTCAGCAGCCCTCTAATTTGAAAAGAGAGCTTCAGGAGCAGTTACTACCTTTGGGACCTTGTCTGGGGTTATTAGATGTACACAGGCTACTCCTTAAGAATAACATCCCCTGTTTCTTATCCTTCAGAAAAATTTGCAGCTCCTAGTAATTGTAGAATAGAATTCCATTATCACAGTACTCCCACTGAGTTTCTCTTCCACTCTCTATTCTAAAAACATTTTCTTTAAACATGACTCTGTTCCAGCACTGATAAGGGAGTTGGGTGACACATTCTGCTCATAAAATGGCAACGATCATCATCATGGTGATTTCGGATGAGGAATGGTTACTTCCTCAGTCTGAGATCCAAGCTTAATATTCAGAGACTTCCTCAAGATTCTGCAAACTCTCCATGTTCTGTCTTTATGCTGGAAGAGCTGAAGCTTCAATTCACCCTTCTTGAATCTTCAACCTGACCTCTTCGAGGAAGGAAGAACCTCCTAAAAGTTCCCAGGTTTATTGGTGATTTTTTCTTTCTTCCGATCAGAGATATAATTATTTATGTGACTAGGAAACAAGGAAAATGTGTGGGTGTCTTTTCTGATACTGGCTTGAAGTTGTTCTGATAAATTAGCCTAAATTAGAGTGGAATTCCTCAAGTGCAGTGAATATTTTATGTTGAATTCATGCCAGGCTTTCATATGACCCTGGCCCTTTCCTGTCAGTTTCTGGGTTTGCTTTTAAAGCACAACATTACGGGAAGTTAATGGACTGGTTGTAGAATTAATAGACTCTGAATGTTGCCAATAATATTTAAACTATATATATATATATATATATAATACCCTATACACAAACTTTATATATATAATGTACATGAGCTACACTGCAAATATGTACTAGTATGTGACATGCATTTTAAAACCTACATAGAAAGTGCAAACTAAAGACAAAATAACTATAAATAGAAGTTGTATTTTCCTTGTACTTCAATAAGTAATTTAATTTCTTCCTTACCAGAGGTTTTAAAGCTCTCCTATGAGGCCACTGGGCTAACCAATGTGTTCTACCTGCCATTTTCTCTCTGGTGGCTCTGTCGGTTATGGAAAGGAGAGTGGTCTGAATGTATTTTCTTTGAATTATTTCTACTTGCATGTCACCTGGGAAGCAAAGTAAGCTGGGCACATAGGTGAAGGAGCCTCATGTTCCCAGGTACCTGGATCATCAGGTAAGGAATACCGCAACTGAGACTCAGCTGTGTCTTCTCCTCAAAGGCAAGTCTCAAATGAATGACAAAAGGTCTTGATTAAATTGCTATTATATCAAATCACTTTGAGCCACTGAAAATAGAAGAAGAGGAATTAAAATGCATTCTTCCCAACATTCCTTAGACTTAAAGACTCAGGATTTAAGTGGAACCATAAAAGTCACACTGCAGGTGCAAACACAGCATCCTGAAGAGGTGACTTGACCTGCCCAAGTTGACATAGCCATTCCCAGTGAGTGGAAGATCTAATGCTCAAATCCTGCTGTGCTCCTTCCTGCTCTAGGAGAATTTATATTTTAAGGTGAAGAAGTGTTGGATTCTCCAAGCACAAATAACCCCATTTTTCATGTCTCCTTAATTTCTTCCTCTTCATGCCTTTCTTAAGGGAAATATATGTTGTAATAAAGTTTTGTTTGTGCCATTTTTTTTTTCTGACTTAGGATACTTTTAAAAACCATTTTATTATAAAATAAAATATAGATACAGAAAATCACACAAAACAAATTTTGCTGTTTTTGTTTTCCCAAGAGGGACTTGGAGCCCTCTTGCCTGTCCCTTCACAGGTGAGGTGTGCTTGTCCCTCTCTGCCCTGCCTCTCTCACAGGCTTCTCCTGCCTTCTGCCAATTGATACTGTAGTGTGGAAGCCAAATGGCAAGATTACTCTCTCCCCTCACTCCCTTCTGAATCCATGAATTCGCCTATTTGTAGATGCAAAGCTGTCTAACTGGGATCTTCCTTTGCTGATTTCAACTGATTTCCTTTTCTTTTTTTTCTAATTTTTGTTCCTTATTTCTCATATCTTTTGCTCTGCTTTCTGGAAGATTTTTTTAAACTTTATCATCCAGCTTGATAATGGGCTATTTTAATTTTATTTTTATTTTTTTATTTTTTTCACTTTTTTTTTATTTTTTTATTTTTTTAATTTTTTATTTATTTTTATTTATTTATTTATTTTTTTATTATTATACTTTAGGGTTTTAGGGTACATGTGCACAATGTGCAGGTTTGTTACATATGTATCCATGTGCCATGTTGATTTCCTGCACCCATTAACTCGTCATTTAACATTAGGTGTATCTCCTAATGCTGTCCCTCTCCCCTCCCCCCACCCCACAACAGTCCCCGGAGCGTGATGTTCCCCTTCCTGTGTCCATGAGTTCTCATTGTTCAATTCCCACCTATGAGTGAGAAGTATTTATCACCGATTGTTTCTCTTTTACAGCATCCTTTGTTCATTTCACGAATACCATATATTTTCCTCTTCCTCTCTGATGATAGGAATGTATCTATTTCAAGTGTTCCTTGGTCCTTTGCAGATTCTCATTTTCCTGTGTGATCCTTTCCTCCTGGTGTTTGTTTCGGTCTGTCCCTTTCAGGCAGGAGACTTCACTCCGTGTCTAATGACCTTGCCTGTCTGTCCCGAGAATGGGACACTCTCAAACGTGCTTGACTGAGCTCATGGTGGGAGGGTCTGAGTGTGCTGACAGGTTTCAATGTCAGGAGATAGGGTGACTGATCAAACAAATGGCAGATGTCATTATCTGGAGACTGCTTTTCTGAGGTCTCAAGTTTCCTCAGAGCGAAAACATCCAACTTGACTTGCTGCCAGCATTCTGGAAGCAGGACTAAGGAAGGTATCTGAGGAGTCCAGCCTTCGACATGTAGGGTTTCACTCATCCCCTCCATCAGCCCGACTCTATCTGACAATCATGGTGTCTGGTGCCTTGAGACCTTGGATCACCTGGAGAATATCCCTTGGGTTTTGTGTGGAAAGGGTATGTTGAGCCGGGTGGATGAGAGAAGGAGGAAGACAGCCATGTTGTAAGGCATCAGAAAAACCAATTCCTCTTTCCGCCAGCCCCCTGCTTTGGCCTCATTTACCTTCTAAACCCCTCACATTCCTGATACCTGTTGTTTCTGAGAGCTTTGTGTTCATTGATTGTACGGGCAAATCAGCTGCTCCTTGATGGCAAGTTACGACTTGGGTCAAAATTCTGCTCAGCTCAATCTGTTGTCATCTTTACTTCCCTTTCCTGAGTCCGATATCTGTTAAAACTTCTCATCTGTAGCTATCTCCTCCAGTTCTCTTTCTCCTATGGTTAGTGAGTTTTGGGTCTTGAAATAGAGAGATTAATGGGTGTGGTTACCTTGCTATTTTTACTCTGAAATCTATGGAGTTCATTTGTCTTCTCGACTTTAGGCAATATATCCATCAAGTAACTTTAGTTGCGTGGTCAATTGTTCACCGTTGCTTAAAGTTTAAAAATAAAACCGTATTTACACCAAAATAGAGATAAACTTTAGTTAAGGTATCAATGGAGCCTTTACAAAGACAGAACATTTCTGCTTACTCAGGTAGCAATGATTTGAAACTGTTGAAGATATTTATCAATAATATTTATATACAATTTATTTTGGCACTTTCCGAAATTGTAAGGAAATTTTGTTTAATTTAGGTATTCATTTGAAATTATAATACTTTAGATAAATCTTCATTTTAACAGATATTTTCCTGAAATCGCTGCTTTGAAGTTTTAACAGCTTCATCTCTGAGTGACAACCATAGTTTTCCTCTTTAGAAAGCATCCACTAGATTTAGTCAACCAAAACGTTATCTCACAGTCTTTGTTCAACGTAGGCAGATTGGGAAGTTTCTGTATTTTTAAAATAAAGAAGCTACTGGTGACCTTTAAATCAAAGGTAATTTTGACCCTGCAAGCCTTTGTCATATCTGTAAGCAAATGAGGGTCATCTTCAGAGCAGGTAATAACTTAATAGGCTAAAAAATGCATTTCTTTTATTTTCTGTAAGGATTACAACATTAATTTTTTATGGTCAGAACAAAGGAGCTTGTTATTCAGCCTGAAGTCGGCTCTATTTTCCCCCTGGAAATATATAACTTCCTTTCCACACGTCAAGACCAGCCCTGTTTGTGGACAATCTGTACTCTGACAAGACTTTTATTGGCCTCCTAACACAGAAGAGAACTGTGCTTGGGCCTCCACTTTTCACTATTAGTCATTTCTTGGGTTTGCTCATGAAAGTTCCAGTTAAAATTCAAATATTTCAGTAACATTTTCAGCTACTTCTGTCTCAGGAAAATTAGTACAGCTGAGTTCACCAGGGCCTTAGGAGACTGGGACAGATAAAATTTTAATGGGACCAAACCAAAGAAAATGATGGTACGTTAAACACTGCCTAGCGCTGCAGAGTTGAGAGATAGAGAGGAAAAGGAACCTCCTAAAAGGTGAGAATGGAACTGGCTGCTCTAGTAGTGGTGAGCCACGTGCCTGGAATAATTCAAGCAGAAGCTGCAGGAAATCTTGTAGTGACTCTATAATAATAATAGTGCCCCTAGTGACAGTGCAGTACTATTTTCAAATTGTTTTCAGATCCATTATTTCATCCATAATCCAGTGAATCTTATGAAGAGAACAAGTTACAACTGATAAAGAAAGAAACTGGGTATCAGGGAATCTGTGCAATGGTCTCAAAGTCATACAATTAATGATCAGCAGTGGAACCAGCATTAGCACCCAGTTTGCCTAACTCTAGTCTGGGGCTCTTCACTAAATACTGTGTTTTTCCAATGATTCCCTGGACAACAGTGGAAGTGACTGGTGGCCTCTAAAGTCAGAAAGTATAGTCTCAAGAGACCCAAAGCCAGTGTGAGATTTCCTTAAAGTCTTGTGTTTTATCTTTAAAAATAGTTGAAACTTTGTATTTCACTCTGTATTGCTCTGTTTTTTCTTTTTTCTTTTTTTTCTTTTCTTTCTTTTTTTCTTTTTTTTTTTTTTGAGGCGGGAGTTTGGCTTTTGTTGCCCAGGCTGGAGTACAATGGTGCGGTCTCGGCTCACTGCAACCTCCACCTCCTGGGTTCAAAGGAGTCTCCTGCCTTAGCCTCCCAAGTAGCTGGGATTACGGGTGCCCACCACCATGCCCAGCTAATTTTTGTATTTTTAGTAGAGACAGGGTTTCAGCATGTTGGCCAGGCTGGTCTGAAACTCTTGATCTCAAGTGATCCACCCACCTTGGCCTCCCAATGTGCTGGGATTACAGGCATGAGCCACCGCACCCGGCCTCTGTTTTTTCTTTGTAGCAAACAACCTCGAATATCTCAAGGCTTACAATATCCTGTTTATTTTTCACACTCATGGGTCTGTGTGTTGACCATGGTTGTGTGGACTTGGCTGGGATTGCCTAGCCTTGATCTCAGCTGGGTTGGGTTCAGGTTTGCTGCAGAGGTCTTCTCATTCTCCCAAGACCAGCAGTGAACCAGGACATGTTTTATGCATGGCAGATCAGAGGCGTGCAAGAAGAACAAGCAGAAACAGGCAATCCTCTTAAGGCAGCTGTCACCTCTACCCTTCTTCTGCTGGTTAAAGTACATCATACAGCTAAGCCCAAATTCAGTGGGATGGGATGCATATTCAGCTTCCTTTACTGTATTGCAAAGTCTCATAGCAGAGGAAGTAAAAAACGGAGACAAGTAATCCAATTGTATTAGCTCATTCTCACACTGTTACAAGGAAATACCTTAGACTTGAAACTGAGTAATTTATCAAGAAAAGAGGTTTAATTGGCTCATGATTCTGCAGGCTATATAGGAACCATGGTGGCTTCTGCTTCTGGGGAAGCCTCAATAAATTTACAACCATGGTGGTAGGCAAAGGAGAAGCAGGCACGTCTTACATGGCTGGAGCAGGAGGAAGAGAGAGAGGGAAGGTGCTATACACTTTTAAACAACCAACTCTCATGAGAACTCATTATAAAGTACCAAGGGAAGGGGGAATGGTGCTAAGCCTTTCATGAGAACTCCACTCCCACGACCCAGTCATCTCCCACCAGGCCCCTCTTCCAACACTGGGGATTACAGTTCAGCGAGATTTGGGTGGGGACACAGATCCAAACCAGATCACTAGTAGACAGTGGCCTTCCTTCTTGACTGCAGACATTCACCCTGTGACCCACATGCAGAATACATTCACCTCCATGCTAAGACTCCAGAAAGTTTCATCTTATCCCAAGAACAGGATCCAAGTCCTGAATCTCATGATTGACATCAGATCCAGATGTTGCTCTTCTTAATATAGAGGCTTTTAAACTAAAAAGACAAGTTACCTGCTTATGCCCAATGCCCACACACCCATCACTGTGTACCTAATACATAATAGTAGAAGAGGCAGAGATTAAATTTTTTAAAAACCCAAAACACTCCCATTTGAAAAGGTTAAGACTGGGAGGTACGTAGCAGTCTCTAGTCCACTGCAGTTCCAAAATCCACTGGGCAAAGGTTGCCAGGGCATAGGTAAGAGAATATTCCTTGATTACACCTAGTTCTGATCCCGAGAAAGCAGCTCCCACTACACTGTTCTCCATGGCTCTTCACTCTACCCTGCAGGAGAAGCTTCCTTTTCCATCCTCTATTTTGGCTGCATCTTAAGAGGGCACTGGTGAAGATGTCCTTCCTGGTGACTGAGGAGCTATCTCTGTCTATTCCTGCCTTATACTGTTGGTTTCCTGTAGGTCTTTCTATAGCCAAACAGTCATAGTCTCTTTCATTTAAAGCTGGCAGTACCTTGCCAATATAACAATCTCAAAGCTTTGATTTATAATCCTTTGGGTATATACCCAGTAATGGGATTGCTGGGTCAAATGGTATAAAGGCACATGCATAAGTATGTTTATTGCAGCGCTGTTTACAATAGCAAAAACTTGGAACCAACCCAAATGCCCATTAATGATAGACTGGATAAAGAAAATGTGGCAGATATATACACCATGGAATACTATGCAGCCATAAAAAAGGATGAGTTCATGTCCTTTGCAGGGACATGGATGAAGCTGGAAACCATCAATCTCAGCAAACTAACACAGGATCAGAAAACCAAACACCACATGTTCTCACTCATAAGTGGGAGTTGAACATTGAGAACACATGGACACAGGGAGGGGAACATCACACACTGGGGCCTGTCAGGGGGCGGGGGGCAAGGGGAGAGAGAGCATTAGGGCAAGTACCTAATGCATGCGGGGCTTAAAACCGAAATGATGGGTTGATGGGTGCAGCAAACTACCATGGCACATCTATACCTATGTAACAAACTTGCATGTTCGTCACATGTATCCCAGAACTTAAAATATAATTTAAAAAATAAATAAAATAGCTTGAATGTTTTCCATGTATTTGATTCCAGTCAGTTCCATGTGCCTAAGTCACAACCACCATTCTTTTGGGACATGGCTCTCTATAGACTAAAAGAAGTCCTTTGAGGTGAACATGCTTCTAGGAGACCATACCCTCAATCTGTATAGAGGCACTTTTCTAGGTAAAACCTTCTCTTAGAGCCACTTTAATTCTTTCAGCCATCTTAAAAAGGGTATAATACCAAGGTCTTGATTTTGTGCTTGTCCTGAGCTTGTATATTAATGATAATGTCCCTTAGTAGACTTTTTCTTGACACAGTGTCTTTATGCTACATCTTTGATTTAATAAGACACACTTTCATTTGTCAACTCTACATGTCCTAGAATTTCTGGACTCTCTTCTGTTTGCACACTCATCTTTTTGGAGTTCATCTGACTCTTGTAATACTTTGCCAGAGGAACTAACTCATTCTGCCAACCTTTTGCCTCAAAAGCTTCTCACCTGACACAAGTTATTATGAATATTTGTCCATGTTCTGAGTTACCACAGAGGACAGACTTACTAAATGGCTTGACAATTACATAACATAGGTCCCTATTTTTTCCATTCTCCTATAATGGTTTCCTTAGTTCCTGTCAGCTGATCTCATCATCAACGCTGCATGGTAGAAGCACTACAGAGGCACTCCACTTCTAGGTACTGATTTCTGTATTAGTCAATATTCGATGCATAACAAGCAAAGTCAAAATCTCAGTGGCTAAAACAAGTATGTGGTTTTCTTGGTTCTTTGGGTTTCCTTGGCTCCAGGTTGAGGTTGGATTCAAGTCTGCTGCATGTTTCCTTATTCTCCTTGGTCCAGTGGCTTCCTTTCTTCTCATAAAGCCTTAGAGAAGAAGGTGGTCACTGTCACTCTTGCCCCTCTTCTATTGTCCAAAGCACATCACATGACTAAACTCCCAATCAATGGATGCAGAAATTATGCTCTGACTATTCTACTGCCTTGCAAGTCCCATGGCAGAAATAGGGGAAGAATTGAGACAAATAACACAATTTATAATGCATTTCAGAATGTATCTTTGTTCTAATATAATTGTTTAATGTATTGTTATCCCCAAAGCCTTCAAGTAAAGTTGATATCCCAGGATCATTCCACGGCTTTGAATATTCCACACTCTCCCGAGAGTCCCTGAGGAGTACATGTGGTCCAGTTTGAAAAGCAGGGATTCATAAAACTGTGCCTCAAGCATATTCGAGGGACAGGGACCTTTCACGTCCCTTCTAGTAAGAATTCTCTGACTCTGTGACCGTGAATTGGAGACACTGAACGCAAACCATGCAGTTTGCAATTTTGTGGTAGGCTGGCCTGAATCAAATTACAGTGGTCCCTCAGTTTCGGTGGGGGATTGGTTCCAGGATCCTCCAGTGAATACCAAAATCCACAGATGCTCAAGTCTCTGATATAAAATGGTGTAGTATTTGCATATAACCTATGCATGTCCTCTGGTATACTTTAAATTATCTCTAGATTACTTACAATATCTAATGCAATATAAATGCTATGTAAATAGTTATTACACTGTATTGGTTTAGTTGTATTATTTTTTGTGACTGTACTGCTATTTTTTGTTGTTTTTTAGGAATATTTTTTGATCCACAGTTGGTTGAGTCCACATATGTGGAACCTGTGAATACAGAAGGCCAACTCTATGTCACGTCACAAATGTGGCTTCCTGTGCTAATCCCTTTCTTTCTGCAACAAAATTATGAGGACTGAGAATGAATGTGAGAGAAAGTCTTCCTTTGAAAATATCTACAGACTGTTGCCTACACGCATTGTGCAGCGTACCATACAAGAATGTAATGTCCTTTTACTCCTTAATTTATTCAACAAATATCTTCTGTGAATCTGTCATGCGTCAGAGTCAATGCTAGTGGCTAGGTATGTATGAATATAGCAGTTAACAAAGTGTAGTCTAGGGACCCTGAGTGCCCTGAGAAATTTTCAGGGGGCCTTCACAGACCAAGCTACTTCCACAATAATACTTAAAAGTTCTTTGCGTTGCCGATTCTTTCATGATCACAGAGTGAACCCATCATCTGTTATGCCAGATGTTAAAAAGGTTTCCAAAAACGTAAAAAAGGGCTGGGCGCGGTGGCTCACACCTGTAATCCCAGCATTTTGGAAGGCAGAGGCGGGTGTATCACGAGGTCAGGAGATCGAGACGATTCGGGCTAACATGGTGAAACCCCGTCTCTACTAAAAACACAAAAAATTAGCTGGGTGTAGTTGGCAGACGCCTGTAGTCCCAGCTACTCCGGAGGCTGAGGCAGGAGAATGGTGTCAACCCAGGAGGCAGACCTTGCAGTGAGCCGAGATTGCACCACTGCACTCCAGCCTGGGTGACACAGAGAGACTCCATCTCAAAAAAAAAAAAAAAAAGCCACCCTTCTTACTTATGTTTTTTTTAGAAAAGCCATCATTTTTATTTAAAAATATGGTACTTATGTTCATATGTAATAATTTTATTATTTATTCACTTTAATTGACAAAACAATTTGAAATATCTACAGACTGTTTATCTGTTTATCTGAAATATCTACAGACTGTTGTACATATTTATCATGTACAACTTGTTTTGAAAAAGGTATACATCACGAAATGGCTAAATCAAATTAATGTATTCATTACCTCACATTCTTATTTGTGTATGTGTGTGTGTTTGTGTACGTGTGTGTGTGTGCTAAGAATCCTTAAAATCTACTCTCTTAGCAATATTTAAGAATTCAATATATTGTTATTAACTACAGTCACTACGTTATGCAATAGAGCTCTTGAATGTATTCCTATCTAGCTGCAAGTCTGTATCCTTTGACCAACATCTTCCCAACTCGTCTCATCTTATTGTTTTTTAAGTGAATTAATTGTAAATAAACACTTTTAACTGTTCACAAAACCTCTCATTGTTATCTTGAAAATATTTTAAAGGTGGTTTGCAAACTTTTAAGTCATAGGATAATTTATACTCTTAAAATGTTTTAAGGATACCAAGGAGAGCTTTTGTTTATGTGGGTTCTGTCTATCAATATTTACCATAATGGAAATTTAAACTGTGAATATTTAAAAGTGTTTTTTTATTTTTATTTTTTTTTTAAAAGCAGTGTGGATCCTTCCCATTCAGAACTTTCAACAAATTATCTGTAGGCTGTCCAGCAGTATCCACTCCCTTGCCATCTGTCACGGGGGCTAGAAGCCTGAGAACTCCATTTTCTAGAATCCTCTGCCAGGAGGGCCCCAGATTAGTTTCTGCCAATGAGAAGCATTCTCACAAAGTTTGGAAGACAGGCAGAAGCCAGATTGTTGCTCCATGAGCAGGCGTCTGGGCTTTAGCAGATGTGGAATTTTTTTAGCACTTTAAGGCGTTCCTATAATGACTGGTTTCAGAGATTCATAAAACTATAATTATAACCAATAGTTTCCTGGGGTCTCTGAAATTTCCTGACCCTCTTAAAGCTAGTAGCAAATTTACATTTTTTCTCCTCCCACCCTTTCAACGTTTCTTTAATCATTGAATTCTATGATTTATATCTCTTTCTGCTTAGAATAACTGGAGAGTTTATATATTTCTGAACCATCTTACTTTGTAGTTGGAGCATCAGAGAAAGACCAAACAAACAAATAAATATGCAAAATGCATACAAACCATGTGAAGTACAAGAGAAATAAAATGAGCATCATAATATAGGCCTCATTGTTAGGTTTTAAGATGTATTAAAACACACCCTAAGTATGTGAGAACTATACAGTGTCAGCCTGTTTACTTACATTAATAATTATGTATCTGTTTTTGATTTTCTAAGAAAGCATGTGGTTTGTTTTTCAAGTTTCAAGGCACCATAAAATAAAATCAGAAAATGATATTGGGAAAATGACATTGACTTTTAAGAAATTAACACCAGTGTTCCTTGTCACAATGATTTGTGAATGTGTTATAAAATTTTACAGACTCTTACCATATGGAAATGTTTTACACAGAAATTCTTGGCAACATGATTTAGAACCTCATTACATAATACCTTGATATAAAACACCGATTTGCTGATGTGATTAATTAAAAGCACAATTTTTATTAATTTTTATTTTAATTTCTGAACATTTTTCTACTTCATTGACTCTCCTGGAAAAATCAGCATAATCTAAGTTATATGAAGCATAACTTCCAACAGTGGGAACAGAAACTTCAGATTGCAACAACAAAACATATTGTACCTCAGCTTTGCAGAAATAAGCAACATTTACCATTGAGGAGGAGGAGAAATGTCTTTTCCTCACTCATCCTAGGTACATGGAGGAGGCTTCTATAACAGAAGACAGATGAATAAAAGACAAAGCACACAAATGCATTTAATGTAAGTTTTATGTGACGCAGGATACTTCATAAAGAAATGGAGACCCCAACATGTGTAAAACTATGTATTTTTTTATGCTAGCTTTGACAAAGAAGTGGATAGTCATGGAGAAGTATGATGGGACAAAGGGGTATGATCTAATGGTGATAAACTTGGGGAAATTAGCAAGGCCTGTGTGTTCAGATTCTCCTTGGCCTCTCTGTAACATTCCTTCCCTCTGAGTATAGAGCAGGTCACCTGTCACATGAGGGTCTTTAAGATGGAAGATCAGAGAGACTTTTTTGCTTCTGTGGTTTTCTTAAGTCCTTCGGATTAAAATACTCAATATTCCAAGGTGCCATATTTTGGGGTAGCAGTTCCTGTACCCCATTACTTTTAATTCGGGATTTTTATTTAGGGAGACTATGTGGTATCCTAGAAAGACATTTGATGTCAGAACTACCTTCAAATAACTGTAAGTTACTTAACAAGTAATTTACATCCCCTTTGTTCTACAGACCTGAGAAAACAAGAGTTTAGGTTTGTGGAAGGCTAATTCTACTGCAGACACAAGTAACTGCACATTGCTTCACCTTTTTGAGCCTCTCTTCTAGTCAGAAAAAAAGGGGTGACAATTCTTACCTGCTAAGACTTTAGCAAGGATTAAACAAGAAATGAATGGCAAGTGCCTTGGTCAGATCTAGCACAGAGTAGACACCTAAAAACAGTAATTTTCTCACACATCCCACTTGAAGGACATGGGTACAAGCTGTGGAAGAGAGTGGATCCTGTGTCCCCCTTTTTATGGTATCATATTTGATGAAGCTTATGAATGCTAAGGAGTTGGGTGTGTTGCAAAAGTATCTTTATTGGGATTAATTTGTTGGTTTTAAACAAGGCAGAGAGAAGAAGAGAACTATTTGATTAAATGTATTCTCTTCTAACCTCAAAGGTAAATCATGCAACATGTATCCCAATCAAGCAAGGGCTACAAAAAGCTGCACACAAGTTAAGGGATTGGACTTTCAATTTTCATCTTTCTATTTGTCAGTTCTGCTTAAATCTTTCCCTTTTCTACTTTTCATGAAGGCCTTAAAAATCATTTTTATCTCTTTTAAGCAAAATAGTATCCTTCACCATTAAATTATTAATATTAATAACATTTTTTAAATGAGGTGGATTTTTATTCATGCTCAATCAGAAGAATCCGCACGGTTCTCCTAATTCAGTTTCTGTGGGTGCTCATCCACTCTTCTAATGATTAGTCATATCTTTGGGTGCTGGGAGAGAAAAAGAGATTTCCTAAAATATATTTTAGGAAAGCATGCACTTTGTTTTTTTCTGATTTTTTTCAAAGTAGGCATATCTGTTTAAAGTACCACTAGCTTTGCAAAAATGTTAAATTACTATAGGAATAGCAAAGAGTCATGAGCAAATAAAAACGTAAGGAACTGTGCTTTAATATTTTAAAATTGCTGCTCTATGACACCTTTACAAAGGGTCCTAGTTAAAAAATAAATTGACTGACTGTCTTAGGGGTTGACAGCCAGAGAGGGAGGAAAGGGCTATAGAGGAAGAAAGTGGGTTATAAAAGTATAGAATTTTAGAGGTAGAAAGAACGTTGGAGAACAACCTAATATCCCAAATCCTTCATTTTATGAGTGAGGGAATTGCAGGCAAGTGAGATAAAGTGACAATATAACTTGGAACCTGCCCTTGGAAAATAAAGAGTTACAAGTGACTTTGTCCACACATTCAAAGCCAAGTGTGAAATGGTGCCCTTCTGCTTAAATGACGTTTAGAGCCAGGATTGTCAAATTCTGCATCCATGTTGATTGGGTCATCAAACTAGTCGGGTATTTTCCTAATCTCTGCTAAAAGCCGTGCTTTGCAAACCCAGTCTGTGGGTCTACAGCAAAATGCAGCTCAGGCCCTGCTCCCATGCAGCCACTTGAACAGCTTTTAGAGTTGTACACATGACTATTCAGTTTTGTGCTGAGACACCATTTTCCTGCCATCCTGTTTCCATTGGCTTCTCTGTTCTTTTTTCACGTAGCCCATCATCTACTGGCTAAGCACTCAGATATGCATAGCCCTGAGTTAAGTGCTTAGTGGGAATACAAAAGCACAAGCCAAGGTCCTGAAGGAGCTTGTTCTCTAATTAAGAAATAAATGGACACATGAAGAGTGAGATCATAGATCCTGTATCTGCAAGTGTAATATATTCGGTGCCGTGGTTCAGAAAAGGGAGTGACCTCTATACACCACCCTGGATTCGAGCTGGACTGTAAAATGGGACAGGTTCTAGATATATGTTCATCTGTTCAGATATCTACATAGGTTCTATATCTAGATACTCATATATCTAGAACTTATCTATCCACATTTCATGTATATGATATATCAGTGTATCACAACCATGACATATGATATAATTATATGAAGCAGACAGGGAATGGCATTCTAGGGAAGGCAATAACACGCACACATACTTTAAGTTGGTAATAAACACCACATATCCCAGTGTCAGATAGGGAAATAATCTGTTGGGGGCAGGGGGATTCATGATAGGAAGTAGCTGGTTGGGTGTGTTTTAGGAGAACTTGACTACTAGGCTGAGTACATTATCCCATTAAATATAGCAAGCCTGCTCATTATAAGCCTATGAGTAAGTTAACTTTTCATGGCGGAGAGTAGAGAACATAAATTGTCTTGCAATCCATTAATATTATGACATGATTACCTGGTTGCCCCCCAAAACACATCATTTTATGGGCTCTCTTCTGGTAAAATTACTTTTCTGACTCTGCAACACCATAAAAGAATACTCCCCAAACCACAAAACTGAGACAACTAGCGTGCTTTGGATTTTGCTGCCCATGTAGATTTATAAGTTTTCTTTTTATTGATAATTCATTGTGCAAATTACTTTGGCAAATATATATTCAAAAGTCCATTCGAAAAGGAAAAACTCACTAAGGGAAGAAACTAAAAAGTTAATGCAGCTCACAGATCAGCCAAGAAATAGAAATAGAAATGGTGAGGCTTGAACTTCTAGCAAAGATATCAGTGTTTCATATGATGGATCCAGAAGGAGATGCAATCCTTGCCTATCCCATTGCCATCTTTTCAAAGTCAAGAATGAGACCCAAGAGTAACAGGAGAGGGATGGAGGCTGACAAAGGCAAAGCAGCAGAAAGGAATCATTTAGAATATGCTCATGTCCTGATTTGAGGTTGAAGACCCCCCAGGGTAAGAAGTGTTCTACATGAGATATGTTTATTTAGCAACCAAAAAAGGCCAAAACAGGGCCATCATTTTTTTTTTTTTTTTTTTTTTTTTGGAAGCCCTCATGGTGGGATGAGAAGGAACACATCCCAGCCAATGGTCGAGAAGGAACCTTCAAGATCAGGCCCTGATTTGACACAGGGCCCGTAACACTGTCAAGGTGGCATGCCTGTTGGCCCCTACAAATGCATGAGGAGAGTTTCTGGGTTGTGACAGAATCACACTATTTATCCTCCTTCACTGAGCTTGCAACTTTAGGAGGGACACAAATGGAGTGTGAGGGTGGCAGGAGGAAGAAAGGCCAAACTCCCTTAACCAGCCAGATAAATTGAACCAACACTGCGGGACAATGGAATAAGTGATACCACCGCCAGTTTTACTTCATTTTTCTTTGCTTATATATCATTTAAGAGCCACTTGCACTCACTTCTCCCCATGAACAGAGGTACTCTGACAGCTTCCTTTTTTTTTTTTTTTTTTTTTTTTTTTGAGATGGAGTCTTACTCTGTTGCCCAGGCTTGAATGCAGTGGTGCGATCTCGGCTCACTGCAACCTCTGCCTCCCGGATTCAAGCAATTCTCCTGCCTCAGCCCCTCAAGTAGCTGGGATTACAGGCACCTGCCACCACACCCGGCTAATTTTTGTATTTTTAGTAGAGATGGGGTTTCACCATGTTGGCCAGGATGGTCTTGAACTCCTGACCTCAAGTGATCCACCTGCCTCGGCCTCCCAAAGTGCTAGGACTACAGGCGTGAGCCACTGTGCCCGGCCTAATAGCTTCCTTTTTATCCCCACTGGTGTAAGTTGACTAAACAGCAAGTCTCGAGGACTTTCATGGTCTCTCCTCTCTTGTTCTAGGCTATTGCTTAGTCCCCTCATCCTAATCAGGAATAGTCAATACCTTCAGAAGCTCCATGGAAGATATCCAGGAGATTATCCAACTCTTTCAGATTTCCCAGAGTCCAAGAGTTTGGCTCTCCATAGCCCAGCTTCTTCTTTTTGTTTTTTTTTTTTTTTTTTTTTTTTTGAGACAGAGTCTCACTCTGTTGCCTAGACTGGAGTGCAGTGGCATGATCTCAGCTCACTGCAACCTTCGCCTCCTGGGTTCAAGTGATTCTCCTACCTACACCGAGTAGCTGAGATTACAAGTGCATGCTACCACACCCAGCTAATTTTTGTGTTTTCATCAAAAATACATTTGTATTTTTAGCAGAGAATGGGGTTTCACCATCTTGGCCAGGCTGGTCTTGAACTCCAGACCTCAAGTTATCCACCCACCTCAGCCTCCCAAAGTGCTGGGATTACAGGCATGAGCAACCGCACCCAGTCTGTAGTCCACCTTTTGTAAGAGATGTGAATTGGGATGAGTTTGCCCAGTGTGCCTAAGTCTCAGCTCAGGCTCCTAAACATTCAAGAGAACAGAGAAACTGTCCTGAGGTTGCAGGCCTTCCCATTTCTCCTGATGCAGTGGATGGGATAGCAAGTGCCAAGGCTTAGCGACTACTCTAGCTTGTGAGCAGATCTGGGGATCCCTAGAGGGAAAGAGGAGAATCTGAGTGATATAGAGTCATCTTTGGTCTAACCTGGTCATGACTGTGCTGTGTTCCTGACCTCGTTTAGAAAAACCCTCACATTGACAAGCCTTTCTTGGTTTCTAAGCCATAAGTTGATGACTATTGAAGCTGAACATGACCTCAATGATCTTTTAGTTGGCATATTACACTTGGGTTGGGGTGTGGGTATGTGGGAGTTTGAGGGATGGGGGTTAGGTAGCTGAGGACCAGGGACATCTGATGTAGAAGAAATCTCCTTTGTGCTGATTTTCAGTCTCAGGACAGTCCCACAGCCCAACACCACCTTATCCATAGGACTATCAAGATTGTTGGGTTCTCCAGATGGAGTCCTAACATCCCCCTTTTAAGCAGTTGCCCTGTCTTTCTACTACCCAGGTCAAGCTTTGGAGAAATGGGACAGAAAGTCAAGGAGAATTTTAACTTCAAACTCAGCAGGCTTTCTTGAAGGTGTCGCTGTGGAAGCCAAGATCATGTCTGGGATTGACCCCTTAGGTTGATGGAAGGTTTCTGAGCATAGTTCAGCATCACACCACCAGGGGGCAGTAGGAAGCTGTGTGCACAAACCATTTCATCTTGACCAAAGTCAAATCCGAACCATACAACTTTTCTGTCCTTGAACCGGAGATTTATTAAAACCCTGAGGCAACATTTCAAACTTTAAAACTGTAGAAACTTTTAGTGAATCTGGAAGCATTGTTAAGCGTAGGTTGGATTTTCTCTTCATAACCAATACAGGATTCAGTTTTGCTGGGAGCATGTCATCATTTATTTTCTTGTCTGAAATGGCTGTTTTTCACTGGTTTCAAGATCTGAAACATGAATGCATTATTTACAATTATGTAATACCCTTACCCTGAGCTGTAAAATAATAAAAAAAGAACTTGCTTTTCCGTATCTTTTAAAGTGTTACCTCCAATCCATGTTATTAAAATTTAAAAGAACCCAAGAGCAGCATTGGTAATAGCAGAGAACAGATTCATACTCAGATTCATTTTTGTTTAGCTCTTGCCATGTGCCAAGCATTGCCCTGGGAACTAGGGGTGCAGGGGTGGCTCAGGCCCTCGGGGAGATCATGGTCTCCTGGAAGATCCTACAAAATAACAGAAGAGCAAGTCCCCTGTGCTCTGGAATACTTAGAATGCTGCCCTTAGCTTCTAGGCAAAAAGCTAATCAAATTGGTAAATGGGAAAAAGAAACACAATAGAATCCTTTCTGGAAAAACCATTGCTTAGGAAACCTGACATGTTCATAATTGTAGGATTTGGGGTAAAAATCCCTCAAGCAAATTTCCTACTTTATCAATTCCATTACAGCCGATTATGGCGTGTGTGTGTGTGTGTGTGTGTGTGTGTGTGTGTCTGTGTGTGTGTGTGTGTTGTGTCTATATGTAAGAAAATTAGGGTAAATGGCTTCCTCATTATTAAGAGAACATTTTTGCTTTCTACTCGAGTTTTCATTATTTCCTAAGTAATATTTTCTCAGGGCAATTTTGCAAATATAAGATACCTGGGAATAGATACAGGTTGAAGCGGCAATCCAGGGACTGTCTCATAAAAGCACTGAGAAGTTTGAAAGCACATTAAGTTTTTATATTGAACAGCAATAAAATAATGTCACTGTGTTATGAACCAGGTGCTGCCTGCCTGCCTGATGTGTCTTGATTGTAATTAGTTGAACAGTAAAAATGGAGCCCTTATTTTTTTGGCAAGGTTAAGCGTATCGTTGAACATGCTCAGCACAGGACAGTGATTTGCAAACTCTGAATCCTGGTCCCCAGTCTATTATTGACTTTGGGAAAGTCACTTTGCCTCTTGTTTCTTATTTCTCTTGAGTAAAATGGAAGCCATGAAACGGTCCATCTCACTGGGGTACCGTGATGAATGTCACAGATGATGTAAATATGTTTTGCAAGTTCAAACTGGGGTTGAAATGCTGGTGCTAGCCCATAGCAAAGAGGTATGTGTCTTGCTTCATAGAGAAGCAACTCCCCTGCCTCCCTTTTTTGCCCACTTCTAGCCTCTGCATATGCCTAGAAGCACTAAGATCATTATTCAGCCATTTTTGCCCTTAAACAAAGCAAATGCAGTCATTTCAAAGATATTCAGAAAGCATCTTGCCTTTATGCTGTTCAGGAAGCAGGAACCATGAAAATCAAGTTATTGTAGTTGTGCTTATGCACCTTCTTGCCTCAGATTGACAGGGAAGGTATTGCATTTGGGGACCATAAGGGCAAAATGGATTTATGATATAGGAAGGAGACAATTTCTCCATGGGGAAAGGGGAGCACTGGGCCGGTAATTCCTTGTGGTGGGTTTTTCTTCCCTAGACAGCAAACACAACAGCAGAAACCAGGCTGTTTTCTTTTTTTACTGTGTATCCAACACCTGTCACAGTGCCTGGCACACCATAGCTCTACAGTAAATGTTTGCTGAAAGAATGGTGAGAAAAAAAAAATCCACTGTTTCACTTGAAACTGCTAATTGTCATACCAAAGTACTTGAAAACTGCATTTTCCATGAAGATCCTAAGTCATAAAACAACCATGAAATAATCGGAACTAATACTAATCCATTCATATCTAAATTTATGTACAAAATTATAAAATTTTAATATATTTTAAAAGGCTTCTGTAAAAATGAACTTTAACTTTGATCTTTATTGTTTTTAGTAGATTTTTCTATAAGCCTGAATTCCCACAGTTCAAAAGAATGAAGAGAGATGCTAGTTTACCCTTGTATTGTGGAATTTCCAACAATACTTAACTAGCTCACAGGGGAAAATGTGATTTCAGTCACACGGTTTTTATTCTTATTTACTCCTGATCATCGCCAGTATTTAAAAATGTAAAGGCATAAAGAGGAGATATAAATGTCTTCAAAACTGACCATTACTTCTTAGAAGCCCAGGATGAGTTGAGAATTGAAAAACAGCACAACTTCATGGTCCAACCTGTTTCAAAGGTGATTCCCAAGTCTCTTCTACGAATGATTTGTACTGGGATTTCAACAGTTTGTGCTTTTAGTGTTCCTTAAGGAAGAAGCAGCTACATTTCATGATTCCTACCAACTTGCAGAAAGTTCTACCATGAAAGAAGGATGAAAGAACTTAGTATTATTTTCAGGAGAAGGGTTACATTCTCCCACATCATCACATGTCCCCCCAAAAAGTATCATTGAAGGGAAAATTGATTACTTCTTAAAAGAAAATAGAGTTTAAGGCCACTATGAAAAGAAATGCTTTTTTTTTTTAATTGCTTGGGTCCATATTCAATAAAGAGCTTCGCTAATCATTTTTCTTAATTACTTTGGCTAACTCATATTTGATGGGAAAAATATATCTTGTGGAAACTGCAGTGAAATGTAAGTTGTTCTCCCATGTAATTAGTTTGTTCTGGGAGCTTATTTTTATTACAAAAATAATTTGTGCTATGTAGCTACAAGAAGAAGCTCAAGCTGGAAGGTTTCAGGATAATATTTTCTATGTGAAAACTTCTCTACCATGACAAGTCATTTTATTCCTTGGAATTCACACATATACTTTACATCTAATTCTAGATAGAGAGATGTGACAGACCTGAGCCTTTGACTGTCTGGCAGCATTTTGGTGGCCTTCTATCCATGGAGGGAATTAAAGGCTTCAGGCATCAGGGCCCTGTATATTCTTTCAGAGAACCTATCTCTGGGGCCCCGTTTCCCTTTCTTACTTGTGTCTCCCTCTCAGTGCCAATTCAGTTATATGGGAGGTGTAGGGAATGGTGGAGGTTGGAAGAAGGGCACAGCCATGCCCATACCTGGAGTGATTTCTCCAGGGGACATTGGCTGGTTTTGTTCATGGCTCTCCGAAGCCAGGAGTTATGGAGAAGGGGGCTTTCTTTTTTTTTTTCCAAAACTAATCTATCTGCCTGTTCTCTGGATCCCATTTATACCAACTCCCCAGGAACGTCCTCTCAACTATTTTCAGTTTTACCCTCCGTTTGGCTCTTTCTCCTTTGCTTTCAAACATTAGTAAATTCATTTATATTTTTAAAAAGAAGAAGAAAAAGAAAAAAAAAAAGACTTAACCTTAGCAAAGTCTTCAAACAAATATCCTTTCCCTGCCTTTATTTCTTTGTGATCTCCTTCCTGACTTTAATGTACTTTGCAGTCTGGCCCCATCCTAAAATATCTTTATTGTTAAGATTTCAACTCAATAAAAATCAAACCTCAATGCAGAAAAGAACCCCAAGAGATTGTCTGGTCTGCATCCAAATCTTCAGGCACCAGTGGCCATGCACTTCCCCCCAGAGAACAAATTTCCAGGACCCTGTTTCTCGTTCCTGCCTCTCTCTTGCTCTCAATGCTAATTTGAATACATGGGAGGCGAATGGAGAACAAGCAGTGCCCGACCTGGGGTGATTCCCCAATTTGCAGACAAGGCACAACGGCCAACAGCCAGAGGACACTGTGTACTTGGATAAATCTTTTGGTGTTTTCTCATGCTCACCAGTCTTTCCACCATGTTTGATACCGTTAAAAAGGCCAGTTCAATTTCTATGACACTATATTCTGAATTTCATTCTGAACAACGGGAGAATTAGTTGGGGAAAGTGGGCACTTACAAAAGGTCTTACTGATTCTCTGGCTCAACAGAGAATTCTCATAAGCAGAGGGCCTTTGCATTGCATTGAAAATACTTTGATTCTGTGAGCAAAAACACAAGCATGATTCGTATTGGGCATGGTTACTGATTTAAAAGCAATTCAAAGCTGAGTGTACACTCCAGATTTAATGTTTGACTATGGTTCTTTATTTAGAAATATTTCAGGAGAGAAAGAAGGCATTGTAAAAGTTACAGCACAACAGACGGTATATTTAGGTACATATTCCAATATGCAGACTAGATCTCTATCATTGGGATAGCTTTATATTAATATTTCTGAAAATAACTATCACTAAAAATAGACATATATAGTTTTTTTTTCTGCTTTTCTTCTGGGCACTGTTACACCATTTATAAGAAAACAACTGCATTGCCTTTTAAAATCATAATACAAATAAAGCGGGTTGCATGGTTGTATGTATATTTGGTGTTGGTTGCTTTGTTTAGTCTGTTGGTTGATTTGAATTAGGAAGATTCAAAAGAACAGGGCGAAAACTGTATGTTTGCCCCAGGGAGTGTGCCTCATTGCAAGAATCAGGACCTGGGATAGGAGACGGAGAACTAACTGACTCTTGAGTAGCTGGGGGCAGTGTTGGACCCTGGCAGCACCAAGTAGACACTGACAATTAAGAAGCAGGAGCAATGTGGCCAGGGTACCACCACTACCATCTCTTGCCACAAGCCACTCCCACACTGCCGCCACTGCTACTTCTACCCTTCTCATCATCTTGAGTCCTTCCCTCAGGGTTTAGAGTAGAGCCCACATCACCTACCTGGACACTGGTGGCCAGGGATGGTGCAGAGATGGGGAAGGGGGACGGAAACGTCTGAGAAGGGTCTTACCCTTTCCACTTAGATTAAGGGATAAGGGGGTAGATTCACTGACATGGCAGATAATTTCCCAATAATGCAAAGGAGTTTTGAATGGTGGACTCTCCCCACAATATTCAGTATAGAGGGGGAAATGTATTAGAACACTCTGACTAATAAAAATTTCATGTGCCCTTTATTGATTTATTAAGATTACTATAGTGATCCCTCCCAAGTGATTTCAGCACTTTGGGAGGCCAAGGCGAGAGGACGGCTTGAGCCCAGGAATTTGAGACCAGACTAGACAACATAGCAAGGCCCTGTCTCTACTAAAAATTAAAAAAATAATAATAATAACTGGACATGTTGGCACAAGCCTGTAGTCCCAGCTACTCAGGAGGCTGAGTGGGAGGATCACTTGAGCCCAGGAGTTTGAGCTTGCAGTGAGCTGTGATTGCACCACTGCAGTCCAGCCTGGGCGATAGAGTAAGACCCTATCTAACAAACAAACAAACAAAAAATGATTACTGTAAACCTCATAAAAGTGTTGGAAGCATGGTTCATATATTATCATAATTTCTAGCACTGTATACTTTTAAAATCCAACTCAGTAGAAGTATACCTTTGCGTAACTAGTGATATGGTTTGGTTGTGTCCCCACCCAAATCTCATCTTGAATTATAGTTCTCATAATCCCCACGTGTTGTAGGAGGGAACAGTGGGAGGTAATTGAATCATGCAAGGCAGTTACCCTCATGCTGTTCTAGTAATAGTGAGTGATTTATCACTCACGAGATCTGATGTTTTTATAAGGGGATTTTCCCCGTTTTGCTCTGCACTTCTCCTTGCTGCCACCACGTGAAGAAGGATGGGTTTGCTTCCCCTTCTGCCATAATTGTAACTTTCCGGAGGCAGAAAGTAACTTTCCAGCCTTGCGGAACTGTGAGTCAATTAAACCTCTTTCCTTCATAGATTAACCAGTCTCATGTATGTCCTTATAGCAGTATGAGAACAGACTAATGCAATTAACGTCGGGCATTGAGGAACACAACGTGTATCTTGTAGGTCTGATGTCATTTCTGTGCCATGCAGTATCCTGGGGCACAAGTGGTGATTTGAACAGTCATGGAAATCCAACTGGCTTTTCAACTGTACCAAACACGGTGGAAAGATTGATGAGCATGAGAAAACACTGTCAGATTTATTCAAGTACACAGCTTCCTCTGGCTGTTGGATGCCATGCCTTGTCTACAAATTGGGGCTTCACCCCAGGTCGAGCACTGCCCTCCCTCCATGGGCCTCCTGTGTGTTCAAATGGGCACTGAGGGCAAGTGAGAGGCAGGAAAGAGAAACAGCATTCTGGAAATTGGTTATCTGGGGGAAAATGTGAGGTCTCTGATGCCTGAACTTTTGAATGAAGACCAGATAATCTCTTGGAGTTCTTTAGTACATTGAGGTTTGATTTTGTTGAATTAAAACCTTAACAATAAAGATATTGTAGGATGGGGCCAGACTGCAAAGTAAACACACACACACACACACACACGCACACACACACACACACACAGCTGCTTTAATTGCCAATGTGAGTATATTTTAATTGAAATGTTGCTCTACTTATAATTTAACTAATATGGCTCATCTTACATAATACAATCACTGCCTTTATGTAATAATTGGAGTTACTTAGGTACTATTTTCCTGACCCCATTCATTCATACATCTGCCATGCTTCATATGCAAATGTCTGTCACAGAGCAGTCATTTGGTGAGTTCTTATTACAAGAATGATCAAACTGAACTATGCAACAAATATTATTTCTGGTGTGAGAAACACAAAATGAGTAAGGCACAGGTCCTCCTTCAAAGAGTTCAGATTCTAGTGGATAAGATAGAAAGTAAACAAGTATTTAAGTGACATAAGATATGCTATAATAAGAGATACATGAAAATATTCTTAGCATTTATTGAGCCTTTACTGTATACCAGGGAGGTTACTATATGATTCACAGATATTTATTTTATTAAGACAACTAAATGGCATGTGTGTATTTTTATTACCATCATTATCATTTCCATTTTATAGATGAGGAAACAGATCCTTTGAGAGGTTAACTGATACAGAAAGTGGTGATTTGAAGAGGAAGATTCAAAAGAATAGTATGGAGGCTGTGTTTGCACCAGAGAAAGGCCTTGATTGTAAGAAACAGAAGTTTGCCTGAGCAAGGGGAATTGTCTAAACTCAAACCCTGACCATTTTATCTGGAGGGCACACTCTTAGCCACGACTTCATGCCATACTTTAGCAAGGAGGAGTTTGCTATGATTTTCACAGAAGAAAGAGTGCTGCTCTGGTATCTTGCAGCCTGTGTAGGTGATTTTTCAGGCAGATACTGGATATTCCAGACAGAGGGTGTCACACACAACAAAGCTGGAGTCATGAGAGAACATAGTTGAATAAGCAACCGCCAGTAGTTCAGCCATGAGTTGGGCATTGGATCCCTATGGGGGATGTGATAGTAGATGAGGCTGGGAAAAGAAACCAAGAAGCAGGCAAGCAGCTGATGCTGACTGTGGTGAACAATCTCAGGGCGCTCTCGGGGCTGTGGATATTATTCTCGGGAAGGTGAAGAGCCACGGAAGGAGGGGAGATGAGCAGATTTGTGGCGATTGCCCTCAATGCTCTTACCGCCTAATTCTCCTTACAGCTGGTAACTAGCAACTTCTAGTCAGGGTCACAGTCACTTGTGATTCTTTCCAATTCATTCTTAGTCTCCTCTCTCCACCGGGCTCAGGCATAGGTTGTCCAGAGCTGGGCCTGGGTCAGCTCCAAGTCTCAGGTCACACGCTTTACTCAGATTGCCACCACCTCTAACCACGGAGGCACTTTTAGAACAGTCCAGAGACCTTGCCTCTCTCCTTCTTTACAGAAATTGCTCCTGCTGTTCCAGGCCTCCTCAGAGGCCCAGTGGGCCTACCAGAGGCTCTGGCGGGGACCTCTGCTCCATCCAACTTCAGATGTTACCCTTGCTTCACATGAAACCAGCAATCACTAGCAATTAAATGCATTATTTAATAAGGACAAAATTAACCGAAACCCCGCTCTTTCATACCCTTCAAACGGTATTTTTTAAATTTTATTTTGGTAGTTTTGGGGATACAGGTGGTTTTTGGTTCCATGGATAAGTCTGTTAGTGGTGATTTCTGAGATTTTGGTGCACCTGCCACGCAAGCAGTGAACACTGTATCCAATGTGTAGTCTTTCATCCCTCACCCCCCTCACACCCTTCTGCCTGAGTCCCCAAAGTTCATTATATCATTATTATGCCTTCGCATCCTCATTGTTTAGCTCCCAAGTTATAAGTGAAAGCATATGCTATTTGATTTTCCATTCCTGAGTTACTTCACTTGGAATAATGTTCTCCAACTCCATCCAGATTGCTGCAAATGCCATTATTTTGTTCTTATTTATGGCTGATTAGTATTCCATGGTGTATACATTCCACATTTTCTTAATCCACTCACTAGTTTATGGGCACTTCTGGTGGTTCCACATCTCTGCAATTGTGAATTGTGCTGCTATAAACATGTGTATGCAAGTGTTTTTTTGTTTTTTGTTTTTTCATTTTGGGTAGATACCTAGTAGTAAGATTGCTGGATTGATTGGTAGATCTACTTTTAGTTCTTTAGGGAATCTACACACTGTTTTCCATAGTAGTTGTACCAGTTTACATTCCCATTAGCAGCATAAAAGTGTTCCCTTTTTACCACATCCACGCCAACATCTATTATTTTTTTATTTTTAATTATAGCCTAGCCATTCTTGCAGGAGTAAGGTGGTATCTCATTGTGGTTTTAATTTGCATTTCACTGATAATTAGTGATGTTGAGCATTTTTTTATTTTTATTTTTGGCCATTTGTCTATCTTCTTTTGAGAATTGTCTATTCATGTCCTTCAAATAGTATTTCTTTAACTCTGAATATCATCAACTGTTTCACACTTGATGAAAATGCACCTTACTTCCTTGCATTTCTATCTATTGTATGCAGCCAGGTTGAATTTCTCAAATGAGAAAATCTGACTGGTTGCCAGGGCACCAGTGGAAGAAAGTTTGTTGCAAAAAGGGGTGGGTTTCACAATTGCTTTTCTCACAAATACTGTGCTGTCACAGGATAACTCTGATGATTTAATGTGTCACTTTGAATCACAGAACGTTTTCTATAATTCTGCTACTGTAGTAATTTGCAGTAGTCAAACAGGAAAATTGTGTTCATTCAGACTCAGTGGGTTTCATATTCCTATTATTTCCAAAGTATTTTCATTTTTAAATAATTTGGAGTTCGACTGATTCGAAGTTCATATTTACTAAATAAACCCTGTCTTCCAAAATCTTACAAACTGGGTAGCAACATCCAAAATATTTCAGAGGCCTTTTTATTTTTTAATTTAATTTAATTTATTTATTTTTTGAGTTGGAGTCTCACTATATTGCCCAGGCTAGAGTGCAGTGGCACGATCTCAGCTCACTGCAAACTCAGCCTCCCGGGTTCAAGCGATTCTCCTGCCTCAGCCTCCTGATTAGCTGGGATTACAGTCACACACCACCACGCCTGGCTAATTTTTCTATTTTAATAGAGATGGGGTTTCACTATGTTGGTCAGGCTGGTCTTGAAATCCTGACCTCATGATCCTCCCACCTCGGCCTCCCAAAGTGCTGGGATTACAGGCATGAACCTCGGCCTCCCAAAGTGCTGGGATTACAGGCATGAACCACAGCGCCCAGCTGAGGGCTTTTTATTTTATTCAAAGACAAGATTTTTCAGGTTAAGCCAAGTGGTCTTGATATACTCTTCTTTTTTTTTTTTTTTTTTTTTTTTTTTTTTTTTTTTTTTTTTTTTTTTTTTTTTACAACAACAGACTGATCACAAATGTTCTTATTCATTCATTATAACAAACTTCACTAAGAACTTCCACTTGGCCATTTTTAGTAGTATAACTGGAATTACTCTATTTGTGTAAAAATAATAAAACTATATTTGGAACTATATTCTAATACACTTTTCAATTACCTCCCCTAATTAGTCTGAATTCTCCAGATTAGATTCTAGAGAATTTTGCTTACTATGAAGAGATCCAAGCAATGGATTATTATTGCTAATTACTTCTCAACAAGATCCAGTGACTGGCAAATAACTCGAGATGTATTTTCATGTCCTGTCGCAGTGCCCACACTGTGCATGCACAAATTGTCTGCCTTCTCATATATAACTTTCTCAGAGTGCTTTTTTCTTCTTCTCTCTCACATGCAGAAAGGGGAAAGAAGAGAGCAAAACTGTAGCCATTGAGGCAAAGATTTGGAGGAAGAAGAGCAGAAAAGATGAATACAAATATTTGGAACAGGGATAGAATTGGGCCAATCTAGTGGGAAGGAAGGGCTGTGAGCTGTGGAACCAGGGGTGATGAGAAGCCTTGTCTGGTGTCCTGGAGGACCAAAGTGGGAAGGTTGGGCAACAGGACTCAAGGAAAAGAGATGGATGGTGGGAACAGCTTAGAACTTTCTATCCCAAACAGTAAACTTACTCACATAGAATTTCAAACTATTACCCGCACAGAAAGAGAGTAGCCATGGAGAGAATGGGCTACGGAGTTAGGCTGACTGGGATTTGGGATCAGGCTTCTGCCACTTACAGCGTGATTTTGGACAATGTATTTAACCTTTAAAAGCATTGGCTTATTCATTTGCAAGATTGGGCTAACAATGCCTAGCTGGTAGGACTGTCCTGAGGATGACATGAGATAATGTATGGGGAACAATGCTTGGCACTCAATGTAAGCTAGTTATTGTCTATATTATTTATATACATTTTTCAGTTACCTCCCCTAATTAGTTCAAATTCACCAGATTTGACCCCAGAGGACTTCACTACAGAGACAGTCAGGCAATTGATTACTATTACCATTATTCTAATAATAATCTGAAGCAATCAATCAGCTATGTTTATGTCATTGGGCAAAATAATCACTCCTTCACCTGGTCACTGGTTTATGTAAGTGGAAGGATCCCAGACTATGAAGTCCCACTGACCTGGGTTCAAATCCTCAGTCTGCTACTCACCAGGAAAATCATTTTAAATCTGGAAACTCGCTTTCCTTTGTAGTAATGTGTGAGATCACTTCTACCTTTCTAGAGAATTATTATTATTAAAAGTGATAACAATGGATTTAGTATGGTGCCTTGTTAGAGTGCCAGGTAGTTGGCACATTGTAGTGATATTCAATTTTCAATATTTCACAGTTTTGATGTCATTCAGTGGCCAGTGGAACTTAGTGTGGTGAATGGAGAAAATGTTGTGCTAAGTATTAGACAAAAGAAGAACTCAGAGTAGGTAAGAATGTGTGCAAAGTTTTATGGTGAAGTGGTCACAGAATCAACACTAGAACCTCGAATATAGATTAGCAGAGGTGGGATACTATCCTCTACTCATCAAGAACTTATAGCTTCATTTTGTTGGTAAAGAAACAGCCCAGAAATCAAATGGTTTTCCCAGGAACCTAGACTTCACCTGACATCAAGGCCACTCATCTCTCCTGGGTTATACGGTTTCAGTGGACCACTTTGATGCCCAAAATAGCTTGAAAATACAACTTTAAGTGGATAATATTAATAACTAATTGAACTCAGCACAAGAAATAATTTAAATTGTATGGTCATAGCCAATATTTTAAAAGTATAATAGCATGAGTATTTCAGGGTGAAAACTCAACAAAATGTTTGCGATATGTTTTAATTGGGGCATAGTTCACATTTTAATAGCCTGGCTACTAAATGATGGTCAAAACTCAATAATGTGTTTATGATCTATTATAAGTGTGTTCAATTATCTTTTTCCATACTTTCATCCATCATTTTCCTTCTCCTTAAAATATGTTTCTCAGGATCCTAAGAGGAGTTTATAGAAACAAATTTATATTGGGAAAAATACTGTTTTAACCGGTTGCCTTATTCTGTGAGCCCCCAGTTTTCTGACATCAAGTAAATCACTATAGTTTCCCACAGCATAGAAATCTACCAAGTGCAGGGGAAAGTTGCAATGTCAAGTTCATTCTTCTAGGTCTCCTCAACAATCCCAAAACCCTCCTCCACAGAAGAGGTGCCTCTCAGCCTCGTCCATAATTTTGAAATCTTTAGGCTTCAAAATTCCATTTAGACAGAAACCTTTATGTTGGGCAATTCATGTTCAGCAGTGTTCCAGCCTCTCCTACCTGTCCTTACTCCCACGACCATGACCATGACCATGTCTTGTTTGGCATGGCTGAGGGAACCAGGCATCTCTGTGCAGCAGGCTCTTGGAGCGACATAGCCACTGCAGCTGCACATCATCCCTAACAAAGGGATTAGAGATGCAAATCTGCAATGGTTCAGCTTTTCATTCAGCCTCTCTGATTCTCAGTTGGCCTCTCTTCATTTCCTTCCGCCCCCAACTACCTACGCCAACTCTGATTTTAATGGTTGACTTAGTCGAATGTGTTTACTTTCCTTTATAGCATCCGACTAATATTTTGGGGAAAATACTGGAAAACTGAAGTTAACTTGAACTTTAACTTTGGATAACTATAAAGCCCTGTGTGTAATTACAAAGCATCCTGAGCCAGGCTATATGTCATAGAGGTATTTTGTTCTTCATTTTTTCTGCGTTTTTTTTTTTTTTTTTTAATCCACTTGAGTTTTAATTACTCAGCAGTTCTGCAGTGGGAACAATTCCATTATGACTTGTATTTTACAGATGGAGATCCTGGGGTCCTAAATTTGTGGCCGATTGCACTGTGTCCTGGAGACGGAGTGGAACCACAGCCCAGAGCCCCTGGGAATCATCCCTGAAAGACTGCATTACTTCTCCATGGAGTCTTCCTCCTCCTGCTCATTTTCTTTTTAGGTAAGGTCTATCTTTTTATTAAATCATAAAATGAGCATCCATCATCTTGACAGTAAATGAATTATGAGCTAAAGGCCTATCTATACAACTTGGCTTCTGTTCATTCCCTCTCTGAGCTCAATGGAACAAAATGTCCAAATTGAACCCTGCGATCTTCCCACAGGTATTTGTTCTGATATGCAGCTGCTTTATTTTTTAGTCATTCTTCCTTCGGTGTTGCAGACAGGGTTAGCACATGTGTTATTTTTCAGACCATGTATTAGATCCATTTATATGCCTGTCCTTGTGTTCAGACTCTGGCTCAAAGCCATGATAATGACTAAAGAATACGAAAATGCTCAGAGAACATGAACTTTTTGACGAAGGGTAGAGGGAACGGTGTAGATACCTGATGACTGCCTGTGTCTATGGAGGGAATAGAATGAATCAGAAATAAGAGTCGTTTTTGGGTCTGTCCAATTATATGATCTTGATCAAAGTCAGGATCCCATAAAAGAGCAAAATTAATTTTCCAGTTTCATTGAGATCCCTTTGCTTTCCCCAAATCAGCCTACATGAGTGGCCTTGAGTGTCTGGAATGGTGAGATGACCAATTAATCCCCAACTTTAGCATATTCATTCCACCTAAATTCTGTTCATAAATCCACCAGTTCAATATTTTATGCTAATAAAAACTATTAACATTTTTCATTTTCTCCAATTACAAAGTTTTCATACAGCCCTCAACATTCTGACTGCAAGATGTAAAATTTTGATATTTAATCCAAAGGAAGGTAGGAAATTAGATAGATAGATGATAGATAGATAGATAGATAGATAGATAGATAGATAGATGATTTATCTTGTCTCAATACCGTCTTCATTCAACTTGGTGTTTGGTTTAGTGAGCTGTATAAATCAGCACTCAGCCACATCACAGAGGGATAGAAGGGCCTTCAACATCATGGTCAGAGAATCATTGTCAGGAAGCATTAAACTTAGCTTCCTCAATGTCAGAATGTTTGCACCAGCTCTGACACAAGAAGTTCGCTTAGTGATGGCAAAAGTTCCCCGAGTGACGGTAGAAAGTTTGCAAACCAGCTTCTGAATTCAAGCAACCAAAGAGGCTGTATCCCCTCCTTCTGTAAAGTGACATTGTTGGTAGAAAACCATCAGATGAAGGAGGGCATGCGGGTGCTGGATTTTGTGCAGCTAGAAAGCTGGTAGGTAGGTCCTGTTTAGTCTGTGCCAGAAGCCAAGCAGGCTTCAGAAAGGGAGTTCAGGAGTCCTCTCAGCTCCCGGTGATTTACCCTGACTTCCCTTTGTAAGCATATGGATTCTATTTTCTGCTGTCTCTATAAATACTGTTGTGACTGTCTCTGCCAAGCCAGCTACCTTTCTCACCCCAGGGAGAAGCCAGGGATCAGACATTCCTACGCTACCGCCCCATTAGATGCTGCTGTAACACAAGGGAGCAGACCTGGCAGTCAATATGATGTGTGTATTTGAATCTTTAAAGAGCTAGGCTAAACTTAGAGTCAGCGGACTACCATAAATAACCTGTATTCCTCTCTCTTTGTGTGGTTTGCCCTGGAATGCCTTGCACTTTAGCATTGTACAAGCAGCAAGAGATCAAAGAGTCAACCTTTTATGGATGCATAGTTCATTACAAAGTCATCCGTGGGAGGAGACCCTGGCAAAAGCACTAATCATTCTCTCTTGTGACTGTTTTGTTGCCTGAATTGGGATTGGAGGGCACTAAAAGAACTTGCAACCACTTTAAATAATTTCAAAGAATAAAATAAAGATGGAAATTCACTTTTAAAGGAGGGCTAAAACTTAACTGGCATCTTTTTCGGGTATAGAATGTGGTAGGAGGAAAGAGGAAGTAAAGGAATTGGCTCGTTACCACCTGGAATGTGGTTGGAGAAGAACAATAGAAGGCAGAACAGAATCCTGTGTAATTTACTTACCCTTGGGTAAGCATTAGAGAGAGCCTTTGATAAGCAGAGCAGAACATCGACAGGGATTTTTTTTTTTAAGTCCAAACTAGATAATGTATTTGAAAAAACAGGCTTTCAACTAGTTTGCTAGAATATAAAGAATAAATGTGTTTCAAATTATAGCACTAATGATGTTGCAAACCCAGGGTTATGGATAATCACAATGCTACAAAACGATAGCTACTATTTATTTGATGTCTGCTGCATGCCACATGCTGTGCAGTGTATGTTATATCTTTTCATCTCACAGCCATGCATGGGGATGACCTGTTGGTGTCCCCACTTACACACAGGGAAATAGGACCCTGCAAAGTTGAAATGCTTAGCTCAAGGTCACACAGTCACTAAGTGGTAAGCCCGAGATTTGAACCGAGCTCTGGAAGGAAGTGGAAATGACTACCTCTTAGCCTGTAGTTAATATTTCTGGCTCTTGACGCTTTTTCTAGTCTCTGTTGCAGGAGTTGTTGGAACCCTTTTCCTTTCTGAGCTTGGGAGCTTCGCTCTCAAAGACTTACTCTGTGATTAAGGCTTACTCTGTCTGAGCTGAATTTGTGTATCTGTATGGGAGCTCTGTCCTTGTGGTTGTCCATAGGCAGTCGGAATTAATCACTCATAAAACATTGCATAGATAAGACTTTTGATCTGGCATTTTGGAAGTTAGGGGTTGGGTATCTTATAAAAGAATGTCTGTTGCATACTTGATCAATTACAGTGATAGCTAAAGAAACATTTTCTCGGTGTGGAGCCAAGATGGCCGAATAGGAACAGCTCCGGTCTCCAGCTCCCAGCCCCAGCGACACAGAAGACGGGTGATTTCTGCATTTCTGCTTGAGGTACCGGTTTCATCTCACTAGGCAGTGCCTAACAGTGGGTGCAGGACAGTCGGTGAAGTGCACTGTGCGCGAGCCGAAGCAGGGAGAGGCATTGCCTCACTCGGGAAGCGCAAGGGGTCAGGGAGTTCCCTTTCCTAGTCAAAGAAAGGGGAAACAGACGGCACCTGGAATATCGGGTCAGTCCCGTCCTAATACTGCGCTTTTCCAACGGGCCTGGAAAACGGCACACTAGGAGATTGTGTCCTGCACCTGGCTCGGAGGGTCCTATGCCCACAGAGTCTCGCTGATTGCTAGCACAGCAGTCTGAGATCACGCTGCAAGGCGGCAACGAGGCTGGGGGAGGGGCGCCCGCCATTGCCCAGGCTTGCTTAGGTAAACAAAGCAGCCAGGAAGCTCGAACTGGGTGGAGCCCACCACAGCTCAAGGACGCCTGCCTGCCTCTGTAGGCTCCACCTCTGGGGGCAGGGCACAGACAACCAAAAACTCAGCGAGAACCTCCACAGCCTTAAATGTCCCTGTCTGACTGACAGCTTTGAAGAGAGTAGTGGTTCTCCCAGCACGCAGCTGGAGATCTGAGAACGGACAGACTGCCTCCTAAAGTGGGTCCCTCACCCCTGAGCAGCCTAACTGGGAGGCACCCCCCCAGTAGGGACAGACTGACACCTCATTCAACCAGGTACTCCTCTGAAACAAAACTTTCAGAGGAACTATCAGACAGCTGAATTTGTGGTCTCACGAAAATCCGCTGTTCTGCAGCCACCGGTGCTGACACCCAGCCAAACAGGGTCTGGAGTGGACGTCTAGTAAACTCCAACAGACCTGCAGCTGAGGGTCTTGTCCAGTAGAAGGAAAATTAACAAACGGAAAGGACATCCACACCAAAAACCCATCTGTACATCACCATCATCGAAGACAAAAAGTAGACAAAACCACAAAGATGGGGAAAAAACAGACCAAAAAAACTGGAAACTCTAAAAAACAGAGCACCTCTCCTCCTCCAAAGGAACGCAGTTCCTCACCAGCAACGGAACAAAGCTGGATGGAGGATGACTTTGATGAGTTGAGAGAAGAAGGCTTCAGACGATCAAACTACTCTGAGCTACAAGAGGAAATTCAAAACAATAGCAAAGAAGTTAAAAACTTTGAAAAAAAATTAGAAGAATGGATAACTAGAATAACCAATGGAGAGAAGGGCTTAAAGGAGATGATGGAGCTGAAAGCCAAGTTTCGAGAACTACGCGAAGAATGCAGAAGCCTCAGTAGCAGATGCAATCAACTGGAAGAAAGGGTATCGCTGATAGAAGATGAAATGAATGAAATGAAGAGAGAAGGGAAGTTTAGAGAAAAAAGAATAAAAAGAAATGAACAAAGCCTCCAAGAAATTTGGGACTATGTGAAAAGACCAAACCTACGTCTGATTGGTGTACCTGAAAATTATGGGGAGAATGGAACCAAGTTGGAAAACACTCTGCAAGATATTATCCAGGAGAACTTCCCCAATCTAGCAAGGCAGGCCAGCATTCAGATTCAGGAAATACAGAGAACGCCACAAAGATACTCGTCGAGAAGGGCAACTCCGAGACACATAATTGTCAGATTCACCAAAGTTGAAATGAAGGAAAAAATGTTAAGGGCAGCCAGAGAGAAAGGTCGGGTTACCCACAAAGGGAAGCCCATCAGACTAACAGCTGATCTCTCAGCAGAAACTCTACAAGCCAGAAGAGAGTGGGGGCCGATATTCAACATTCTTAAAGAAAAGAATTTTCAACCCAGAATTTCATATCCAGCCAAACTAAGCTTCATAAGTGAAGGAGAAATAAAATACTTTACAGACAAGCAAACGCTGAATGATTTTGTCACCACCAGGCCTGCCCTAAAAGAGCTCCTGAAGGAAGCACTCAACATGGAAAGGAACAACCGGTACCAGCCCCTGCAAAAACATGCCAAATTGTAAAGACCATCGAGGCTAGGAAGAAACTATAGCAACTAACGAGCAAAATAACCAACTAACATCATAATGACAGGATCAGATTCACACATAACAATATTCACGTTAAATGTAAATGGGCTAAACGCTCCAATCAAAAGACACAGACTGGCAAACTGGATAAGGAGTCAGGACCCATCAGTGTGCTGTATTCAGGAAACCCATCTCACGTGCAGAGACACACATAGACTCAAAATAAAGGGATGGAGGAAGATCTATCAAGCAAATGGAAAACAAAAAAAGGCAGGGGTTGCAATCCTAGTCTCTGATACAATAGACTTTAAACCAACAAAGATCAAAAGAGACAAAGAAGGCCATTACATAATGGTAAAGGGATCAATTCAACAAGAAGAGCTAACTATCCTAAATATATATGCACCCAACTCAGGAGCACCCAGATTCATAAAGCAAGTCCTCAGTGACCTACAAAGGGACTTAAACTCCCACACAATAATAATGGGAGATTTTAACACCCCACTGTCAGCATTAGACAGATGAACGAGACAGAAAGTTAACAAGGATATCCAGGAATTGAACTCAGCTCTACACAAAGTGGACCTAATAGACATCTACAGAACTCTCCACCCCAAATCAACAGAATATACATTTTTTTCAGCACCACACCACACCTATTCCAAAATTGACCACATAGTTGGAAGTAAAGCTCTTCTCAGCAAATGTAAAAGAACAGAGATTATAACAAACTGTCTCTCAGACCACAGTGCAATCAAACTAGAACTCAGGGTTAAGAAACTCAGTCAAAACCGCTCAACTACATAGAAACTGAACAACCTGCTCCTGAATGACTATTGGGTACATAATGAAATGAAGGCAGAAATAAAGATGTTCTTTGAAACCAACGAGAACAAAGACACAACATACCAGAATCTCTGGGACACGTTCAAAGCAGTGTGTAGAGGGAAATTTATAGCACTAAATGCCCACAAGAGAAAGCAGGAAAGATCCAAAATTGACACCCTAACATCACAATTAAAAGAACTAGAAAAGCAAGAGCAAACACATTCAAAAGCTAGCAGAAGGCTAGAAATAACTAAAATCAGAGCAGAACTGAAGGAAATAGAGACACAAAAAACCCTTCAAAAAATTAACGAATCCAGGAGCTGGTTTTTTGAAAAGATCAACAAAATTGATGGACCACTAGCAAGACTAATAAAGAAGAAAAGAGAGAAGAATCAAATAGATGCAATAAAAAACGAAAAAGGGGATATCACCACCGATCCCACAGAAATACAATCTACCATCAGAGAATACTACAAACACCTCTATGCAAATAAACTAGAAAATCTAGAAGAAATGGATAAATTCCTCGACAAATACACCCTCCCAAGACTAAACCAGGAAGAAGTTGAATCTCTGAATAGACCAATAACAGCTTCTGAAATTGTGGCAATAATCAATAGCTTACCAACCAAAAAGAGTCCAGGACCTGATGGATTCACAGCTGAATTCTACCAGAGGTACAAGGAGGAACTGGTACCATTCCTTCTGAAACTATTCCAATCCATAGAAAAAGAGGGAATCCTCCCTAACACATTTTACGAAGCCAGCATCGTCCTGATTCCAAAACCTGGCAGAGACATAACCAAAAAAGAGAATTTCAGACCAATATCCTTGATGAACATTGATGCAAAAATCCTCAATAAAATACTGGCACATCAAAAAGCTTATCCACCATGATCAAGTGGGCTTCATCCCTGGGATGCAAGGCTGGTTCAACATACGCAAATCAATAAATGTAATCCAGCATATAAACAGAACCAAAGACAAAAACCACATGATTATCTCAATAGATGCAGAAAAGGCCTTTGACAAAATTCAACAACCCTTCATGCTAAAAACTCTCAATAAATTAGGTATTGATGGGACGTATCTCAAAATAATAAGAGCTATCTATGACAAACCCACAGCCAATATCATACTGAATGGGCAAAAACTGGAAGCATTCCCTCTGAAAACTGGCACAAGACAGGGATGCCCTCTCTCACCGCTCCTATTCAACATAGTGCTGGAAGTTCTGGCCAGAGCAATCAGGCAGGAGAAGGAAATAAAGGGTATTCAATTAGGAAAAGAGGAAGTCAAATTATCCCTGTTTGCAGATGACATGATTGTATATCTAGAAAACCCCATTGTCTCAGCCCAAAATCTCCTTAAGCTGATTAGCAACTTCAGCAAAGTCTCAGGATACAAAATTAATGTACAAAAATCACAAGCATTCTTGTACACCAATCACAGACAAACAGAGAGCCAAATCATGACTGAACTCCCATTCACAATTGCTTCAAAGAGAATAAAATACCTAGGAATCCAACTTACAAGGGATGTGAAGGACCTCTTCAAGGAGAACTACAAACCACTGCTCAATGAAATAAAAGACGATACAAACAAATGGAAGAACATTCCATGCTCATGGGTTGGAAGAATCAATATTGTGAAAATGGCCATACTGCCCAAGGTAATTTATAGATTCAATGCCATCCCCATCAAGCTACCAATGACTTTCTTCACAGAATTGGAAAAAACTACTTTAAAGTTCATATGGAACCCAAAAAGAGCCCGCATCGCCAAGTCAATCCTAAGCCAAAAGAACAAAGCTGGAGGCATCACGCTACCTGACTTTAAACTATACTACAAGGCTACAGTAACCAAAACAGCATGGTACTGGTACCACAACAGAGACATAGATCAATGGAACAGAACAGAGCCCTCAGAAATGATGCTGCATAGCTACAACTATCTGATCTTTGACAAACCTGACAAAAACAAGAAATGGGGAAAGGATTCCCTATTTAATAAATGGTGCTGGGAAAACTGGCTAGCCATATGTAGAAAGCTGAAACTGGATCCCTTCCTTACACCTTATACAAAAATTAATTCAAGATGGATTAAAGACTTATATGTTAGACCTAAAACCATTAAAATCCTACAAGAAAACCTAGGCAATACCATTCAGGACCTAGGCGTGGGCAAGGACTTCATGTCTAAAACACCAAAAGCAATGGCAACAAAAGCCAAAATCGACAAATGGGATCTCATTAAACTAAAGAGCTTCTGCACAGCAAAAGAAACTATCATCAGAGTGAACAGGCAACCTACACAATGGGAGAAGATTTTTGCAACCTACTCATCTGACAAAGGGCTAATATCCAGAATCTACAATGAACTCAAACAAATTTACAAGAAAAAAACAAACAACCCCATCAAAAAGTGGGCAGAGGACATGAACAGACACTTCTCAAAAGAAGACATTTATGCAGCCAAAAAACACATGAAGAAATGCTCCTCATCACTGGCCATCAGAGAAATGCAAATCAAAACCACAGTGAGATACCATCTCACACCAGTTAGAATCGCCATCATTAAAAAATCAGGAAACAACAGGTGCTGGAGACGATGTGGAGAAATAGGAACACTTTTACACTGTTTGTGGGACTGTAAACTAGTTCAACCATTGTGGAAGTCAGTGTGGCGATTCCTCAGGGATCTAGAACTAGAAATACCATTTGACCCAGGCATCCCATTACTGGGTATATACCCAAAGGACTATAAATCATGCTGCTATAAAGACACATGCACACGTATGTTTATTGCGGCACTATTCACAATAGCAAAGAGTTGGAACCAACCCAAATGTCCAACAACGATAGACTGGATTAAGAAAATGTGGCAATATACACCATGGAATACTATGCAGCCATAAAAAATGATGAGTTCGTGTCCTTTGTAGGGACATGGATGAAACTGGAAAACATCATTCTCAGTAAACTATCGCAAGGACAAAAAACCAAACACCGCATGTTCTCACTCATAGGTGGGAATTGAACAATGAGAACTCATGGACACAGGAAGGGGAACATCACGCTCCGGGGACTGTTGTGGGGTGGGGTGGGGGGAGGGCGGAGGGACAGCATTAGGAGATACACCTAATGCTAAATGACGAGTTAATGGGTGCAGGAAATCAACATGGCACCTGGATACATATGTAACAAACCTGCACATTGTGCACATGTACCCTAAAACCCTAAAGTATAATAAAAAAAAAAATAATAAAAAAAAATAAAAAAAATAAAAAAATAAACATTTTCTCAAATGTATTATTTTAACAGGAATCATGTTCTAGCTTCCCATTCTTTAGCTTACTTTCAGTTTAAGAAAACCTGAACAGTATGAACTTTTTTAAAAAAAATGACAGAGTAAAACGCAAAAAAAAAAAAGTCAATGATTACAGTCCATAAAGTCTCAATGGCTCTGTATCCCTGAGATCTTTTGTTCTTGTCACAGATAAAAACTGCATCACAGAAATGCCACAAGATCAAATGATTAAGATGATTGGAAAACTACAATGCTCTACAAATGTTACCTTCTTTCTGTTCTTCTCAGTGATACTACCTTTTGTTCAACCCATCTCTTCCTGCTGTTTTAAAATAAAAAGTTTTTTAAAAGTCAGAAATAGAAGCAAATAACTGATCGATCCTTTTTTTTTTTTTTTTACCAATTTCATAGCAATTGAAAACATCATCCAAAATACTGTAGATCTTCCCCCCCCTTCAAATTTTCTTGAAAGATTTCACACGTGCAGTGTAAGAAATTGTGAGTCAGCCTTCTCCAATCCTGACTTTAAGAGTTGCAAAAATCATCTGCCAGGGATCACATATGTTCTCGGTTCCATGAGAGGAAGAAAACACATTTGCTGAAAAAAAAAAAAAAAAAAAGGAAACTTTAAAACCAGCGGAGTTAGAATAAATACACTTGCATTCTGCTAACTTCCTTTCCAGGGCCTGAAGGCTTTTCTGGCCCTGGACAGGAAGCAAGGCATCTGTCACCCCAAATACTCCCTCTCTGGGATGGGGTTCCAGCTGGTCATGAAAGGGAAGCAAAGGAAGTGCAGAATGACCAAAAGATGGGATTAGGATGCAGAAATAATAAATCTACAGCAACTACTTCTTGAAGCCAAGACATCCAACAGCTATAAGTCCAGTCTCTCGTTAAGACCTCACAACACTCCAATATGATTGGTAATAAACTTCAGTCTGCAGTTGAGACATGACCTTTAGCAGACTAAGGCACTTGGCTAAGGTCACATAGCTAGTGAGCCAGGTAGGGAAGAATACCAGAGCCTGTGAGTGTAGTATTTCATGCGTAGCATTACCTATGGAACCTCCAGAACATTGGATAGGTATTTCCATCTAAGAAATTGTCTTCAGCCTGGTGCAGTGGCTCACACCTATAATTCCAACATTTTGGGAGGCTGAGGCAGGAGGATCTCTTGAGGCCAGGAGTTTGAGACCTGCCTTGACAACATAGCAAGACCCCATCTTTACAAAAAAAATTTAAAAATTTACCAGATGTTGTGATGCCTACCTGTAGTCCCAGCTACTCAGGAGGCCGAGGTGGGAGGATCACTTGGGCCTAGCAGTTCAAGGTTGCAGTGAGCTGTGATCATGCCACTGCATTCCAGCCTGGGTGACAGAGTGAGATCTTGCCTTAAAATTAAATAAATAAAATTGTCTTTAAAAAAAAAAAGCAGAGAAAGAGTCTCCTAACATCCTAAAGCAGCAGATTACTGGCAAGTACTAGTGCTTCCATGTTAACATTGCAGAAACCAGATTCAAACAAGTTGTGAGTTTCTCTTGAAACAAAAGAAATCAATTACAGGAAAAATGGAACTCTCAACTTAGCGCTCGACTTAAGAAATTTAAAACTCATTTCATGATGCTTTGCCCTTCTTCTCTTCTCACTGAAGCAGTTCTGTTCTTCAGTAACTGGTGTTGGGTTGTTCTCGTGGGTTGACAGTCAGCATGTTTTTATTTATTAAATGGTGTAAGTAAAAATTGATGTGATGGAACAACCATGGCAGCCTCTGCCACAGAACAAAGGCTTTTTCTAAACCAGCATTTCTCCCATAACGTCTGTGAAGATGTTTCATGTGGATTTTCCTTCCCCAATATCCAATGGCATTATTTCATGTTCAGATGGAAATGACAGTGACATTTCATTTGACCAAGGAAAAATGAAAGAAAGAAACATTTCTACATTTAACAGAACCCAAAGGCAACTTGAAAAACACTTTGAAAGCTTATTTCCATTTTACGACCTAAAGCAGACCTAAGGTATATCTGTAGACAGGTGGTGCTGGTTGCAGTTCTGCTGTGAGCCTTTATGAAAAGGATTATGTTGACTTTCTGAGAATATTTCAGGATTCAGCATCTCAAAGGACTCCAAAATGGTGGTTTTAAACTCCCATTGAAATGGGTCACAGTATAAATCCTAAAGAGAAAACCAAGCCAGGTAAACTTAGGATCTTGGCTCCATGTCAAACCTCACAATTTGAAACCCAGGTTATTCTTACAACTCTCTAAGACCTCCAAGCCCATCCTCACTAGCCACAGCCTGGGGCTTCCTTGATCCTGCTAAAACTGAGCCAAGAAGCAAAAGCTCAGTGAGTGTCATTTTGCATAGAACTACTAAGCAGGATAAAGAGAGGCAGTAGGAAAGGAATTTCCCAGTCACAGAAAACCAGGATGTCTGATTATAAGATAGTAGTCTCTTCCTTCAAGGCTAGTGGGTAAAATTCTCCCTCGTGCCTTTGAATGAGGGATTTCCCCTAAACACAATACTGAAGTCTGTATTTAGTTGCTGGAACCCTGGAGACTGGGGACTTTTTTAAAAAGCAGAACTTTCAGAGGAAGCTGGAATATAATGCCTATTATAGTGAACTGTAATTTAGAAGTACCCTGTAGAGACAAGAGAAGTCAAGGTTGTTTCTTAACACAGCTTTAACAAAAATTTAAACTTTGGTTGGATTAAGCTATTACTGATCTCATGCTTCTGTTGGTAGAAAATACACCTTTTTATAAATAGAACTATTTTGGGGGGATCATAAATCACATCCTAACTCATAACATTTTTATGATTCAAATACAGTTGGTCCTCATTACATGTGGATTCTGTGTCTGCAGATTCCAATACTCACTAAAATGCATTTGTAATCTTCAAATCAGTACTCATGGTGCTTTTGCATATAAGCACAGAGTGACAATAAATTTGAGTCACTCAAAGTACATTGTAAACAAGTGTTCCTTTCACAATCTATTTGGTGCCATATTTTTTGCATTTTTATGCCTTTTGCATGTTCAGTGGTGATTTCACTGTTTAAAAATGGCCCCCCTAAGCAATATACTGAAGTACCGTCCAGTGTATCTAAGCACAAGAAGGCTGAGATGTGCCTTGCAGAGAAAAAATACACTTGTTAGACAAGCTTTGTTCGGGCATGAATTATACTGTTTTTGGCCATGATTCAATGTTAATAAATCAAAATATATATATTGAATATTTATGTCATTTCAATATACATCTATATATTAATTATATATTAAATAAGATGTCTTTAAGCAGAAACACACATAAAACAAGGTTATGCATTAATCAGTGGACAAAAGCCAAAGGCTTATAGGAACCAAGCCCTGTATTTCCTCTAGGAGCTATGACTCAGTATTTGCTAATTCAGCGTCCATGTCTATGTTATAGACCATAATTAGTGTGAATAACAGAATCAACTGCGTTTGATTGAAAGTTCTGTGCCATCTGGTTACTTGAGTGGCCCTATTTTGTGCAGACACAGTCTCCAACTATCTTTAATGACTCAGAAATGTCCTGCTATGTTCAGGATCAGGTTTCAGGTAAGTTAGGAGATACATAGACTAGATGAAAATCCGAAAAAATCTTACACCTGAGTCAAAGAATGGGGAGATGATTCTGGAGTGTGGTGAGAGAAGGGAAACTTGCCCGTGGGCTACGGGGAGTGCTGCCATGAGGGGAGGGAAGTAGAGGTATGGAAGAAGCTAAAGAGAGGAAACCAAAAGTAGAGGGAAAGATGTGTGTGTTCACAGTGACGCCAAGAGCCAGCACCTTAGACAGTGCTCTTAATTGTGGGATGTGTCACTGTCTGAGAATATTCAACATTACTCCTTCCACCAAAGTATGGAACAGGAAAATTAATGTGTATACAACATCATTTGTTATACTTTCTTGACAGGCAGTAGGTGAGATACCAACACGTTCTGCAGAGCTTAATGACATCATTTTAATGTAAATTGAGCCTGTTTATTTGCTTTTCCTGTTTCATATAAGGTTATGACTCTGTCTCCTGGCTACCCAGAAAATGCCATTTTGATTTTGGATAATAGTATCTGTAGAAATGTGTTTTTAAATAAAGGGTACTTGCATGCATTTAAGTTAATGGACTTTAATAATCTATTTAATACGCTCTGGCAAGAAAGATGTTTTTACTAGCTACCATGGAGAAACTACGTGTTCTCATATTCAGGTATAAGGTAATTTGTTTTACAGGCAGAAAACAGAGTTTACACTTTGAAATAAGCAAATCACTGCTTTAAACAGTGTAGGAAAGAGTACACTACTTCAAAAATAATTGCTTGTTTACATGCATTTGCTTGTTGGAAACAAAAGACTGAAATGAGAGCTCCTCTATCATTAGTCTGTTATGTGAAAAAAATGAGAAAGTGCATACAAGGACCCAAAGCAGTAGAGAGAATTTCCCATAATGCCCTGTGGACATGATAAATTGTACCATTTTGCCAGTTAATGATATATTAGATCAATACAGCATCTAACTCATGAGCTTCAGCTAGAAATCTCAAGTCTGAAGGAAAACTATTTTTTAGTATCTTAAGAAAGAGTCTCAAAACTTTGGAAAAAATCAGTGTTTTTGAAATATGGCCAAGTTATATCTTCACACATGAAAAATGTACTATATTTTTCTAGGAGTTTGAAAATCATTTTGAGGACTGAGAGTTTTTCTAAGCAGTGTTAAAACCGCATTGAATTGCTGTTAAAGGGTAATAGTCATACCCTTTCATATTGTTTTGAGAATTAAACAGAATAAAGCACATGGAACAAAAGTTAATACACTATCTTCGATCAAAAATATAGTATTATTCTAAAATAATATTATTCAAAAATATAATAATATTCTTGGTACAATAAATGTTGGCCCTAAAAAAGCATGTAATTATCAAAATTGTCCTAAGCAAAATATCATTTTCTGTTGGCTGTCATTGCTGCAACCATGCCACTCTTGGAAACTGGCAGAACCAACAAAGTAAACGGCAAAAAGAAATGTTGAGGACTACAATAATGCTTTCCTGATTCCTCCAAATCATTTCCTAGAAAGGGCTGTACAGTGAGACTGCTTAGTCTACATGCCTATCTGTTCCACTCATTGGTAATTAAAATTAACTGCTATAACAAGGAACCTCAAAATATCAGTAGCTTAAAACAATAAAGATTTACTGTTGATGTGATCCTTCCATAAGAATCAGGTGGCTCTTCTTGGGCTGCCTCTCAAATAGTTTCTTCCATGTTGCAGCCTCTGCAGTCTTAGTAGACGAGAAAGACTTTATAGTGATTGTTAGGGAGGTTTATGGCCAGGTCTAGAAATAGCAACATAAGGCCAGTCATGGTGGCTTACACCCGTAATCCCAGCACTTTGGAAGGCCAAGGCAGGTGGATCACCTGAGGCCAGGAGTTCGAGATCAGTCTGGCCAACATGGTAAAACCCCATCTCTACTATAAATGCAAAACTTAGCAAGGCATGGTGGCGGGTGCCTGTAGTCCCAGCTACTCAGGAGGCTGAGCCAGGAGAATGTTTGCACCTGGGAGGCAGAGGTTGCAGTGAGCTGAGATTGTGTCACTATACTCCAGCCTGGGCCACAGAGTGAGACTCTGACTCAAAAAAAAAAAAAAAAAGAAAAAAGAAAGAAAGAAATAGAAACGTAAAATCCACTTCCATTTTTAAGACCAGAACCTAGTCCTAAGGCCGCAAAGTAACTTCAAAGTGTACTGGGAAGTGCCCTCTTCCTGTTTGCTTGGGTTAAAAAAAAAAAACAGGATATGCTTTCTTGGTTCTTCAAAGCAAATAAAGGTTTAAACTTCCCAGTATGTGCAGTTTATTCCTTAACATGCCATTAAATGAGCTAAGCAATTTACTAGAAAAGGAAAATAAGGTACCATTTGACACCTTAACTTATGTATCTCAGCATGCATAGCTGAGGTTGGTGTTAAGCACAGCTAAAGTTCCAAGTCTCCTCTGAAGCTTCCCTGGTGATCTAACTGGGCCTTCTGGGATGGTCTCCTCTAGGCTGCTATGGTAACATTTATCAAATATGTCTCTGTATTCTTTCTTTCTATATATTGTGTCTGTTATCTTCCTGTTTAAAGAATTCAGTTCTCCTCTGCTTTGTGTAGCTACTTATTTCTTTGCTCAGTTCTTATATTCTTATATTTATATTTTCAGCCTGGCTTCCTAGGGGTCATCCCTGTGTTTTCTCAGCTCAGTGATCAACTAGTGATTGGGCAGAGATTATATTCAAACACCTTTTATAAAAGGTATACAAAGAAACGGGAAAATCTACCCTGCAGGCTGTACTCAGAAAAAATAGTGTTCAGTGAAACTAACTTACAGAGTCAGCCAGGATCTTAGATTTAGCAAAGACGTCAACACAACTATTAAAATTATGTTTAAAGAATTCAAGCTAAGCTTCTTATGTTTAATAATATTATATAGTGTAGTATACTGTAGTATAGTATAATATTGTAACTATAGTAATTAAGGACGTGTGTTCTGGAGTCAGACTGCAAGGGTTTGGATCTTGGGTTCATTACTTACTTGCTTTTTACCTTACCTAGTTATTTAACCTCTTTCTGCCTCAGTTTCCTCATGTAAAAATAAGCATAGTAACTAAAGTACCTACCTCATACATTTATTTTAAGGATTGAAAGTGATAAAATATATAAAGCACTAAAACTGGCAAGCATTTAAAAAAAACGTGCAGTGAGCCCTCAAGAGATGCTAAATATAATGATTAACATAATATAGAACTAAGACTTTATTTGCTTGAATCTTCTATTGCAGGTAGCGTTATAGGCCTACCCATAGTAGGTCGCAATAAATGTTTACTGAATGAAATCATGAATATTTTGTTTGGTTGGTTAGTTTTTTTTTTTTTTTTTTGATTTTTTTTTGTTTTGAAACAAGGTCTCACTCTATCACCCAGGCTGGAGTGCAGTGGCACAGCATAGGTCACTACAGCCTTGAACTCAGGGGCTCAAGTGATCCCCCCACCTTAGCCTCTCAAGTAGCTGGGACTACAGGCATGTGTCACCACACCTGGCTAACTTTAACATTTTACATTTTTTGTAGAGATAGGATCTTGCTATGTTGCCCAGGCTGGTCTGGAACTCCTGACCTCTAGCACTCCTCCTGCCTTGGCTTCCCAAAGTGCTGGGATTGCAGGCATGAGCCACCGTGCCCAGCCAGAAATCATATATATATATATTTTTTTGGCTCCTAGAACATGTTTAATACATTACAGTTGCCTTTATTCTACAGAGCAATGGTTCTTTACCTTTCAGGATTACTATTGCCTTTGAAAATCTAATGAAAACATTGAGTTTCTAATACAAAATATATTGTGCATATACATATCCACACAACTTCTGGCTTATCACAGAAATCATATTTTTGAAGCATGAAGTAGACAGCCTTTCACTTCAATGTAAGGGGACTATAAAAATTCCTTCCCTAATGTATTTCCTCTAGTTCCACACAGTTGCCAACTTTAATTAAGATGTAGTATTTTTATTCAGAATTAAGAATCAATGTTAAATGCAAATAAACCTGAAAAAGTAACATACTGGCTTAAATTCACACTATAATTTTCCATTTAAACACAGTATACTCAACTTTAAGTGAAACACCTCCTGATACAACATACCTAAAAAGCTGGATAAAATTTAAAAATTTAATTTTATATGTATAACTGCACTGTTGTAAAAGTAGAACTCCTGCAAAGGCCAGAAATTATATGAAAATGCAGTTCCACAGAAGCACAGCCACTTACCCCGGGGAGTTTACCTTTTGCTTGTGACCCAGACCTGGGTTCCAAAGGTCTCACCCAGGGGATAAAAAACAAAGCCTAAAGACATAGCAATGTGGAACAACATACATTGAAAGCAAGAAAGATTAGTGTAAGGACAAGTGCACATCTCATTCAGAGTTCATGGAGATAATTGCTTGCCTCACTGTTTAGGGAGAGCACAAAAAAGAAAATGTATTCCTTCAAAATCTCCAACCACAACCCTACCAGGTTACCTTTGTAGCCCCCCAAAAAGTAAGATCTGAGTTTAAAGTGGCCTCAAGTTGGTAGTATCCCAGCTTCTTTCTGCTTTACAGAAGAAATACAAATTATTTCTGGAAGAATGCACCTGAAACCCAAGCTTCATATTAAAAAAATATTATAAGGAATATGTGCTCCTAAATAAAAAGTCACCAAACACAAAAAAGTGAGAACCCATTAGCAAAAGCCAAGAGAAACCACAAAGTGGAGAATTTCAGACATTGGAGTTATCAGACCTAGAATATGTAAGTTTGATCTCTAATATGCTCAAGGAGTTAAAAGCATATAGCAAGTATAGTAGAGTTACATAACATTAAACAATGAACTAATAGCTGAAAGTAGGAACTGCATTAGTCATCGGATTAGACTTAGCTGAAGAAAGGATTTGTGAACTGAAAGAGCTTTTAATAATTTACAATGCCACTTAAAAAGACAAAGTGGAGGTAATTGTGAAAGAAGCATTTGAAGAAAAAGAAAATATAGTGGGGAAGATAGAACACATTTTAGATTGAAGATTTGGGGCAGGGGAGGGCAGACTTCTGTGAAAGATCAGATGGTAAATGTTTTAGGCTTAGGGGCCATAGAGTCTTGGAAATACTCAACTCTGACGTTGCAGTGCAAAAGCAGCCATAAGTAATAATGTAAACAAATGAGCCCGGCTACATTCTAAGAAGACTTTATTTCTACAATGGCAGCACACTAAATGTGGCCCTTGGATGATAGCTTATTAACTCCTAGACTAGGAAATCATAGAAAATAAGAGCAGAATAAAATTTGAGAAGAGAATGGATTATACCTCAATCAAGATAATCTAAAAAATAAAACAACTCTAAAAAAGAAAAAAAGAAGTATAATAATGGCTGAGAATTTTCCAGGAATAAGTAAACAAAACAATTCTCAGATTCAAGGACCCCCAAAATTCAAAGTGAGATAAAATAAAAATAAATCTACATCAAGATACATTACTGTGAAACTGCATAACAAGAATGACAAAGAGAAGATCATAAAAGTAGCCACAAAAGTCAGTCAATTCTTTCCCCCAAAATTATGTAGACACCAGACAAATTTGTCAGAAATAACCATATATGGTTCCAGAAATCAACCAAAGGCAAACAAAAATTATGAAGCATTAATTTATGAAAAACTTCTAGAGCGTTGGGTGAGAATAGTAGTCCGTGACTTTCATTCCTGGGGCTACCCCCATCACCTAGCCATCAGCAGATGCATGGTTGATGCTGTAGTTTTACAAGAGGGAAGTTGGCTGTGAAAATCAGCAACTTAATTGTCAGAGGAGACTGATCTGATTTGGAATGAAAGGTAAAAACCACACTAAGTAGCGTTGTCAGTGAAAGTAGCAAACTTGATAAGAAATGAATGAGTAAAATCTGCTGCTCTTAAGCTTGAGGTTGTGGTCTCATTTGGGTGGGCAGTGGACAAGCAAGAAACTTAACAAAGAGATCTTGGAAGAAAGGACTATATAAGCTTCACACAGCCATGGCTGGTTGGGAAGCACGGATGCCTTTCAGAGAGACCAGAAATAGACCAGAGAAAAGTGCAAGTCAAAGAAGAGGTGAAAATGCTCAAAGTTTGAACATGTTCCCCAGTACACATATATACACACACAGAAAGTGGAAGCCTTATCGCTTGAGATGTTTGAGTACAATCTCTGCCCAATCATTGGTTGATCACTGAGCTGAGAAGACACAGGGATGACCCCTAGGAAGCCAGGCTGAAAAATATAAATATAAGAATACAAGGACTGAGCAAAAAATAAGTAGCTACACAAAGCAGAGGAGAAAGACTCTACAGATTAATTCCTAGCAAGTTTCTAAAAAAAATAAAAACAAAACAAAACAAAAAAACAACAACCTTGGGGGGAAAAGTAGAAATGCTGTATTTTATGATCTAACATGTTAGTTTTCAACAAAATGGTACAAAGTATGCAAAGAAACAGGAAAGTCTACCTGCAACCTATACTCAGAAAAAATAGTCGTCAATGAAGCTAATTTACAGAGTCAGCCAGGATGTTAAATTTAGCAATGATGTCAGCACAACTACTGAAATTATGTTTAAAGAATTCAAGGGAAAAAATGTATAAAGAATTGACTAGTAACAGCACAAGAGATACAAAATCTCAATAGATAAATAGAAATTATTTTTAAATAATCAATTATGTATGTAGAAAATCCCAAAGAAGCAACAATAACAAAAAATACTGGAATTAATAAGCAACTACAGCAAGATTGTAGGATATGAGGTTAATATAGAAAAGCCAATTGTTTTTCTATATACCAGCAATCAACTATTGAAACTTGTAAGTAAAAACACAACATCACTTACATCAGCACCAAAAGAATCAATACTTTAGGTATAAATCTAACTAAATATACACATGTTCTTTATCTGAAAAACTATAAACTCAAAAAGAAATCAAAGAAGATATAAATAAATGAAGAGATACATATTCATGGACAGGAAGACTCCATATTGTCAGGGTGTCAGTTTTTCCCAATTTGATCTACAGATTCGATGTAATCCCAATGCAAATCCCTGCAAATTATTTTGTGGATATTGACAAACTGATCTAAAGTTTACATGAAAGGCAAAAGACACAAATAGCCAGCACAAGATGGAAGGAGAAGAATAAAGCTGGAGGACTGATACTATCCAACTTCAGGACTTACTGTACTTACTATAAAGCTATAGTAATCAAGACAGGGTGGTATTTGTAAAAGAATAGATAAACAGACAGTGGAACAGAATGAACAGCCCAGAAATTGGCCGATACAAACATAGTCAACTGATCTTTGACAAAGCAACAAGACAATTCAATGAAGAAAGATTAGCCTTTTCAACATCTGGACATCAATATACAAAAAATATGAATCTAGACACAGTTCTGACACTTTTCACAAAATTAACTCAACAGATCCTACACCTAAATGTAAAACCCAAAACTATAAAATTTCTAAAAGATAACATAGGAGAAAATCTTTTAATCATTTAAGATTTAATCTTAAAAGATTAAAATTATAAAATATACAATACAAAAGCAAGAACTCTGAAAGAAAAAAACTGACAAACTGGACTTTATTAAGATGGAAACTCCTGCTCTGTGAAAGACACTGTCACTAGAATGAAAAGACAAGCCACACACTGGAAGAAATATTTGCAAAACACATATCTGATAAAATAAAAAAACTTGCATGCAAAATATACAAAGAACACTTAAAACTCAACAATTTAAAAAACCACACAACTCAATTTAAAAGTAAACAAAAGACCTGAACAGTCACCTCTCTAAAGAAGATATACAGATGGGAAATATGCATACAAAATGATTCACAACATTATATGTCATTAGGAAATTACATATTAAAACAAGATACAATTACCCACCTATTAGAATACCTAAAATAAAATTTAAAAAAAAGCTGACAAACCAAATGCTAACAAAGATATGGAGTAAGAGAAACTCTCATTCATTGCTGGAGAGAACAAAAAATGGTCCAGCCACTTTTGAAGACAGTTTGGCAATTCCTTACTAAGTTAAACATCGACTTACTATATGATCCGGCAATCCCATTCCCAGGTATTTATCCAAATTAGTTGAAAACTTATGTCTACACAAACATCCACAAATAAATGTTTATGGCAGGGTTTTTTCATGATTGTCAAAATGTGGAAGGAGCCAAGATGTCCTTCAATAAATGAATGAATAAACTGTAGTGCCTTCCTAAACAAGAATATTATTTAGTGATAAAAATCAAGCTATCAAGCAATGGAAAGACATGTAGGAAATTATGACTATCCCAAAAGATTCAAAAATGAAAGTATATGATAAAAGTCAACAATTATTCATGGTCAAAACTTTTAACAGTCAGGAACTTAAGGATATATACTTGATCTGAAAAAGAAAGGATATCTATAAAAAACCTACAGCAAATACTATAGCCAATGGTGAAATATTGAAGGAATTATCTTTATAGTCAAGAACAAGACCCAACTGCTATCACCATTTCCTTTCAGCATTCTACTAGTGAGCCTAGCCATCACAATAAGACAAGAATAAGAAGCATAAGGATTAAAAAGAAACAAAACTGCCATTATTTACTACTTTTCTCTGAAAAATTCAAATGAGTCCATATATTATTAGAATTGGCAATTTAGTAAAATTCTTTCATGTAAGATCAAGCAGAAAGTTAACTTTCAATACCAAGTATAGTCAAACATGTGAAGAAATTGGAATTCTCACACTTTGATGAGGAAAGAGTAAAATTTTATAACCATTCTGGCGAACTGTTTGCCAGTATCTATTAAGCTAAATATATAATATATATAACCTATAACCAGCAGTTTTCCATCTATGTATACACAGTTGACCCTTTAACAGTACAGGTTTGAATTGCACAGGTCCTCTTGTAAGTGGGCTTTTTTCAACCAAACATGGATAGAAAATACAGTATTCACTGGGTACAAAAGCTGTGTACTGGAAATACCAATTGCAGGACCAACTTTCCATATATATGCAATTTCTGTAGGGCCAACAGTGGGACTTAAGTATGTGTGAATTTTGGTATATGTGGGAGTTCTGGAACCAATTTCCTGCATATACTGAGAGACAACTGTAATCAATGAAAATAAGTGCTTATGCCCTTCAAAAGATATAAAATAATGTTCATAGTAACTTTAGTCACAATACAAAAAATGAAAACAGAATAATAAAATTGTAATGTTGTTATATAAATAAATACCACATAGCAATGAAAAAACACAAATATGTATGACAACATGGATGAATCCTGCAGACTCAATATTGTAAACAAAGAAGGCAGAGATTAAGAAGTTCATGGCTGGGCGTGGTGGCTCACGCTTGTAATCCCAGCACTTTGGGAGGCCGAGGCGGGCGGATCACGAGGTCAGGAGATCGACACCACGGTGAAACCCCGTCTCTACTAAAAATACAAAAAAATTAGCCGGGCGTGTTGGCGGGCGCCTGTAGTCCCAGCTACTCGGAGAGGCTGAGGCAGGAGAATGGCGTGAACCCGGGAGGCGGAGCTTGCAGTGAGCTGAGATTGCGCCACTGCACTCCAGCCTGGGCGACAGAGCGAGACTCCGTCTCAAAAAAAAAAAAAAAAAAAAAAAAAGTTCATTCCATGTGATCTCATTTATATGAAGTAGAAAAAAAAGGAAAAATTAATCTCTGTTGATAGAGATCAGATTAGAGGTTCCAAGGTGAGGGGAAGCAGTATTGACTCAGAAGATAAATGCTAGAGCCTTCTGAGAGGCTGGACATAATCTATATTTTGGTCTGGGTGGCGGTTACACGGGTGTATACATGTGTAAAAATCAACCTCAATTTATTGTTTTTTAAATTTTAAATGTTAAAATCTCCTAAGTTTTATTTTAATCAACTTTATTGAGCTATAATTTATAAATATTAATAATAAATTCACAAATGTTAAATATACAATTTTATAGGTTTTGATAAATACATGCGGTTTTGTAACCACCAGCATAATAATGATATAAAGCATCTCCAACACACCAAAAATTTCCATTGTCCTCTTTTGCAGTCACTCTCCTTCATCCATCCTGGTCCTAAATAAATGCAATCATAAAGTTGGGTAGTCTTTTGTGTTTGATTTCTTTCCCTCATAACAGTACTTTATCCAAGTTGTTTTGTTGATCAGGATTTTATTTTTATTTCTTAATAGTATTATATGGGCATTATTTTTATCCATGCAGTCGTTGATAGATACTTGGGTTGCTTTTGGTTTAAGGCTTTATAAATATACCTATGATGAGCATTTGAGTAATTCTACACGTGGATATAAGTTTTAATTTTTCCGGAATAAAAACCTAGGAGTAGAATTGCTGGGCCATAAATAAATACATATCAAATTTTACAAGAAACCGCTAACCTGTTTAAAAGGTGGTTGTATCATTTTGCATTTCTACCAGCAATGTATGAGAATTTCATTTGTTCCACATTCTCACCATAATTTGGTATTTTTAATTTTAGCCATTCTAATAATGTTTTAATTTGCATATCCTTCATAAGCAATGATGTTGAGCATCTTTTCATGTGCCTATTTGCAATCTGTAAATCTTCTTTGGTGAATTGACTTTTCAAATATTTTACTCATTTCTAATTAATTTGTCTTCTTATGATTGATTTTTAAGAATTCTTTATATATTGTAGGTGCAAGTCTGTTATCAGAATATGTTTTGGAAAATATGTCTCAATCTATTTCTTACCTATGCATTTCCTTACCTTTAACGTTTGAAGAGCTAATGTTTATAATTGTGTAATATAATACTTTCTTATTTTATGGTTCACACTTTTCGTGTTCTAAGAAATCTCAGTGTAACCTAAAGTCACAAAATATTCTCCTACTTTTTTCTAAAAGTTTGAATCTTTTTAGGTCTTACATTTAGGTCTATAATCAATTTGAATTAGATGCTTGTCTTTGGTCTGAGATAAGCACTGAGGCTCATGTTTTGCCTATGAATATGCAACTATTCTAGTGTAATTTATTTTAAAGGTTATTTTCCTCATAAAATTTCCTTGGTACCTTCTTCAAAAATCAATTGACCACATATGTGTGGGTCTATATCTGGAATTTCTATTGTGGCCCATTGATCTATATATATATCTGATCTTATTCCAAACATACTTTCTTGCCAATTGTAGCTGTATAAGATTTGAAATTATGAAGAGTTAGATCTTCCACTTTTGTTCTTTCTTTTCAGAATTCTTTTGGCTATTTGAGGTCTTTACATTTTTATATAAATTTTAGAATCAGTTTGCTATTTTCTACATAAAATCTAGCTAAAATCTTAATTGGGATTACAATGAATCTACAGATGAATTGGGGGACAATTAAAAGCAAAACAATAAGTAGTTTTCCAATTCATGAACATGGTATGTCTCTCCGTTTATTTGTGTCTTTCTTAATTTCTCTCAGCAAAGTTTTGAAGTTTCTAGCGTACAATTCTTGCAGATATCTTGTTAAACTTATCTCTAAGTATTTCACTTTTTTGGTACTATTCTAAATGGTAATTTTGAATTTTAATTCCCAATTATTCTTTACTAAAATATAGAAATACAATTAGTCTTATATATTTACCTCATCTTCTGTGACCTTACTAAACTTACTTACTGGTCCTAGTAGCTTTATGGTAGATTATTTTGGATTTTTCTACATAGACAATCACATTATTTATAAATGACAATAGTTGTATCTTTCTCTTTCTAATTGGAATGCATTTCATTTCATTGTCTTGCTTTATCGTACCAGCTAAAGCCATCAGTAAAATGCTGAATAGAAATGGTAAGGGGAAATATAGTATCTTTTTTCTCAACCTTTTTCAAATGTTAGAGCAATTTTACATTTCTGGGATATATTCTACTTGGTCTACTTGTATTATCCTTTTTATATAGTGCTAGTTTCAAGTTGCTAATATTTTCTTAGAGATTTTTACATGTATGTTCATGATAACTTTTAATCTGTAGTTTTATTTTCTTATAATGGCATTTTCTGGTCTTGGTATCATGATAATTCTGGCCTCAGACTCAGTCAGAAAGTATTCCCTCTGCTTCTATTTTCTGAGAGAGTATAAATAAAATTTGGTTATATTATTCTTAAATGTTTGGTAAAATTTACCAATAAAGCCATCTCAGCCTGGAGCTTTCATCTTGTTTAGATTTTTAATCACCTATTCAATTTCTTTTGTAGATATAGGACTATTACCTATATCTTCTTGAATGAATTCTGGTAGCTTCTATCTTTAAAACAAGTTGTAAATTTCATCTATGTTGTCAAATTTATTGGCATAAAGCTATTCATAATTGTTTATTTATATGATTATATCCTCTCTTTCATTCCTGATATTCATAATCTGTGTGATTCTCCTTTTTTTCTCAGTTAGGCTATCTTGAGTCTTATACATTTTATTGATTCTTTCCTAGTACTAGATTTTGGTTACATTGATTTTTTTCCATTGCTTTCTATTATCTATTTCATTGATTTTTTTGTTTGTTTTTTGCTCTTTTTTACTTTTCTCCTTCTGCTTATTTTAGATCTATTTTTTTCAAGGTGGACGCTTAGATCATTGGCTTGAGACTTTTCTTATTTTCTAGCATAAATACTTACGGTATAAGCTATATAATATCATATAATGCTATAACCTTACCTTTAAGGATGCTTTAGTAACATCCCTCAGATTTTTATGTCATTCTAATTTTCATTCAATTCAAAATATTTTATAATTTTTCTTTTTTCATCTTTAACCCATAAGTTGTTTAGATGTTTGTTGTTCAACTTCCAAATATTTGGGGCTTTAAAAAATATCTTTCTGCTACTTATTTTTAAGTTAATTCTGTTGTTATCAGAGAAAATATTCCATGTATCTTCATAGCTCTGTGCAGCACCTCCTCTGACTGAAGATTATGCCTTTGCCTCTCTGAACTAGGAACTCTGTTTCCTCAACTCAAGGAGACTGCTGAGCTCTGTTTGGGTGTCCCCTCCCTGCACTATGACCTGGAAACTCTTCAGACGGTGACCTGGCGCATTCACTGGGCTTACCACATTTATTTTTATTCTCTTAGCAATCACTGTCCTGTGCTATACATTGCGCAATATCTGAAAACCATTGTTTCATATATTTTGTCTGTTTTCCTGGCTGTTTAAAGAAGAAGGGTAATTCTGGTTCTTTTTGCACTACCATTGCCAGAAACAAGTCAAAAACTATTTAAAGTCATATTATGTTTCATCATATACCAACAGACAGAAAATGCAACTTTAAAATGATGCCATTTACAGTTGCTGGAACAATAGATCTAGGAACATATTTAACAAAAGATATACAATTTGTAGAATATTATAAAACATGATAAAAACACATTATTTAATACCTAAACAAATGGAAGAAAAATACCATGTTAATAGATAGGAAAACTCAATAGTGTAAAATTATTTACAGACAATAAATTATCAATGAAAATTTTAATAAGTTTTATTTCACATGGAACTTAATAAGATGTTTATAACATTTGTGTATAAGAGCAAAGGACTAAGAATTCTCAGGAAACTCCTAAATAAGACCTATCGCCCAATCAGAAATCATGATTTATAATGAGTCAGATTTGCACAGTGTCTAATAGCACAATCTGTGTGAATAGATTGCCTGAGTTTCAAATCTTGCTTAGGTACCTACAATCCATTTCTTTGAGCTCAATTTCTTCATCTATATAATAACAGTGCCCACTTTGCAAGGTAATGATGAGGAATACATGAGTTAACATGTGAAAAGTGCTTGGGACAATGGCTGGCATATCATAAATATAAACATATATTTGCTATTTTTATTATCTAGCTCTAAATCACTAAGACAGCAAACAGAGAGATAGACAAGTAGACAAACAAAACATATTAAGAAACCCAGAAAAGAGTCCCACAAAAATGGAATTTTGGCAAAGCTGAGATTTCAGATCTATGGGAAAGGGTGGGTTATGGTGTGGGATGATTGATCAATCGATTATCCATGAGGAAAAAATGAACACTAAAAACAAAATGTTCATCAGCTGTAGAATGTAATATATTCATTCATTATAATATATTCATGCCATGCACCACCATAAAAAGTGAAAATGAATGAATTACAGCATGTCAGATACATACATACATAAATCTCAAAAAACATAATGCCGAGCCTAAAAAAAGTCACAGAAGAATAAATACAACTTACTTGATGACATTTATGTCGACCTTTTCAAAAGCAAAACTTAACGATATATTGATTAGAGATATATGCACATTTGTAAAACTATGAAAGAAAATAAGAGAATCATTAAAATTAAATCTAGGAAAGCTGTCACATCAGGGTCCAAGGAACATGTGACCAATTGGAAGCACTTAGAAGATTTCAAAGACTTCAAAGGGAAATGTATTATTGCTTAAGCTTGGCAATGGGTACATGTGTATTCTTTGCATTGTTTTTATCTTTACATTTTAACACATATCCTTTTTATGTCTGCGGTATTTTAAATTTTTTATTTCGAAATCATCTGAGGAGTACCAAAAAATCTGAATGACTATTGCTGGTGCTATACCAATAGTTTTATGCTTCTGTAAATAAGTGTTATGTTGAATATTTTTCACTGTATCATTGTGAAATGAACTTCTTGCTTTAACCTAAAAAATTCTGAGTTATAAATATCCCTGGACAATTCTTTCCACAAAGCAGGCTTTCAATGGGTTAGAATTAGGGGTCTCCTGAGGTCATAAAAGAGATGTCTAGTAAGTGGGAAGAAATACAGGGAGCCAAGGGCTGTGCAATAACATTAGAACATAATGAAAAATAAACTTATACTTCACAGTTTTCCTAGCTGCCCATAAGTGGATAAATTTTTTTGTCTATGATTTTTTTAGGGAGAAAAATAATGTAATCATCCAAATAATCCTACCTTAGATTAGAGATGCATGATATCTCAAAAAGAGACCTTAAGGACCTCATCTGGTTTTGTAAATTAAAACTGTCTAAAAGGAGGAGGAACATCAAACCTTTCTTTACAATGGACACTGCTCTATTTTTGTACATAAATATCTGCATTGCCTTGTTTTGTGAACATGAGCCTGCAGAGATATGAGAGGTATAGACTATTCTTACACATCATGCCATAAATTCTTCCTTTCATCTACTCTAAGGAGTATTCAGGGACTGGTGTGAGCTGCTTTTTGCTCATAAAAACAAGTACAGGGTCCTCAATGGATCTTTATTTACTCATTTAGAAAATATGGAACACTCTAGTTCAGGACCCTCTGTAATATAATTCTGGGCAAATTTTGGAAAGTCCAGAGGATTTACTAGCAAGGATTCTGAAGCCAACTGGGGGAAATTCCTCCCCCATTTTAAGAAGGATTTACTACACTTCTCAAGAAAGAAGTAATCTCCAAGAAAAATACAAAGCCAGGGCCAGAGAACCAAGGAGCCAGAAGACAAGTTCTGAAAAGATCTTCTCAGAGTCTTTATGAGACTATTTGATCTCTAGCCTTGCCCATGATGCATAGAGTGGTTGTTTGCATTTGTCTTCGTTAAAGTGGGGAGAGAGAGAAGTTTTAGGTTCCCTTACACAGGCATGTAGTATCATCTCTGTATTGCAATGTGGCTGTGTGACAATGCAAGGGAAAATGGTGGATCTGCTGGGCAGCCATGGTTAGGCCTCAGAGAGAAAACCACGTCCCTCCTCTGGTCACAGAGTCACTCTGGCCATCTTAAACCTACCTCGTGAAAACACAGCTTGCATCTAGGCATTGCCCAGGCTACCGAAACCTAGAGAGAGAGAGTGGACCGTTATCTAACCCTCATTTCATAAGAAGTTCAAGCATCAACTACATGAAAATATGAATTCAAATAATTTATCATTGTGATAAAATAGGCATAACATAAAATTCACCGTTTTAAGCATTTTTAAGTGTGCAGTTCTGTGGCATTATGTGTATTCACATTGTCGTTGATACAGTTTCGCTCTGTGTCCTCACCCAAATCGCATCTCGAATTTTAATCCCCAGGTGTCGAGGGAGGGTCCTGATGGGAGGTGACTGGATCATGGGGGTGGCTTCCCGCTTGCTGTTCTCATGATAATGAGGGAGTTCTCACGAGATCTAATGGTTTAAAAATGGTGCTTCCCACTTTGCTCTCTCTCTCCTGCCACCACGTAAGAAGTGCCTGGCTTCCTCTTCGCCTTCCACCATGATTGTAAGTTTCCTGAGGCTTCTTCAGCCATGTGCAACTGTGAGTCAATTAAACCTCTTTCCTTTATAAATTATTCAATTTTGGGCGGTTCTCTGTAGTGGTGTGAAAAAGGACTAATACAGATGTGCAACTATAATCACCATCTGTCTCCGGAACTTTTTCATCTTCCTCAACCTAAACTCTATACTCATTAAACACGAACTCCTCATTTCCCCTTCCCCAGTGCCTGACAGCCACCATCCTACTTTCTATCTGCATGAATTTGGCAACTCTAGGAAACTCACATAAGTAGGAGCATACAGTATTTGTCCATTGGTGACTGGCTTTTTTTCACATAGTATAATGTCCTCAAGGTTCATCTATATTGCAGCACATGTCAGAAGTTCCTGCTTTTTTAAGGCTAAAGAATATTCCATTTTATGTATATACCACACTTTGTTTATCCATCTATCATTGTTTCTTCATTTATCCATAGACATTAAGGTTGTTTCTACCTTTTGGATCTTGTTAATAATTCCATTATGAGCATGGTTTTACAAATATCTGTTCGAATCTTTGCTTTCATTTTTTGGGGGGTATATCCCGACAAATGGAATTGCTGGATTTTATGGTAATTCCAAGTTTAATTCTTTGAGGAACTACCATTCCATTTTCCACAGCGACTATCCAGTTTTATATTCCCACCCACAGTGCACAAGGGCTTCAATTTTTTCACATTTCCACCAACACTTACTTTCTATTGTTTCTGTTTTTTGTTTTTTCCTAACATCCACTCTCATGAATGTGGAGCCTCATTGTGCTTTTGAGTTGCATTTCTCTAATGATTAGTGATGCTGAGCATTCATTCATTCATTTATTTAGAGACGGGTCTTGCTCTGTCTCCCAGGCTGGAGTGCAGTGGCACAATTACTGCTCACCGCAGCCTTGACCTCCCAGGCTAAAGTGATCTAGCCTCCCGAGTAGCTGGAACCGCAGCATACGCCACCATATCCAGCTAATTTTTATATTTTTCATAGAGACAGGGTTTCACCGTGTTGCCCAGGCTGATCTCAAACTCCTGGACTCAAATGATCCACCCACTTGGCCTCTCAGAGTGCTGGAATTACAGGCTCACACCACTATGCCCAGCCGCTGAGCAGCTTTTTATGAGCTTACTGGCCTTAAATAATTTTTAAAGCTGTGCAATTTCACATTCAAAAAGCCATTTCTTAATTTCACTATTTGTATGTGTATGTGTCAATTCTTTATCACTTATGTGTAAAATTTATGTGGTTTGAGTAAAGAGGAAAAATGGAAATGGAATCTTTAAACACATTTAAAAAATTTGTGTTTACTTTGTTGATGATCACATGATTTTCAAAATGTTTAATGGACTCACTTTCTCCTTACTCAACCTCCATCAAAAGTTAATTAAATATGTAGAATTTTCCTAGAAGCTAAGCACACTCTTAGGTTTATTCAGTTTTGCTCATGATTTTGCATACTTCCCACTGCCATTAAATCAGAGCATTGGAAACTACAAAGGATTTCTGTAGGTAGCTCAGAAAAACAGCAAATGTGATTTGAACTACATGTCATCCCACATTTTCACAAGTGCCTACAATTTATGAAATAACCTCTTCTTTTTTTAATATTTGGCTTTCAGTAACCAGAAAAATCCAATATGTTGGATGCTTTATAGTAACTAAGAAGTTGAAGAAGGAAACTTGAAATTATACAAATGAAACCCCATCACCCTTGTCTAAGTTACAGTCAAAGAATTAATAAGCTCATCTGATTGCCTAAGTATTCATAGTTTTGTTTGGTTATTTTGTTTTGTTTTTGAGATGGAGTCTTGTTCTGTCATCCAGACTGGAGTGCAGTGGTGCAATCATGGCCCACTGCAACCTCGGCCCCCTAGGTGCAAGCATTCTTCCCATCTCAGCCTCCCAAGTAGCTGGGACCACTGCTGAGGAGTAAGTCTTGTATTTCTTGCCGAGATGGGATCTCACTATGTTGCCCAGGCTGTTCTTGACTCCTAGGCCCAAGTGATCCACCTCTTAATGTGCTGGCATTACAGGAATGAGCCACCTGGCCTCTTCATGAGTTTTATCTGTTTGTTTTCCTCCTCAGAACTATGTAAGTCTCATTAGAATCCTTTAAAGAGAGAGAGGAGACTCCATCATTGCCTCACTTGCATTTTAAAGTAAGTAAGAGGTCATGCCCATTAGAGTCACAAGTGTGTAAAACTTCAGGGATAAATCTGAATATATATTACTATTATTACTAATAAGTCCTAAGAACAACTTTCAAGTCACCCAGCATTTTGGGGTTGTTGTGCTTTAATGCTTTAAATTATACTTTCAACAATGTCACTGGAGACCACCCTAATAAGAAATAGCTTATTTTTACTTCAGGATTCTACTCTCAAATATAAAATTTTAACTTGCACTGAGAGCCAAGATAATTCTTAAAATGGCACATGGAAAAACTGTGACTACAAAACTCCAGCCTCCATCACAACCTGGCTGTCTAACACATTTTTGTACAACTTTTCAAACTGCTTCTAAATCCACTGTTGGTTCAGATAAGTCGTTCAGCCTTCTATGTAAGGGAGTGTTTTGCAATAAAAACCCAAAAAAGTTCCTCTTGGCACTGACAATTTTATAACATAATGAAGCATGTCCTAAATAATTTTAAGATTCTTTTACAATATAGAAGCACAGATGGGTGACATCATGGTATAAGGCAACTTTTACTGAAATCATAAAAAAATGCTTTTTAAAGGGTTCTTAGAAATTAGAGCTGTTAAATCAAGAAATCTTTCTGTAGCATTTGACTAGAAAATTGAGGAATCTAAACTTACAAGCCTTTGTCTTGAACCTAGGAAGCATGAAAAATCTTATAGGATAAATGCAGACCACAAATTCAGTTATCCAAGCACTCAAACCATGCCTCTCTACATATGGCCACCTATATAAAGTAACTATCAGTGTAAAGTGGCAAAGCGTGACATAATCCAAATAGCTAAAGAGGTGGACCTTGCTCCTGTTCCCACTATGTTTTATAATTAAGTTAGAATCAATATTGGCTATTCTTGGAGACCGTCATGACACTTACCTCAAGTCCCTCGATGTGATACAATGTCCAAATAGTAGAGTGAGATAAATTTAAGAAATTGTTCACATCTAGGTTTGGAACCAGAACAGAGTTCACCCATCTAGACACAAAGGGAGGCAAAATATCCATATAGCAGGTATTGGTCAAGGGGACAGAAATCAGAATACTATTCATACATGGTTTTAATTGGCTGCTACTGAACAGGTGTCAACAAAGTACTGCCGAATCTGTCCAGCCACCTGTTTTTACAAATAAAGTTTTATTGGAACACAGCCTTGCCCATTCATTGACATTTTGTCTATGGCTATTTTTATGCACCAGTGGTGAAGCTGAATAGTTGAACAGAGGCCGTACAGTTCAAAAAGCTGAAAATATTTACTGTTTGGCCCATTACAGAAAAAGTTTGCTGTAGAACATTCTGCTAGGATATCAAGCCAATCTTAAGGCAGGACCAAGTAGAAAAACTGGATTAAGCCAGGATGAAGTAGGACATTGGTATTTTGTAACCATTAAAATTATTACCTTTAATTGATATGCATTCTTACAATTGTCAGAGTGCTTTCGCATTCATTATCCCACTTGATTGTTGGAAGAACCCTGTAATATAAACAGGGTGGTTGCCACAACACATTTTTCAAGGTGATTTGGCCCTGAGAGGTGAAGTGTTTTCTCCTGGATTACATAAGAAGTGGGGGTCTTCTGGCACGGTGAGCTTAGAAGTCAAACAAAGCTGGCCAGGTGTGGTGGCTTATGCCTGTAATCCCAGCACTTTGGGAGCCCAATGTGGGGCGGATCGCTTGAGCCCAGGAGTTCGAGACCAGCCTGGGCAACATGGGAAAACTCTGACTCTACAAAAAAATACACACACAAAAAAATAGCCAGGCATGGTGGCTCATGCCTGTGTTCCCAGCTACTCAAGAGGCTGATGTGGGAGGATCACCTGAGCACAGGAGGTTGAGGCTGCAGTAAGCCATGAGCACACCACTGCACTCTAGCCTGGGCAATAACGTGAGACCCTGTCTCAAACAAAAAAAAAAAAAAAAAAACAAGTAGAAGTCAGACAAAGCTTACCAAGTTACTAGGTTGTTTGCCTTGACATCTGGTCAGAAAGCAAGATCAGGAGGCAGGGCAAAGGTGAAAGTTCAAGAAGCCCAGCAGACACTGTGCTCAGGCACCTTACACCTCAGGAGAAGACGCAGACATTCTGGAGCGTGTTTCCCCACTGACCTTTGCCGAGGCTTGCTGGCTGCACACAGGAAGCTGTTCTGCTCACATCCTCCAGGCTGCTGCCTTCCCATCTGCTCTTCAACACAGGATGTTGTTCTCCCAGATCAGAGCTGCTGGATTCCCATGACACGACGCTCATGCACACATCCTATCTGGGGATGCTTTGCAGCCACCCAAGTGCAGTGCATTTTGGGGTCTGGCACACAGCATCCAAGATGACAGAGGCACTCTTCCCAGGTCACCGCTGTGACTGAACAACCAGTCTATGTTCACACTCAGTGTTTATGTAGATTGCGGCCAGACTTTTTGCTTTGTCGAGAAGAGGGCAAATTCTAGGGCCAGACTGACTGAGTTCAATTCCTGCTCCTGTACTTAGTATCTGTGAGATCTTGGGTGAGTTTCTGGGCCTCTGAGAGTTTCAGTTTGCTCATCTGTTAAATGGAGATAATAATGGTATCTACCTTGTCAGGTCACCATGAAGGATAAATGACTTAGGACAGTGTTGGGCATATAGTAAGTGTACAATAAATGCTAGCAATTGTTCTTAATGATCATTACTGTCTCAAGGAGAGCCAGGGCCCTGCCACAGCCTGTAGCATTTTCTTCTAGGGAGGCAATTTTTTGTCTTGGGGTACCTGATGCCTTTATACCCTCAGTTGGATGTACATTGTCACCAAGATATTTGCTTACATCTTGCAGATTGGAAAGCAGATAGAACTTTGGAAAAAACACTCCATATCTGCAACACTAACGTGCTGATACACTGGGAAGAGACTAATCACTCCAGCTTCTGAGGCAGAGTGTAGCTTCAGGGCCAATTAGTATCACCAGCTCATGATGGAAACCCCAGTTAGACGCTGCACAGTGAGGTTGTCACGTGAGGTTCTTCTTAGGCACCATGAAGAAATGAGGGAGGGTATTCCCTTATACATGATCTCTATTTCCATGTTCAAAACTGCAAGAAAGTTTGTTTAAAGCCCATAAGAAGAATTTAGGTTAGCTATAAGAAAGAACTAGTAAGCATGGAGATTTCATGTGCTGCCATAAAAGCAAAGTTGGCTATGCCTTTGGGATTTGGAAAACAGAATGGAGTTAGAGAGGTGTGAGGCAGCTCAAAGCTAGGCATTGCTGAACCAGGAGAGCACAAGAGATCCTCAGAGCCAGCCCCCGGCTATGGATGGAAGGAACAGTCATGCGTGAGCAACCACTGGTGTCAAATCCTGCCAGAAAACGGAAGTGCACATTACCAGGTAGAGCTGCCCATTAGAGCCCAGGTGAAGGCCAGCTGAGCACAGGTTTACTGCAGGCTGTGGCCTCGAACCAGCCCCAGGGAGGAGATCCCCAACAGTCGCCTCCTTCACTGTGGTAGCCAAAGATCATCCCTAAGCCAGGGCAGCTCAGGCAGTTACAAAAGCAGAATCCGGGAGATTTAGCAAAGGTTCAGAAGCCAGGAAGAGAGTTCATGGGAAGGGCTAGCCCCGTATTTGGAATACCGTAATGTTCTCTCTCTTTGGTGAGGATTTACGTCAACAGAAAGGATTTCCAGACAGGTATGGAGGCATCCAGTCACGAAACTAAATAGAGACATATGTGGGGAGGGGGTCAGGGAGGCCCAAAAGTACAGTGAATAATTAAACAGTGATATCACTGAAGATGGTTCAGGAAGATGTTCATGCTGAAAAAGTGATGGCAGCTGGATTTGGAATAGACAGGTGTATTTGTCTATTTGCATTGCTATAAAGGAATACTTGAAACTGGGTAATTTATAAAGAAAAGACGTTTATTTGGCTCACGGTTCTGCAGGCTGTACATGAAGCATAGTGCCAGCATCTGCTCCCGGTGAGGCCTCCAGAAGCTTGCAATCATGGCAGAAGGTGAAGGGGAACGAGCAAGTGACATGGCAAGAGAGAGAGCAAGACAGAGAGGGGAGGGCCCAGACCATTTTTAAACAACCAGATCTCACGTGGACTAATAAAGTGAACTAATAGAGTGAGAACCCACTCATTACCACGAGGATCACAACAAGCCATTTATGAAGGATCCACCCCCATGACCCAAACACCTCCACTAGGCCCACCATCAACATTGAAGGTTGAGACTTGGATGGGACATACATCCAAACTAAATCAATGGGGTAAGCACTTAGAATTTTTTTTTTTTTTTTGAGACGGAGTCTTTCTCTGTCCCCCAGGCTGGAGTGCAGTGGCGCGATCTCGGCTCACCACAACCTCCACCTCCTGGGTTCACGCCATTCTCCTGCCTCAGCCTCCCGAGTAGCTGGGACTACAGGCGCCCACCAACACGCCCGGCTAATTTTTTGTATTTTTAGTAGAGACGGGGTTTCACCAGAGCCAGGATGGTCTCAATCTCCTGACCTCGTGATCCGCCCACCTTGGCCTCCCAAAGTGCTGGGATTACGGGCTTGAGCCACCGCACCCGGCCAGCACTTAGAATTTTTAAGCAGGGAGAAAACTCCCAGTCCTCTCCTTTCTGAATAGGCCAAAGGATGATCAGGCCAATTCCAGAGGTGCTGACAGTGAAATCGTGAGACACAGGGAGAAGATCCATAGGGCCCTGGAGAGCAGAGGCTGTCACCAGCACATGCAGGAGGCTTGTTACAAAGTCTTAAGGAAAAGGCAAATGTCAAGGTTCAGTGTGTTGAATCCTGCTAGGATTAGGTCATTGTGGGGAGATACTAGCCCAGAAGGGACCACACATAGGAATAAAACCCAGTCCCGGCACAGTGGCTCATGCCTATAATCCCAGCACTTTGGGAGGCTGAGGCAGGAGGATCACCTGAGGTCAAGAGTTTAAGACTGGCCTGGCCAACTTGGTGAAACCCCATTTCTATTAAAAAAAAAAAAAAAAAACTAGCCAGGCATGGTGGCAGGTGCCTGTAATCCCAGCTACTCAGGAGGATGAGGTGTGAGAATCACTTGAACCCAGGAAGCAGAGGTTGCAGTGAGCCAAGATTGTACCACTGCACTCTGGCCTGGGCAATAGAGCAAGACTCTGTCTCAAAAAAAAAAAAAAAAAAAAAAAAAAAAAGGAATATAACCCACGAATTCAAAGTAAACCTCAGAGCAAACCTGATCAGCTGGTGAATGATCTCAGTCTGGAGGTCTTAGGCTCTGGAGTAGATGGGCAAGTTGCCTGTTGATCACAGGAGACAGACTGTCTATTCCAGATTAAAGCAGCATTCTTGGAATAAGCTTTATAGGTGTGTACTATTCCCGAGTGAGACAGGGTTTGTTCTCTAGAAACTGGTCTTTTACCCTGAGATTACTCACAATTCAAACAATATCTTCGTGATCTAATGGCTACTTCCTTATTTTTGGACTCAAACTGATGATAAAAATAACATAGACTCTACAAACTCTTCTCTTTCCTTTTTTGCTTTGGTGCTGGGAAGCTCACAGCCAAATTTCTTTTCCTCCAGACTCTGTGATTATTCGTTTCTTATTTTAATGTCACACAAATTTTATCTTAGTAGTGTATGTATTTTGCAAGCCAACTCACATCCTTTGTTAGGAATGAGGTAAGGATAGAAACAAATTAATAAAACCTCTCTTCTTTATTTCCGCCTTTTTTTTTTGTAAGGGTTTTTTTGTTGGGCAGGCTTGAAACTATATGACCAAGCATATGTTTCTGTGTCACCTTTCTATTCTTTCTTTGGTTTAAAATGAAAATATACCCTGCATTGTTGACCATGGCTCCTTTGTTCAGCCTTTATGATGGCCTGAGGGTTTGATATACACTAAAATGACAAAGCATTTCAGGAAACCTCCATTGAGTGGAGAAGAAAAATAATAAACCACGTGCTGCTCTTCAATGCGCTTTAAAATACTGACTTTGTGGGTGAACCAGCTTTATTTAAACAGATGCATGAGTTTTGGTACAGACATGTGAAGTCTGTTTCTTGAGTGACAGAGGATACGTTTGCCCTAAGTATTACAGCTCAAACCAAGCATGCTCACCGAAACTCTGATTAGGTGACAAGTGAAATGACCTTGGTGTTCTCAGGCAGGTTCCCCAGTGTCCCCATAAAGGGACATAACCTGTTTATGGCAGGTAGTCCCTACAAAATGGAAGGAGCAAAAATGAGTGAGCAGCCCTGCAAGTGACCTATCCCCCTAAGGTGCAGTAGCACCTGGGAGGGCAGCTGAGGAAAGTTGGATCCAGTCGTTGCTAGCAGGGGCATGGGGAAGGGAGACGGCTTCCAGTGGCTCAGACAAGCAGCTGATTCCAAAGCCCACTGGGCATGACAATCACATGAGAATTGCTTTTTTTTTTTTTTTTTTGAGACAGGGTCTCGCTTTGTCACCCAGGCTGGAGTGCAGTAGCACAATCTCAGCTCACTTCAACCTCTGCCTCCCGGGCTCAGGTGATCCTCCTGCCTCACCCTCCTGGGACTCCAGGCATGTGCCACCATGCCCGGCTAAGTTTTGTATTTTTCATAGAAACAAGGTTTCACCATGTTGGCCAGGCTGGTCTCAAACTCCTAACCTCGAGTGATCCACCCACCTCGGCCTTCCAAAGTGCTGGGATGACAGATGTGAGCCACCGCACCCAGCCGAATATTGCTTTTGTAAATATCTGGGACCCTGTCTTGGGCTTTTTCCAGAAATTCTAATTCATTGGGCCAGAGATGGAGCCTAGAAATGCTGATTTTTTTTAGAGGTTCTCCAGCCGATTCTATAGTCTCTCAGGTTTGGAAAAATCACCATGGCCTAAAGAGAGCTGCCTTAGCCACCCTCCACTCCACCCGCACCCCAGCAGTGCAGACATCTATGTCATACATATGTATATATTCTGTCGATATACACACAGTCCCCAACATATGATAGTTCAACTTAGGATTTTTTCACTTTACAATGGGGGAAACAATAGGCATTCAGTAGAAACCATACTTTGAATTTTGAAATGTGGTCTATTCCCAGGCTAGTGATATACGATGCAATACTCCCTCGATATGCTAGGCGGCAGCAGCGAGCCACACCCCCTGGTCAGCCACACAATTGAGAGTGTAAACGACAGATACTCTATAGTGTTTTGTGTGGCCAAACGGTTTTCCCAACTGTAGGCCGCTGTAAGTGTTCTGGGCAGGTTTAAGGCAGGCTTGGCTAAGCTATGATGTTTGGTAAACTAGGTATATCCAATGCATTTTTGACTTACCCTGTTTTCAACTTTCAATGGATTTATCAGGACCTACCCCCATTGTACGTCAAGGGACATTCGTATATACATATGTGTGCATACAAATGAATATATATACATATTTATATATGGCCATATCCATGTGTATCTTCTTGGCATTATATACACATATATACATATATACTCACATATATATACATATATATGTGTGTGTGTGTGTGTGTATATATATATATATATGTATCTCCCACTGGCTCTGTTTTTCTGGGGAACCCTGACTAATACAAATCCCAATTCTACAAGTGGCCTATAGCATAATCACCTTGATTTTTCCCCTCCCCTTTGTAAAATTAGTCTAATTACACTGGCTCTCCCAGAGAAGGAAAGTGTGCTATAATGAGACGTCATTCTATTCCTCTGAAATGTTTCTATCCACACTGCATGGGATAAAACCACCTGTTTTAAATGGTGTCAAGATGCAGTCACACTTCTTTCCTGGCACTGATCCTTCCAGCCAGCTTCCCAGGCCAAAGTCCTTTGCCAGGTGCCACAGCCCTCGAAGTCATGTGATTTGTATCCACCAGGGTCCAAGCTATGTCGCTGTCAGTCATTATTCTGAGGCATAATCTAAAATGTGAGCCTGGTCTCTGGAGTAGCCACTTGGCTAGTGGGTGGAGAATCCTGACTGGTTCCTCTCTCCTCCATCCCTGCACAATTGGAATGCTCTTCATTTGACAGCCTCTAAAGTAGCCGAGGTTAGTTTCTTTGTGAAATCTATTCCTGAAAAGAAAGGCGACTGCTAATACGATGAGGGAACTGAAGAAACCTGAAGAAGCATGAGAAAGCGATGGTTCTTGGGCAGACATAAAAGATAATTTGGAGAAATGAAAGCATGGACTTTCTTATTTGGACAGAATTATTAAGCGTAAAGGGCTCACTTAAATTTTGTAGTTATGCTTTACTAAATTTAATGGGGTGGATCTTATGATACAGCAGTATTTGCAAATGTAGTGGTTCATTACATTTGCAGGACACTTCTCATAATATTAACGGTTTACTCTCACATTTTTTCCTCCCAGTTTATAGGGCTGAGATTATGAGTGTGATCCTACTACGGACTCTGTGGTCTGAGTGAAGAATGACTTTGTAACTGACATTTTTTATAAGGCTGTGCTAGACCTGTTAGGAATCATTAAAACTGAAGTTTTGAAAAGACGGGCTAAGGAAAGTATTTATTGAGTGCTACCATGTGCCCAATAAGGTGCAGAGTTGTCATTTCAGTTGATCTATGTAGTAACTCTACATGGCAAAAATTACTATCCCAATTTTAATAACGAAAAGCCAGAGAAGGTAACTTGCCCAGGACTGGGCCCACATTTAGAATTTAGAGGTCACTCCTGTTCCCATTGATTCCAAAACTTATACTCTTTCCAGCACATAACTGCATCTGATAAAGTGCTAAGTAGCTTCAAATTTATCAACTGTAAATGGGGAATAGCACGGTATTTACACTTGGAGTGGAGTTATACGACCACATCTTCCCAGAACGTTTTTATAGTTCATAGAGAGTTTGTGTAGACTCTCCCCAAGGGAACACAGAATAATCGAGGTTGGAAACAGCTTAACCTCAAGTCATAAAAATCACTGACATGGGAAACTAAGAGGGAAAATGGTTATCCTTAGTGGAGGAGAGGTTGTATGCTTCTGGTATGGACTACATGTTCAATTGGTGGAAGGAATGTTTTCAGCCTTGAAAAATGTGACCCCTTGAACACATTTGATTTTTACATCACGACTATTGTTTTTTGTAAATCAGGCTAAGTACAAGTATTTGTTAGAATAAACTCCAAACTCTTTAAACGGTAAAATAATTTATATCTCTTTCCCTGACTCTCTCTCTCTGACGTACACACATATGCACATACACACATACATACACATCCCATAACACATCACACAGACACACAATTGCCCATTTTATCAATTAGTCGGTACCCTATGGCAGCCCGAAGAGGTTGGAAATTACATTCTTCTGCTTTCTTACTTTGTCATGGTGCTGTGCCTGTTCTGTAAACAGCAGGAGAAGTAATTACGTAAGGTGGGCATTCGTTACACGGTCACCTCTTGGAATACACTATAGGAATGTGCTAAAGCAAGGAAATATTTGCTTGAACTAATGCCTGGAGACTGAACGTGGTATGCACTTCATAATAATATAAACCACACATCTGGCTCATTTTTATGTATTGTACCTGAGTGGGTGGGGTAATGTTTACATTATTTTTCCACTTCTAGGCTGTCTGCTGTGTAGTCTGTGCATGCAAGGGAGTATCGTGTGTGTGTGTGTGTGTGTGTGTGTGTGTGTGCATGTTTCATATTCCCTATTGCAGCATCTGCCGTTTGCTCTGAATTGGAGCATTTACCATTGCAGAACTGTCACCGGCATCTTAGAAAACAGATTTACATTCCACAGGTCCTGTAAATGGGCTACGGGGCTGCATGATGCCTTGTGTTTAAAAGAGATCCAAGTGGCAGCCCAGCACTTTCCGTCCAGCTGCACTTCATACTGTAACTGTGTCCGTTGAAAAGTGAAGCTCAAAGGATTTTTTAGAATCTGCTGCCCCAGCAGGTAACATTCTGGAGTTGTTTTTTTTTCTTTCTTTCTTGTTGTTTTTTCTGCCATTTAAAATGTCCAAACCCTCTCGCTTGGCTAGACCTTTCTTCTCTAATGCAGCTTCTAAGCTGCCATCAGCTAGGCGGGATGATTTGAACAGCAAACAGAAAAAAAACAGCTTAGGTGAGAAGATTTTGAGAACTGGGAGTGAAGGAAATTTGGTCAAACAGCAGCAGGTGCAAACGGCGGCAACTCCTGCCCAGCGGAAAGCTACACCACACAAAGGTAATGTTTGAAATCCACTGCTTTTGTGAGCGTTTGCTTAGAAACTTCCTGCTTAACAATACTGACCAGAAACTTCACTGAATGAGACTTTCATGGCTTCAAAACTTATCCATTTGATTGAATGTGAAATTTTCTAAAATCCTGGAGTGCGTTGCTAAAAATAACCAATAATTATTAGGAAGATGGAGGTGATAGAACTTTCTGTCATTAATTAATGAATGAGATAAGAAATGCTGATTGTTTTCACTTGTCTTTCAGAATAATAGATTTTATTCTTGATCGTGTTTTGTAGTCTTTCATAATCCAATCATATTCAAAGTTTCTTACCCTTTACCTATATGAATAGAAACAAAAAAAAGAAGGAAATTGTTCTAAAATCTCATCATTAACCAGCAACGGAAGTGTCGTGTCGCATGCTTAATTGTTTACAGTCTCTTTTAAAAATGAATTGTATTTGAAAATACTAATGTATGGTTCCTTGAAAAGCATGATAAAAATTCCTGCTAGTGTTGTTACCTGGAGCATTTAAATTAGCCTTCTCAGGTGAATGTTGGAACGTTTCACCTAGCAAGAGTGTTGGTGGATATTTGCCCAGGAATTAAGAAATGTAATAACTAAAGCTATCTGTTATTTTAGCATATGTAATCACAGAGGGCAATGAAATCATAGCTAAAAATATAATAGTAATTTCCTCCATTGTACCAAGAACTACATATTAAATCACTAAGCAGCATTTATAATACTTATTTTAATAGAGTTTGAGTTCTCTACTACCAATGTAATATTTGGCCCTGTGATTTTATAGTAAGATAAAAAATTGTTTTAATATTCTCATTCTTATAACTGGGAGTTTTTATTTTCTAAAAAGTCTATTTTATAATTTTAAACCTGACCTCTTCTCCATTAAAAACGATGACAAACAAACATGCAATGATACACTTTTGTGCCCTGTACTCTTTCGAAGATGTAAGTATCTGTCTGGAAAATTTTAAGTTTTCCCTTAGTTTTATTATTATTATTTCATCCACTGTGATCAATGACATGCTTGTATAAAAAAACAGAGACCAAAATGCTTCATAAAAGGCACGTGCAATGAACACTAGAAGACCTTAGAAGTATTGACAGAAGTGGCTGAATAGAATGAATTTTGGCTGCATAAAAGAAAAACTTTCTTTTCTGTTAGACTAAGTATAAAAATCTGAAAAATTCTTAGAAAAGGAATGTCAACTACCTCAACCTAAAGAGTGTCCAAACATTTATACAGAATATATCCTTTTTAAAACAAATAATCCGAGGCTCGGTGCTTATTCCAAAGATTTATTCAAAATGCTGACCTTTTCATGGCAACCTGTGAGAACATTTTTGAATAGACTTAGTGGGTGAAAAAAATTTTCTTTGATAACAGGTTTGGGTTAGGATTAGTTCAAAGTCATTTAAAACCAAGAGTGAGTATTAAAGTCCAAGATCAATATAAATAAGACATACTTTTGTAAAATAAATAAACAAACTGGGGGTAAATTATAAAATAATAAGTTGGGGGATTTTTTGAGTTTCTCTGAGAGGAAAAGGAAGTATTCTACCACCAGACATTTTGATACTGGCAGCAGGACTGGATTATTTTTGAAAGATGTCATCATCACATATATTTGTTTTTATTCTTTAATCAGTATTTAAATCCAACACATTGTATCATATAGTACCAATAGAAACCTTTAATAGTTGGCAAACTGGACTATGAGTCTCTAAGATAGCTCTGTTGCATTAAGCTTTCACAGAACGTGGTTGTCGTGAGATCAAGAAATCCAATAATAGCCACACCATCTGAGATTTATGTTGAATTGATGTGGCGTTTTTTGCCCTCATCACTAAGATTTTAGTGTTAGTTCTTTAGAATGTTTATTTCATTTGGTCCACAAGGTTTAGCTTAATCTTGATGCAGCTTATCGTGTGTCAGACTTTATTTCTCTCTTGTGTAATTTGTTAAATGAGGGCACCCTGATACATTTCTGACTTTTTTTTTTTAAGTGTGTCTCCCATTTAGTGTATTTCTTAGATTAGTGTAGTGAGCCTTCCTTTCACCTCTTTTCCGTGCTCCCCTCTCCGCTTCTTAAATTTTCTCTTCCGTACTTTTATTTGGGTATTAAAATGTTGATAATAGTTATGTTTGGTTATCATAATTACTTTTCCATCATGCATCTATAGGCTAATTCTAAAAGTTGAAAATCAGTAAAGTGTGTAACTAATATGACCTCATAAATCTTTTTATTACTAAGCTGAAAAGTGTGCTAAATCATTTTCTCTTGCAGTTTTAAATTCTTTAGTCTTCTGTCCTCAGCATCTCTATCCTCCAAAGGACTGTATGGTCATGGTTATATTCATAGAACGCCCCTTTTTTTCTAGATACTTTTCTCTGCATCCCTCAGTCCTTCTGCCCTGCTCTTTCCTGCCTGATTTCTAGAACTCCTGGACAGGTATCTCTTACTTTCCATTTTGCGAAAGCACATTCCCAAGAAGCTTAAGGAAAACTAAATGACAGGTAAACTTTCTAAATGTTTGCATGTCCAAAAAACAACTTTATTTTATTTTCACATTTCAATGATACTTTGGACAGGCATAGAGTTTTAGACCAAAAATAATTTTTTCCTCATAATGTTAAAGGCCTTTCTCCATTGTCTTTTGAGATCTAGAAGTGTTGATGAGAAGTCCTGTGTTGTTCAAAGATTCACAGTTTCCTTTGTAGGTGATTTTTTTCTCTCTCTCTCTTGAAGCTTTAAGGATCTCCTTCTTTATCCTTGATGTTCTGGAATTTCACTGAAGTATTTAAAAGCATAGGTGTTTTAGTCATTCATTTTGGTTTGATGGGCTGTTTCAGTTTGAGGAATAATGGCCTTCGGTTCTATGTATTCTTTCCTATCAATTCTTTGATAATTTCTTTCTCCGTATTTGCTCTAGTTCTCTCTTTATGGACCTCCTAGGAGTTGGCTCTTGAATCTACCACATCAATTTTTCTGATATTCATCTTTCCCTTATATTTTTAAGGTTTTATCTCTTGAGTTTTTCTAGGAGATTTTCTTAATCTTATATTCCAACTCTTCTGCTATCTAGTTTTGATCATCATCGTATTTTTAATTTCCAAGAAGCTTTTTAAATTGTGATTATTTGGGGACCAAAACACATGGCGTTATTTTCTGTATATAAGCAACATATTCGTGTGCTTCATTTACCTAATGTACTTATCATTGCCTGTTCCGATCTGATGGCACCATATACCCATGTTTCATGATGAGGGTAACCATATCAGTGTGCTACTGGTGTGTTTTTATTCTAAAGCAATGGTCTGAATTGACCCCTAGAACAGAAGATCCTGGCAATCAATAATCCTTAGGACAACAGCCTTGAAACACATGTTCGCCTATGGAGAATATTTTCATGATACAAACCCACCAAATGGAAAGTGAATGTTGAAGTGTATGTGTTGATATATGTCAACAATTTTATTCAGGATGAGAATATGAGCCAATATCTTAGAATGTGGCATTTCTTCCTGCGCTTTCTGATTCCTCTGACCCTAAATTGTTTTGTCCTGATCTTATTTGTTTGTTTATTTATTTATTTATTTATTTTATTTATGTTTAACTTTTAACTGTTCTAAAGAACAACACTCTTTAGAAGAGGATATAAATACTGACTTCAAACTTGGTTTGAAAAAACAGCTTCCATCTCTTATATATTTGTGATGATGATGATGATGATGATGACGACGACAACAATGATACCTAACCTCTATTGGGCTCTTCCTATGTGGCCAGCACACTTCTAAGCACATTATAAATACACTGACGCATATAGTCCTCACAAGGATCCTGTGTTGTAGTCCTATTGTTATTCCAATTTTGCTGATGAGGAAACAGACAGAGAGTGTATTGGTCCATTCTCACACTGCTGTAAAGAACTATCTGAGACTGGGTAATTTATAAAGAAAAGAGATTTAATTGACTCAGTTCTGCATGGCTGAGGAGGCCTCAGGCAACTTACAATCATGGAAGACGAAGGAGAAGCAAGCACATCTTACCATGGTGAAGCAGGAGAAAAAGAGTGCCACACTTTTAAACCATCAAATCTCATTAGAATTCACTCACTATCACAAGAAAAACAAGGGAGAAATCCGCCCCCATGATTCAGTCACCTCCCACCAGGCACTTCCCCTGACACATGGGGATTACAATCTGACAAAAGATTTGGATGGGAACATAGAGCCAAACCGTATCACAGAGTTTTGAGTTATTTTCCCAAGATCGCGCAGACAACAAGAAGTAGAGCCGGAATTCTAATTCCAGCGGTTTTGAGCCTTGTACTTGCACATTTCACTGTGATGCTAGACCACCTTTCTACACAGAAAAGCAATTCACTCATCAGAGAAGTTAATAAAATGAGTTAACACTTTGCGATCGGTTAGCTAGTTCCTGAAAAATCTTTCTGGTGGCACTCTGTAATTCAGAATAAGCTCCTCTGTTTTCAGCGTTTTTATTTATTGCCCAGGATTACTGTATCTTAAACAAAACAAAGAAATGGAAAAAGATAAGAACAAATTTCAGAGTTAATAAATGCATCATAAAACTGTAAATGCTATTCTAATATTGAAATAAATTAAAGGATACATTGTCTATAGGGTCTTGCTGTCCTAATATGTATACTTATCCCTGCAGACATGAGTATACACACACACAAACACACACACGCATGAGCACGCGTGCGCGTGCACACACACACACAGACACACACACACAGAGCATACAATTCAAGAAAGGCTCTTCCATCACACATGACCTGGTGGTCCTAGTACAAGCCTGCAGGCCAAAAATCACTCAAGTCTAATTCTCTTCTGACACAGGCTCCCTCTGTGGCCTTGAGCAAGGCAATTATCCTTCTGGATTGAATTTCGTCAACCATTAAAGAATAATAATATGTGGTTTATGGGGAGAAGTAGTGGTAAGAATTAATGACTTAGTTAATGTGTGTCCAGTGTTCTCAAGAGCTCATATCCTGCATGAATCCTCTAAGTCAAGCACAATGGGGTCTCTATTTACATACCTACAATTGCTGTAGAGAATAAAATCTTATTCTGTTGCAACTACTATGCCTGTACCCATACCAGGAAAACTCTATTTATCAGCCCCTGATTGATTGCATACCTTGCCTTATTCTTTATGTTTAAGGAGTAAGCTTACATGTATCTTCTTTTCTATAGCACATGTTGATTGAGATCACCTTTAGATACCTGGAGCTCAATATTGTTCACCTCTATATTAATGCTTGGAGAACAAAAAGTGTATCCCCTTGCTAGTGGCACTCAAATTATTCTGGACCCTGCTGATGACTGCAGTTATCTTAGACCAGTGCACAGTGAAGTAGCCTGAAGGCAGTCATGGCTGTGGATAGGCAGTGTCTTGAAAAGGTGCACTCAGTGTATGGCTTTTTCCTAATAATAAGGAGCAAGCTGATAATACCAGTCAATGGGTATCATCCACTGATAGGACTTACACTTTTTCTAGTATTTTCCAGAAGCAGCAATGGATTTATACTGATTATGTGCCTTTCTTTATCTGACTGCCTTTAGGACCAATTCCACTCATTTGTTGAGAAGATCAGAGGTCAAGGGTACAGTATGTAATCAACAGAGCACTGGCAACTTATGCTCAGTTATTAAATTCATAGTTTTGGCTCATTACTGAGACCAGTTAGTCCAGATCCATGCATTACATATCTATATGGGTCATTAAGTTTCTCCTCATCCTTTTGCTACAATTTGCATAGAACAGCCACTGTATAAATGAAAAGTAAACATACTTAATTTGCTTAAGAGTATTTAATGGCAATTTTTCTCTGATTAAATATAGTATGAGCTATGACTGTGTGAATATGAAAAATTACACTTACTTCTAGAGTTTTCCATTTCTTGACTAATCTTATTTAAAATTTTCTCCCAGGTTGGGCACGGTGGCTCACGCCTGTAATCCCAGCACTTTGGGAGGCCAAGGAGGGTGGATCACTTGAAGTCAGGAGTTTGAGATCAGCCTGGCCAAAATGGTAAACCCTGCCTCTACTAAAAATACAAAAATTAGCCAGGCGTGGTGGCAGGCGCCTGTAATCCCAGCTACCTGGGAGGCTGTGACAGGAAAATTGTTTGAACCTGGGAGGCAGAGGTTGCAGTGAGCCGAGATCACAGCCCTGCACCCCAGCCTGGGTGACAGAGCAAGACTCTGTCTCAAAAAAAAAAAAAAAAAAAGAAAAAAGAAAAAAGAAAAAATTGGCCGGGCGCGGTGGCTCACACCTGTAATCCCAGCACTTTGGGAGGCCGAGGCAGGTGGATCACGAGGTCAGGGGTTCGAGACCAGCCTGACCAACATGGTGAAACCCCATCTCTACTAAAAATACAAAAATTAGCTGGGTGTGGTGGCGGGCACCTGTAATCCCAGCTACTCAGGAGGCTGAGGCAGGAGAATTGCTTGAACCTGGGAGGCAGAGGTTGCAGTGAGCCGAGATCGTGCCACTGCACTCCAGCCTGGGCGTCAGAGTGAGACTCTCTCTCAAAAAAAAAAAAAAAAAAAAAAATTATCCCACCTAGTAATGAATGAGAAGTAATAAATATAAGTAATTCTTCTTACCGTACTTTATTTTCTTCCTAGATTCTGTTGAAATTCAGTATGTCAGGAAAGGAGTATAGAGTCACTTCTTAAAGTTAATCTGGGGATCTGGGGTTTTCTCTGAGCTGATCTGTAATTTTGGTTACCATGGCATAGCCTGCTTAGGGTAGAGAGATCAATAATCAAAAATGTGATGAAAAACTAAATGCACTTGCATTAGAGAAGCATGAATCACTGTGGAAAAGAGAATTAACAGTCTCCGAGTTTTATAGTGGCATAGAAACCTAAATATCATATAAATTATCTCTTTTTTTAACTCTATTTATTTATTTTTATTGTTATACTTTAAGTTCTGGGGTACATGTGCAGAACATACAGTTTTGTTACATAGGTATAGACGTGCCATGGTGATTTGCTATACCCATCAACCTGTCACTTACATTAGGTATTTCTACATTAGCAGAATATGTGGTGTTTGGTTTTCTGTTCTTGTGATAGTTTGCTGAGAATGATGGTTTCCAGCTTCATCCATGTCCCTGCAAAGGACATGAACTCATCCTTTTTTATGGCTGCATAGTATCCCATGGTATATATGTGCCACATTTTCTTTATCCAGTCTATCACTGATGGACATTTGGGTTGGTTCCAAGTCTTTGCTATTGTGAATAGTGCCACAATAAACATACGTGTGCATGTGTCTTTATAGTAGAATGATTTATAATCATTTGGGTTTATACCCAGTAATGGGATTGCTGGGTCAAATGGTATTTCTAGTTCTAGATCCTTGAGGAATCTCCACACTGTCTTCCAAAGTGGTTGAACTAATTTACACTCCTACCAACAGTGTAAAAGCATTCCTATTTCTCCACATCCTCTCCAGCATCTGTTATTTCCTGACTTTTTAATAATCGCCATTCTAACTGGTATGAGATGGTATCTCATTGTGGTTTTGATTTGCATTTCTCTAGTGATCAGTGATAATGAGCATTTTTTCATATGTTTGTTGGCTGCATAAATGTCTTCTTTTGAGAAGTGTCTGTTCATATCCTTCACCCACTTTTTGATGGGGTTGTTTTTTCTTGTAAATTTAAGTTCTTTGTAGATTCTGGATATTAGCCCTTTGTCAGATGGATAGATTGCAAAAATGTTCTACCATTCTGTAGGTTGCCTGTTCACTCTGATGATAGTTTCCTTTGCTGTGCAGAAGCTCTTTAGTTTAATTAGATCCCATTTGTCAGTTTTGGCTTTTGTTGCCATTGCTTCTGGTGTTTTAGTCATGAAGTCTTTGCCCATGCCTATGTCCTGAATGGTATTGCCTAGGTTTTCTTCTAGGATTTTTATGGTTTTAGTTCTTACATTTAAGCCTTTAATCCATCTTGAGTTGATTTTTTATAAGGTGTAAGGAAGGGGTCCAGTTTCAGTTTTCTGCATATGGCTAGCCAGTTTTCCCAACACCATTTATTAAATAGGAAATCTTTTTCCCATTGCTTGTTTGTGTCAGGTTTGTCAAAGATCAGATGGTTGTAAATGTGTGGTGTTTTTTCTGAGGCTCTGTTCTATTCCATTGGTTTATGTATGTGTTTTGGTACCAGTACCATGCTGTTTTGGTTACTGTAGCCTTGTAGTATAGTTTGAAGTAAATTATCTCTCTTAAAATATCTAAGGAAAAAGCCAGAGTTAGTTGTTTTGATCAAGACTAGAGGTATACTAGTTTCAATCAATGTCTTCTAACTCAATGTTTTTCCTTCTATATATCCTAAGCAGAAAAAGCAAAAACTGCTAGAACACCTCCAGGTTTCTCTTCAAATGTCCACTTCTTAACATGGTTCTTTTTTTTTTTTATTTCACTAATTTTGGGAGAACAGTTAGTGTTTGGTTGCATGGAAAAGTTCTTTAGTGGTGATTTCTGAGATTTTGGTACACTGATCACCTTAGCAATGTACACTCTACCCAATGTATAGTCTTTTATGCCTCACCAAACTCATACCCTTCCCTCTGAGTTCCCAAAGTCCATTATATCATTCTTATGCCTTTGCATCCTCATAGCTTATCTCCTGCTTATAAGTGAGAACATAGGATGTTTGATTTTCCATTCCTGAGTTACTTCACTTAAAATAATGGTCTCCAACTCCATCCAGGTTGCTGCAAATGACATTATTTCATGCCTTTTTATGCCTGAGTAGTATTCCACCCTTTCTTTATCCACTCATTGGTTGATGGGCATTTAGGCTGGTTCCACATTTTTGCAGTTGTGAATTGTGCTGCTATAAACATCCATGTGCAAGTGTCTTTTTCATATAATGACTTCTTTTCCTCTGGGTAGATACCCAGTAATAGGATTGCTAGATCAAACGATAGTTCTTCTTTTAGTTACTTAAGGAATTTCTGTGTTTTCCATAGAGATTCCACTATAAACATATTTCCTTATTTAAGGAATCTCTATGTTTTCCATAGTGGTTGTGCTAGTTTACATTCCCACCAGCAGTGTCAAAGTTTTCCCTTTTAACCACATCAACGCCAACATCTATTATTTCTTTATTTTTAAATTATGGCCATTCTTACAGGAGTAAGGTGGTTTCTCATTGTGGTTTTGATTTGCATTTCCCTGATAGTGATGTTGCGCATTTTTCATGTGTTCGTTGGCTCCTTGTATATCTTCTTTTGAGAATTGTCTATTCATGTCCTTTGCCCACTTTTTGATGGGATTATTTGTTTTGTTCTTGCTGATTTGTTTGAGTTCTTTGTAGATTCTGGATATTAGTCCTTTTTCAAATGTATACTTTGCAAAAATTTTCTCCTACTCTGTGTGTTGTCTGTTCACTCTGCTGATTATTTCTTTTGCCGTGCAGAAGCTTTTTAGTTTAATTAGGTCCCATTTATTTATCTTTGTTTTTGTTGCACTTACTTTTGGATTCTTGGTCATGAACTCTACCTAAGCCAATTGGCATAGCTTCTTAGTAACCTCTGATATATTGTGTCTCTCGTGCTCTGTTACCTGCACTCCTATTTTCTGTTGCTACTTGCATACTCCAAGTTCAAGAAGAGTGGGCATTGAGCAGGCAATGGTTGTGCTGATTCTTTATTGGATTTTATCTGTGTAACTAAGTTATAATCAGGGCTTCTTTAATGCTGATAACATGTGAGCAGTATCTCTTATTATGTTTATAAGACACAGGTTTGTTTTTGGTGGCTTATCTCTAATGGATCTGATAAAGAAACTTTCCTTATCTCAATAACGTTAAAAAATAATTTTCTGTTTCTGCTTTAACTAGAGTGGAAACTAAAGTAACAAGCTCTATTTTTATAAATATTTTCCTAAAATCTGTACTAGTCAGTACCTTCCAAACTTTAGATCAATGTCCCAGGGAAATATTTTCTTTGTAAAGAACTTAAGAGATTATATAGAATCACAAATTATAGTTTTAGCCAACTCCAGTAGAATATTTTGCTATCTAAACTACTTTTTCATTTAATTTCCTTGTACTCAGTTCTTGGTGCTTATATTGCTTCCAACTTTTAGTCTTCAAGTCTAATGAGCCACTTTACATTTAAAATACTTCTATTATATTACATTCATTTAGGCAATCAGAACTTGGCCATTTGAAAAATAACCAGAATTAGTATAGATGAAAGAGTATGTGATTACCTTTTTATTTGGGGCTATATCTCCCAAGCAAATAAATCATTTTCTTATATTATTATATGCTATGTATGTTCTTAAGAGTGGTTTTATCAATCTTGGCTATTTAGGAGCAAATTATCACGAGCCCCTCTACCTATAAAGCTGCCTATCAGATTACCCATCTGTTCTATAATCACATAATACCAACCTTCCTTGCTCATGGACACATATGGGTAGGAGAGGCATCTGAGAATTTGAAAATCTAGACAAAAGAAGAACCTTCTTCCTGGTGACAGTGCTATAGCGGGTTAACTATCATGGTTTCTTGAGTTAAAAATCTTTAGAGTTTTAAGGCAGACCACAAAGTCTGCCTGCATGGTTTTCTCCCCTTGTTTTGTAACAGGAAAATTTTCAGTTGAATTCAGCGTAATTTTGTTCCCCATGTTTCCAAAATATACAATTCCATTACTAAAATAACCTAGAGGAAACTGTAAGTAAAGAATCCCTTCTTATATACCATAAACATTGGTTAAATATATCTCTCAGGAACACACAAAACTTTTGTTATATTTTGTATTTCTGGGTAATTCATATTTATAAATATGATACACAAGTTAGACTTCAACAGACATTCATGGTTTAACACAATTATTTAGACTATAGAATATTATGCTTGTATCTGACAGCTTATCGTATGCATTATGAATATATATATATAGTATTATGCTGGTATATTACATTTTTAACATACTCATTAGTTTGGAATTAATAAACTTAAGTAGTTCCATTTTCAATATATGCAGCATATACATTAGTTAGACTTTTCTTGAGCCAATGTTTTAATATTTTACCCTGTTGATTAGGTTGTTTTCTGAAACTATGATTCTTACTACAATGCCTTTGCCCACTCAAAAAAAAAAAGGAAAGAAAGAAACCTATTTAACCATCTACTATGTGTCTGTCATTGTGCTAAATACTGGAAATTTAAAACTAAGTAAAAAATTGTTCTTGCCCTGAGGAGTATTATACAGTGATAGAAATAACCAGGTTATCTGGATATCTGAATGGAATTTTCTGAATAGATTTATATACAAAATGGCATGAATGCACAGAAGAACAGGCCATTTCCCCCAGGTAATGTGACTTCACCAGGTAGAATGAGAAAGGAAGCATCATAATAGACCATGTTGGTTGCATTTAGGAAATAGCAAAGTGACCTGGGTAGCTGGTGAGGGAAACATGGAGAGAGGAAGAGACTGAAATAATTTCAAGAGAAAGAAAAAGTTTGTTCATTTTTTTTCTTCCATCAGTGAACATTTATTAGGCTAAGTGTCAGGCATTATTCTAGGATCTAACCAAGATGAAGGCCAGGAGAGTTGAAGGCTTTGGTTCCACGGGGTTTAACTGTGGGCTCTATGACAAAAATTAAGGCAAAGTGATGGAGAGTAATGAGAAACAGGGAAGGAGCAGGTTTTGGGAATTGAGAAAATCAAGGTTTCTTTGTGATGTTAATGTGACACAGCTATAAGCATTCAAGAGGAGATGCCAGATAGGAAGTTGAATACTTGGATCTAGAGATGAGGGCAGGACAGAAGCTACAGATATAAATAAGTGAATCGCCAGTATATGAGTGCTATTTAAAGCCATGGGATTGGATGAACACCTAGGGAGATCGAGGGGGATAGAAAAGAGAATGTGGCCCATCTCTGAGGAGAGAAAGTAGCCCAGGACCCTGGGATATTCCAAGATTCGAGCTTCAAAGCAGGAGCAAAGATAGGGCAAAAAAGTATTAAGGCTTGTGTGCACTAACTTGAGAACTTTCTTTTAAAACTCTAGGCCAGGGTATTCTACACATTTCCTCCCAACAGAAACAAATTCATGCCTGCCCCTTCTGCAGTTGCAAACAAATACAGTCATACATTACTCAATTACGAGGATATGTTATGAGAAATATGTCATTAGGCAATTTCATCATTGTGCAAACATCATGGAGTATACTTATATAAACCTAGTTGGCATAGCCTACTACACACCTAGGCTATATGGTATAGCCTACTGCTCATAGGCTATACACCTGTACAGCAGATTACTGTACTGAATACTATAGACAGTTGTAACACAATGGTAAGTATCTGTGCATCTAAACATAGAAAAGGTACAGGAAAAAATACAGTATTATAATCTAATGGGACTCCTGTTGTATATGTGATTTGTCCTTAACCAAAATTTTATTATGCAGCATATGACTATACTCCAAACAAGAATTTTCTTAGAGGCTGGGCATGGTAACTCATACCTATAATCCTAGCACTTTGGGAAGCCAAGGCAAGCAGATTGCTTAAGCTCAGGAGTTGGAGACCATCCCACGGAACATGGCAAAAGCCTGTCTCTACAAAAAAGAAAAAAAATTGCCAGGCATCGTGGCATGCACCTGTACTCTCAGCTACTCGGGAAGCTGAGGTAGGAGGATTGCTTGATCCCAGGAAGTCGAGGCTGCAGTCAGCTGAGAGGGTGCCACTGCACTTCAGCCTGGGCAACAGAGTGAGACTCTGTCTCAAAAAATAAAAAGAAAAAGAATTTTCTTGGAAATTTATATTTAAAATGATGGAAGTCTTATAATCCAGCCTATAATATCTTGTTTAATTTAATGTTAGACTATGTTTAACTAAATTACCATCAGAATTAAAATGTTTCCTACCATGTTTAATTTATAGCTTCAAGTATTCACAAATATTTCTCACACATTGCTAAGGAGACCCCTACTCCACCTTAAGAAGAAAGACTCAGCCATGGGGAACCGTTTAGAGACATTCAGCATCCTTCCATTCTTACTTGCAATTTCAGATTTGCATCACATAATTATTTTATATGGTTTGTTAGTATTTGTGTGACTGTCCTTCCTCTCTCCTTGAGAATGGAGTTTTCTGGTTTTGGTGATGAAGTTCTTTCTAAGAAGGTGAGGGCTTATTTGCTACTTCAATTTATGGCACAATGTAAAGTCATTTTTTTCTGATAAAACTTCTGTTTACATTCTTAGAGATTTGTGAAGAATCATCTTCAATATTTAAATACAACACACTAGGAAAATCTCAAATCTATTCTATTTGTGCCCTACTTATTAAAGTTATTTCACAAAATTTTTTGAATAGCTATAAATAGAAGAATCATCAACAAATAATAACAGGAGCTGTACATAATAGATGTTCAGAGAATGCCCTCGCAGAAGGCTAAAGCTAAAAACACTAAATTAAAAAAAAATACCCCAAATGTCTTTTATAATGCCTGGTTGCTCTGGCAGAAAGTAAAGAAATTCCTCTGAGGCAAAAGCAAAAAAAAAAAAAAACTCCAATGCAAAGGACTAAGTGAAAGTTGGAGCCATCATTTGCTTTAGTGGCCTCTCTCAATCCCCTGTTGCCTAGAGGAGTTTAAAAGACACATTCACTGACAATAAGGAAATCTTGAGTCTGAAGAATAGTGGTAACGCATTAGTTGGGTGTTGTGGCCTGTGCGTGTAGTCCCAGCTACTTGGGGGTCTGAGATGGGAGGATCGCTTGAGCCTGGGAGATGGAGGTTACAGTGAGCCAAGATCGCGCCACTGCACTTCAGCCTGGGTGACAGAGGGAGGCCCCATCTCAAAAAAACAAACAAAAAAGAAACAAAACCAGCGTTGACACCATCAGGAGATGAAGAAAAAGTGTACCTGCTTTGCAGTGGGAGACCTTGGAGAAAACTCTTGGCTCACCCTCAGGTCTGGGTGGAGAAGAAAACAAGAAAGGACTGTACTAAGAACGTCTAACCTCAGGTCTAACGTTATATTATCATACGACAGGAAAAAAAATTCCAAAAGCCAAAAATGCTATTTAATTGTTCCAGTTTGACCATGTACCCAGCTACCTGGAGGCAGAAAATGAAAATCCTGTTGGAAAGAAAGCACTTTGTATTCAGGCACCTAAGAATTCCGACAGATGAAGGTCCAAAAACATGAGTTTCCAATAAAAATTTCCCTGAATACATAAGGAAACAAATGACCATGAGTAAAAGGCAGGAAGGGAAAAGAACCCTGCTGAATCTGATCTACGTAAACTCCCAATATTAAAACTATCAGATACAGAATATAAAATAAATGTACTATATTTTGAAAGAACAGATTCTAGAAATATTGAACTGTAGTATTTTAAAAATAGATCTTCTAGAAATGAAAAATGTAATAATTAAAGGTCATATTTAATTACATAATTATAATTAAAATTCAGAGTAAATACAATGAAGAGAAAACTGATAAAATAGAAGATATACTTTAAAAAATAATTTTGGCTGGGCTTGGTGGCTCACACCTGTAATCCTAAGAGAATACCAGCCTGGGCAACACAGGAAGACCCCATCTCTACAAAAAAAAAATTAAAAACTGGCTAAGCATCATGGCACACACCTGTAGTCCCAGCTACTCAGGAGGCTGAGGTGAGAGGATTGCTTGAGTCCAGGAGGTGGAGGCAGCAGTAAGCCGTGATCTTGCTACTACACTCCACCCTGGATGGCAGAGCAAGATCCTGTGTCAAAAAAAATAAAAAAAAATAAAATGTGTTATGGCAAAATAACATGTGATCTAGCCTCTTAACACACTTTTCAGTGTACAATACAATATTATTAACCATAGACACAACATGTACAGCAGATCTCAAAAATTCATTCATCTTGCATAACTGAAATGTTATACTCATTAGATAGTAACTCACCATTTGTCTCTTCCCCTCAATCCCAAGCAACCAGAATTCTACTCTCTGTTTTTATGAGCTTGACCATTTTAGACATCTCATATAAGTGGAGTCATATGGTATTCTTCCTTCTGTGACTACCTTATTTCACTTAGCATAATGTCCTCAAGTTTCATCCATGTCGTGGCACATTACAGGTGATATGTCATTGTGGTTTTGATTGGAATGTCCCTGATGATTAGTGATGCTGACCATCTTTTAATATTTTAATATACCTACTGGATATTTGTATGTCTTCTTTGGAGTCGTGTCTATTCAAATTCTTAGCCCATTTTCAATCAGATTATTAGGTTTATTTGCTATTAAACTGTAGGTATTCCTTACATATTTTGGAAAATCCCTTCTCAGCTATATGGGATTCACACATATTTTCTCCCATTCCACAGGTTGCCTTTTCACTCCATTAATAGCCTCCTTTGCTGTGCAGAAGCCTTTTAGTTTAATGTAGTCCCATTTGTCTATTTTTGTTTTCGTTACCTGTGCTTTTGTTGTCATTTCCGCGAAATCATTGCTGAGGCCAATGTCATGAATCTTTCCTCATTTTCTTCTAGGAAATCTATAGTTTCAGGTCTTGTGTTTAAATTCTTGATTCATTTTGAGTTGACGTTTTTGTACAGTGTACATTAAGGGTCCAATTTCATTCTTTTGCATGTGGCTATCTAATTTTGCCAAAACCATTTGTTGAAGAGATGGTCCCTTCCCCATTATGTACCTTAGTACCTTTGTTGAAGATCAGCTAATTGTGTATGCATGGGTTCATTTCTGGGCTTTCAGTTCCTGTACCATTTGTCTGTATGTCTGTCTTTATGCCAGCACCATTCTGTTTTAATTGCTGTAGATTTATAATATATTTTGAAATCAGGAAGTATGATGCCTCCAGCTTTGTTCTTTTTTCTGAAAATATTTTGGCTATTTAGGATCCTTCATGAGTCCATGTGAATTATAGAGTTGTATCTTCTACTTCTGTAAAAAATTTCATTGGAATTTTGATGAGGATTGCATTGGATCTGTAGATTACTGGGCAGTATGAACATTTTGACAAATTAAGTCTTCCTATTTGTTAACATGGAAGAAATTTTCCATTTATTTGTGTCTTCTTTAATTTCTTTCATTAATGTCTTATAATTTTCAGTGTGCAAATCCTTCACCTCTTAAGTTTATTCTTAAGTATTTTATTCTTTTGGATGCTATTGTAAGTGGGATAAATTTTCTAATTTCCTTTTGCAGTAGTTTGTTAGTGTGTAGAAACACAACTTATTTTTGTATGTTGATTTTATACCCTGCAGCTTTACTAAATTCACTTATTAGTTTGCCTTTTTTTCTTAGAGTTTTTAGGATTTTCTAAGGGTGTGTTAGGTCATGTCATCTGCAGAGGAGGATAACTTTACTTTTTCCTTTATGATTTAGATGCCTTTTTTTTCTTGCCTAATTGCTCTGGCTAGAACTTCCATTACTTTATTGAATAGAAGTAGTAAGAGTGATCATTCTTATCTTCTTCCTGATCTTAGAAGAAACGTTTTCAAGTTTTCACCATTGAGTATGATGTTAGTCATGAGCTTGTCATATATGGCCTTTATTATGTTGAGGTAATTTTCCTCTATTTCTAGTTTGCTGAGAGTTTTTATCATGAAGGTTTGAATTTTATAATTGCATTTTCTGCATCTATTGAGATGAGCATATGATTTTTAGCCTTCATTCTGCTGATGTGGTGTATCACATTAATTTATTTTTACTTGCTCCACCATCCTTGCACCCTAGGGATAAATTTCACTTGGTCATGGTGTGTGATCCTTTTAGTGTGGTGTTGAATTCAGTTTGCTAGTATTTTGTTGGGGGTTGTTTTATCTATGTTCAACAATAATATGGACCTGCAATTTTCTTTCCTTGTAGTGTTCTTATTTGGCTTTGGTATGAAGATAATGCTGGTCTCATAAAATGAGTTTGGAAATGTTCTCACTTCTTCAGTTTTTTGGAAGTGTTTGAGGGGGTTAGAATTCATTCTTTTTTAAATGTTTGGTTGAATTTACCAGTGAACCATCTGGTCCTGAGCTTTTGTTAAGAGGCTTTTGATTACTAATTCAATTTCCTTACTAGTTATGTCTATGCCAGTTTTTGTTTTTGTTTTTGTTTTTGAGACAGAGTCTCGCTCTGTCGCCCAGGCTGGAGTGCAGTGGCATGATCTCGGCTCACTGCAAGCTCTGCCTTCCGTGTTCATGCCATTGTCCTGCCTCAGCCTCCCGAGTAACCAGGACTACAGGCACCCGCCACTGCGCCCAGGTAATTTTTTGTATTTTTAGTAGAGACAGGGTTTCACCATGGTCTCGATCTCCTGACCTCGTGATCCGCCCGCCTCGGCCTCCCAAAGTGCTGGGATTACAGGCGTGAGCCACCGTGCCTGGCCTCTATGCCAGTTTTCTATTTCTTCATGACCCAGTCTTGCTAAGCTGTGTTTCTAGGAATGTATCCATTTCATCTAGGTTATCCAATTTGTTGGCATACAGTAGCCTCTTACCATCTGTTCATAGTAGTCTCTTATGATCCTTTTTTCCTGTGGCAGCAGGTGTAAGTAATGTCTCCTTTTTTATTTCTGATTGTCTTTATTTGAGTCTTCTCTTTTTTTTTTCTTAGTCTAGCTAAAGGTATGTCAATTTTGTTTTTAGCTTTGAAAAGCTAACTCTTAATCTCACTGATTTTTTTCCTACTGTTTTGCTATTCTCTATTCTATTTATTTCTGTTCTAATCTTTATTTCCTTCTTTCTGCTAACTTTTAGACTTAGTTTCTTCTTCTTAATGTAGGCATTTATCCCTATAAATTTCTCTCTTAGCACTGTTTTTGCTGCATACCATAGTTTTGGTGTATTGTATTTTCATTTTTGTTGGTTGCAAGATATTTTCTGATTTCCCTTCTGGTTTTTTCTTTTACTCACTGGTTGTTCAAAAGCATGTAGTGTAATTTCTACATATTTGTGAATTTTCAAATTTTTCTTCTGCTATTGATTTCTAGTTTCATTTCATTATGGTTGGAAAAGACAGTCTTCCTAAATTTTTTAAGACTTGGTCAAACACAGTGGATCATACCTGCAATCATACTGCTTTGGGAGGTCAAGGTGGAAGGATTACTTGAGGCCAGTAGTTCAATACTAGCCTAGGCAACATAGCAAGACCCTGTTTCTACAAAAAAAAAAAAAAAAAAAAAAAAAAAATTTTAATGAGATGGGCATGGTGACACAAGCCTGTAGTCCTAGATACTTGGGAGGCTGAGGCAGGAGGATTATTTGAGCCCTGGAGTTCAAGTTTATAGTGAGCTATGATGGCACTCCACATCTTTGGTGTCACAAGGATGTCACTGCCTTGTCACAGCTTTGGTGAGAGAGTGAAACCCTGTTTAAAAAAACAAATATACTGACCTTTGTTTTGTGACCTAACGTGATCTCTCCTGAAGAATATTTTGTTTGTGCTAGAGAAGAATGTGTATTCTGCTGCTATTGTTCTGTATAAGTACTTGGTTCATTTGTTGTAAAATGTTGCTCAAATTCACTTTATCTTTATAGATTTTCTGTCTGGTTGTTCTATCACTATTGCCATTTTGAAGATCATTTTCTGTATGTCTTATGTATGGTTCATTTGTCCCTCTTTTCCTCTCTTACTCTCTTTCTTGTGTTTTGTTGATTTTTAAAAAATTAACATGTTTTGATTCCATTCTATTTTTCTTGTGTGTATTTTTCTTCTGTAGGTATTTTCTTTGTGGTTACCATGAGGTTTACATAAAATATTTAAAATTGTAACAGTCTGTTTTAAGCTGATAGCAACCTTACTTCAATCACACATAAGACCTCTACACTTTTACTTCTTCTCCCCTCACAATTTATGTTATTGATGTCACAATTTATATCTATTTATATTGTATATCCATTAACATATTTTTAGTTATAGTAATTTTAATACTTTTATATTTTAACTTTTATACTTCAAATACAATGATTTAACCACTAATGTTACAGTAATACAGTATTCTGTATTTGACTATATATTTACCTTTACCAGTGATTTTTCTACTTTCTTATGATAATGTGTTGCTGTTTAGTGTCCTTCGTTATAAGTTGGAGAACTCTTTAGTATTTCTTGTAAGGCAGGTAAATGGTGATAAACTCTCTCAGCTCTGTAAGTCCTGAAAAGTCTTTATCTCTTCTACATTTTTGAAGAACAGTTTTGCCCAGCATAATCTTCTTAGTTGGCAGCATTTTTTCTTTCAGCACTTTGAATATATCATCTCACTGCCTTCTGAATTGCAAGTATTCTGCTGAAAAACCCATTGAAAATCTTCTCAAAGCTCCCTTGTATGTGACAAGTTTCTTTTCTCTTCCTGCTTTCAAAATTATTTTTCTCTGACTTTTGACCATTTGATTATAATGTGCCTTTGTGTATATTTATTTGGGTTTATCTTATTGAGAGTCCTCTAGATTTCCTGGATCTGGATGTCATTTACTTCCTCACATTTGAGAAGCTTTCAACCATTATTCATTTGAATAAGCTTTCCAGTTCTTTCTCCTTCATCTTTATCTGGAACCTCCATGATGCACATAGTGTGTACTTGACTGGATAATTTCATATGACTTGGCTTTGAGTTTACTGATTCTTCTGCTTGCTCTTACCTGCTGTCAAACACCAACCTAATGAATTTTTTAGTTCAGTTATTGTATTCTTTTTTTTTACACATTAAGTTTTAAGGTACATGTGCACAACGTGCAGGTTTGTTGCATATGTATCCATGTGCCATGTTGGTGGGCTGCACCCAGTAACTCGTCATTTAGCATTAGGTATATCTCCTAATGCTGTCCCTCTCCCCTCCCCCGACCCCACAACAGTCCCTGGTGTGTGATGTTCCCCTTCCTATGTCCATGTGTTCTCATTGTTCAATTCCCACATATGAGTGAGAACATGCGGTGTTTTCTCTTTTGTCCTTGTGATAGTTTGCTGAGAATGATGGTTTCCAGTTTCATCCATGTCCCTACAAAGGACATGAACTCATCCTTTTTATGGCTGCATAGTATTCCATGGTGTATATGTGCCATATTTTCTTAATCCAGTCTATCGCTGTTGGACATTTGGGTTGATTCCAAGTCGTCGCTATTGTGAATAGTGCCGCAATAAACATACGTGTGTGTGTGTCTTTATAGGAGCATGATTTATAGTCCTTTGGGTATATACCCAGTAATGGGATGTTTGGGACAAATGGTATTTCTAGTTCGAGATCCCTGAGGAATCGCCACACTGACTTCCACAATGGTTGAACTAGTTTACAGTCCCACCAATGGTGTAAAAGTGTTCCTGTTTCTCCACATCCTCTCTAGCACCTGTTATTTCCTGACTTTTTAATGATCACCATTCTAACTGGTGTGAGATGGTATCCCATTGTGGTTTTGATTTGCATTTCTCTGATGGCCAGTGATGATGAGCATTTTTTCATGTGTCTGTGGGCTGCATAAATGTCTTCTTTTGAGAAGTGTCTGTTCATATCCTTCGCCCACTTTTGAATGAGGTTGTTTGTTTTTTTCTTGTAAATTTGTTTGAGTTCATTGTAGATTCTGGATATTAGCCCTTTGTCAGATGAGTAGGTTGCAAAAATTTTCTCCCATTCTGTAGGTTGCCTGTTCACTCTGATGGTGGTTTCTTTTGCTGTGCAGAAGCTCTTTAGTTTAATTAGATTCCATGTTCCAATTTTGGCTTTTGTTGCCATTGCTTTTGGTGTTTTAGACATGAAGTCCTTGCCCATGCCTATGTCCTGAATGGTATTGCCTAGGTTTTCTTCTAGGATTTTTTTGGTTTCAGGTCTAACATGTAAGTGTTTAATCCATCTTTAATTAATTTTTGTATAAGGTGTAAGGAAGGGATCCAGTTTCAGCTTTCTCCATATGGCTAGCCAGTTTCCCCAGCACCATTTATTAAATAGAGAATCCTTTCCCCATTTCTTGTTTTTGTCACGTTTGCCAAAGATCAGATAGTTGTAGATATGGGGCATTATTTCTGAGGGCTCTGTTCTGTTCCATTGGTATATATCTGTGTTTCGGTACCAGTACAATGCTGTTTTGGTTACTGTAGCCTTGTAGTATGGTTTGAAGTCAGGTAGCGTGATGCCTCCAGCTTTGTTCTTTTGGCTTAGGATTGACTTGGCGATGCGGGCTCTTTTTTGGTTCCATATGAACTTTAAAGTAGTTTTTTCCAATTCTGTGAAGAAAGTCATTGGTAGCTTGATGGGGATGGCATTGAATCTATAAATTACCTTGGGCAGTATGGCCATTTTCACGATATTGATTCTTCCTACCCATGAGCATGGAATGTTCTTCCATTTACTTGTTTCCTCTTTTATTTCATTGAGCAGTGGTTTGTAGTTCTCCTTGAAGAGGTCCTTCACATCCCTTGTAAGTTGGATTCCTAGGTATTTTATTCTCTTTGAAGCAATTGTGAATGGGAGTTCGCTCATGATTTGGCTCTCTGTTTGTCTGTGATTGGTGTATAGGAATGCTTGTGATTTTTGCACATTGATTTTGTATCCTGAGACTTTGCTGAAGTTGCTTATCAGCTTAAGGAGATTTGGGGCTGAGATGATGGGGTTTTCTAGATATACAATCATGTCATCTGCAAACAGGGACAATTTGACTTCCTCTTTTCCTAATTGAATGCCCTTTATTCCCTTCTCCTGCCCGATTGCTCTGGCCAGAACTTCCAGCACTATGTTGAATAGGAGTGGTGAGAGAGGGCATCCCTGTCTTGTGCCAGTTTTCAAAGGGAATGCTTCCAGTTTTTGTCCATTCAGTATGATATTGGCTGTGGGTTTGTCATACATAGCTCTTATTATTTTGAGATACGTCCCATCAATACCGAATTTATTGAGAGTTTTTAGCATGAAGGGTTGTTGAATTTTGTCAAACGCCTTTTCCGCATCTATCGAGATAATCATGTGGTTTATGTCATTGGTTCTGTTTATATGCTGGATTACATTTATTGATTTGCGAATGTTGAACCAGCCTTGCATCCCAGGGATGAAGCCCACTTGATCATGGTGGATAAGCTTTTTGATGTGTTGCTGGATTCGGTTTGCCAGTATTTTATTGAGGATATTTGCCTCAATGTTCATCAGGGATATTGGTCTAAAATTCTCTTTTTTTGTTGTGTCTCTGCCAGGCTTTGGTATCAGGATGGTGCTGGCTTCATAAAATGAGTTAGGGAGGATTCCCTCTTTTCTATTGATTGGAATAGTTTCAGAAGGAATGGTACCAGTTCCTCCTTGTACCTCTGGTAGAATTCGGCTGTGAATCCATCCGGTCCTGGACTTTTTTTGGTTGGTAAGCTAAGGATTATTGCCTCAATTTCAGAGCCTGTTATTGGTCTATTCAGAGATTCAACTTCTTCCTGGTTTAGTCTTGGGAGGATGTATGTGTCGAGGAATTTATCCATTTCTTCTAGATTTTCTAGTTTATTTGTGTAGAGGTGTTTATAGTATTCTCTAATGGTATTTGTATTTCTTTGGGATTGGTGGTGATATCCCCTTTGTCATTTTTTATTGCATCTATTTGATTGTTCTTCCTTTTCTTCTTTATTAGTCTTGCTGGCGGTCCATCAATTTTGTTGATCTTTTCAAAAAACCAACTCCTGAATTCATTGATTTTTTGAAGGGTTTTTTTTTGTGTCTCTATTTCCTTCAGTTCTGCTCTGATCTTAGTTATTTCTTGCCTTCTGCTAGCTTTTGAATGTGTTTGCTCTTGCTTCTCTAGTTCTTTTAATTGTGATGTTAGGGTGTCAATTTTAGATCTTTCCTGCTTTCTCTTGTGGGCACTGAGTGCTATAAATTTCCCTCTACACACTGCTTTGAATGTGTCCCAGAGATTCTGGTATGTTGTGTCTTTGTTCTCGTTGGTTTCAAAGAACATCTTTATTTCTGCCTTCATTTCATTATGTACCCAGTAGTCATTCAGGAGCAGGTTGTTCAGTTTCCATGTAGTTGAGTGGTTTTGAGTGAGTTTCTTAATCCTGAGTTCTAGTTTGATTGCACTGTGGTCTGAGAGACAGTTTGTTGTAATTTCTGTTCTTTTACATTTGCTGAGGAGAGCTTTACTTCCAACTATGTGGTCAATTTTGGAATAGGTGTGGTGTGGTGCTGAAAAGAATGTATATTCTGTTGATTTGGGGTGGAGAGTTCTGTAGATGTCTATTAGGTCCGCTTGGTGCAGAGCTGAGTTCTATTCCTGGATATCTTTGTTAACTTTCTGTCTCAATCTGTCTAATGTTGACAGTGGGGTGTTAAAGTCTCCCATTATTATTGTGTAGGAGTCTAAGTCTCTTTGTAGGTTACTAAGGACTTGCTTTATGAATCTGGGTGCTCCTGTATTAGGTGCATTTATATTTAGGATAGTTAGTTCTTCTTGTTGAATTGATCCCTTTACCATTATGTGATGGCCTTCTTTGTCTCTTTTGATCTTTGTTGGTTTAAAGTCTGTTTTATCCGAGACTACGATTGCAACCCCTGCCTTTTTTTGTTTTCCATTTGCTTGGTAGATCTTCCTCCATCCCTTTATTTTGAGCCTATGTGTGTCTCTGCACATGAGATGGGTTTCCTGAAAACACCACACTGATGGGTCTTGACTATCCAATTTGCCTGTCTGTGCCTTTTGATTGGAGCATTTAGCCCATTTACATTTAAGGTTAGTATTGTTATGTGTGAATTTGATCCTGTCATTATGATGTTAGCTAGTTATTTTGCTTGTTAGTTGATGTAGTTTCTTCCTAACCTTGAGAGTCTTTACAATGTGGCATGTTTTTGCAGTGGCTGGTACCGGTTGTTCCTTTCCATGTTTAGTGCTTCCTTCAGGAGCTCTTTTAGGGCAGGCCTGGTGGTGACAAAATCTCTCAGCAATTACTTGTCTGTAAAGTATTTTATTTCTCCTTCACTTATGAAGCTTAGTTTGGCTGGATATGAAATTCTGGGTTGAAAATTCTTTTCTCTAAGAATGTTGAATATTGGCCCCCACTCTCTTCTGGCTTGTAGAGTTTCTGCCGAGAGATCAGCTGTCTGATGGACTTCCCTTTGTGGGTAACCTGACCTTTCTCTCTGGCCGCCCTTAACAATTTTTCCTTCATTTCAACTTTGGTGAATCTGTCAATTATGTGTCTTGGAGTTGCTCTTCTCAAGGAGTATCTTTGTGGTGTTCTCTGTACTTCCTGAATTTGAATGTTGGCCTGCCTTGCTAGATTGGGGAAGTTCTCCTGGATAATATCCTGCAGAGTGTTTTCCAACTTGATTCCATTCTCCCCATCACTTTCAGGTACACCAATTAGACGTAGATTTGGTCTTTTCACATAGTCCCATATTTCTTGGAAGCTTTGTTCATTTCTTTTTATTCTTTATTCTCTAAACTTCTCTTCATGCTTCATTTCATTCATTTCATCTTCCATCGCTGATACCCTTTCTTCCAGTTGATCACATCAGTTACTGAGGCTTGTGCATTCATCACATAGTTCTTGTTCCATGGTTTTCAGCTCCATCAGGTCCTTTAAGGACTTCTCTGCACTGATTATTCTAGTTATCCATTCATCTAATTTTTTTTCAAAGTTTTTAACTTCTTTGCCATTGGTTCAACTTCCTCTTTCAGGTTGGAGTAGTTTGATCTTCTAAAGCCTTCCTCTCTCAACTCATCAAAGTCATTCTCTGTCCAGCTTTGTTCCGTTGCTGGTGAGGAGCTGCGTTCCTTTGGAGGAGGAGAGGTGCTCTGATTTTTAGAGTTTCCGGTTTTTCTGCTCTGTTTTTTCCCCATCTTTGTGGTTTTATCTACCTTTGGTCTTTGATGATGGTGACGTACAGGTGGATTTTTGGTGTGGATATCCTTTCTGTTTGTTAGTTTTCCTTCTAACAGTCAGGACCCTCAGCTGCAGGTCTGTTGGAGTTTACTGGAGGTCCACTCCAGACCCTGTTTGCCTGGGTATCAGCAGCGGTGGCTGCAGAACAGCGGATATTGGTGAACTGCAAATGCTGCTGCCTGATCGTTCCTCTGCAAGTTTTATCTCAGAGGAGTACCCGGCCGTGTGAGGTGTCAGTCTGCCCCTACTGCGGGATGCCTCCCAGTTAGGCTACTCAGGGGTCAGGGACCCACTTCAGGAGGCAATCTGCAGATCTCAAGCTGCGTGCTGGGAGAATCACTACTCTCTTCAAAGCTGTCAGACAGGGACATTTAAGTCTGCAGAGGTTATTGCTGTCTTTTGTTTGTCTGTGCCCTGCCCCCAGAGGTGGAGCCTACAGAGGCAGGCAGGCCTCCTTGAGCTGTGGTGGGCTCCACCCAGTTCGAGCTTCCCAGCTGCTTTGTTTACCTACTCAAGCCTGAGCAATGGCGGGCGCCCCTCCCCCAGCCTCGCTGCTGCCTTGCAGTTTGATCTCAGACTGCTGTGCTAGCAATGAACGAGGCTCTGTGGGCGTAGGACCCTCCAAGCCAGGTGCAGGATATAATCTCCTGGTGTGCCATTTGTGAAGCCCATTGGAAAAGCGCAGTATTAGGATGGGAGTGACCCGATTTTCCTGTTGCCGTCTGTCACCCCTTTCTTTGACTAGGAAAGGGAATTCCCTGACCCCTTGCGCTTCCCAGGTGAGGCAATGCCTCTCCCTGCTTCAGCTCACTCACAGCACGCTGCACCCACTGTCCTGCACCCACTGTCCGGCACTCCCCTATGAGATGAACCCAGTACCTCAGTTGGAAATGCAGAAATCATCCATCTTCTGCATTGCTCACGCTGGGAGCTGTAGGCTGGAGCTGTTCCTATCCACCCATCTTGGCTCCACCCCCTCAGTTATTCTATTCTTCAGCTCCGAGATTTCTGTTTGTTTTTTTCCTTAATTTTTTATATCTTTACTTAAATTCTCACTTTGTTCATGTACTGTTCTACTGAGCTCACTGAGCATTTTGGTGACAGTCATTTTGAATTCTCTGTCAGATAATTCGTATATCTCTGTTTCATTAGGATTGGTTTCTGGAATTTTATCTTGTTTGGATCATGTTTCTGTTTCTTCATTTTCCTTGACTCTGTTGATATCTATAAAGTGAAAAAACTATCACTTTGCCCAGTCTTCATGGAAAAGACTGTTACAGGAGAAGATCCTAGCATGACATCAACCCAGCTAAAACTTCTGTTGGCCTCTCAAACCTTTGTGCTACTCCAAACTGCCCTCTGTGTTTTTAGTGGCCCACAGGTGTCCAGAGTATATCAGATCTCATTAGTGCTTTAAGACAGGTGACAGATAAGACAGTCCCTCAGCACCCAGAGAGGTTGAAAGTTGACTATGCACCGCAACTCTTTCCTTCCTCAGGGAGGTGGGAGCTGGAATTTTTCCTGCAGATTCTGTGCTGGGCTAGGAGAAGGAGCTGTGGGAAGTTTGTGCATACTAGTTTCAACCATCTCCTTTGTTCTCAGTAGCCCTCAGGCATGTAGAATTATCTAGGTCCCATCAGCATTCTGAGACAAATGAGACAGAAGCCAGTTCCTTAGGCAACCCTCAGAAAAGTTGGAACATTTGATACACAATCCAACTGCTTCCCTCCACAGGGAAAAAGTAGGAGCTGACTTTTTGCCCACCTGCTCTGCATTGAACCAGGGAGAGGAGCTACGGCAAGTGTTCATGGGCTAGTTCAAACCACTGCCTTTTTCTCTGGCGTCCTCAAAGGCTGAGCATTTGCTGGACCCCAACAGCAGTACAATACAGGTGAGACAAAAGCCAGTCCTTTAGGTAGCACCACAGAGGTTGTAATGTTCGACATGTGGTTCAACTCTTTTCTCCCCAGGGAAAAGCTGAGAAGTGGGTTTTCATTTTTGTTTTATCTGCTTACTCTATGCTGGACCAGGCAGAGGAGTTGTAATGAGTGCCTGCTTGCTGGTTCAAACTGCCACCGTTGTTCTCTGTAGCCCCAGGTGTCTGGCATAAGGCAGGTCCCATCAGTGCTCTGAGACAAGTGAAATAGAAGCCTTTCCTTTGGGCAGAACCCAGAAAAGTTGAAATATTGGATGTGTGGTTCAAATCTTCCACTCCTCCTGAAGAAGCTGGGAGCTAGGAGACACCTCTCAATCAGATAGTGCCGTGCTAAGGGTAGGGGTTATAGAAGAGGTTTGCCTCCAATTTTCCCACCAGTTTTAATTTGGCTGGTTTTACACTTCCAAAGGGTGCAGGAGCCTCTAAACTAGTTCCTGGAATTTTACAAAGGGGATTAATTCATTTATTGCTGTTGAATCAATGTATCCATAAAGCTAAGAAAAGTCCATTGCTTCCTATACTATCATCTTACTGATATCACTCCAAGATAAACTTTTAAATTTTTCTTTCTTTCCATTTTTTTCTTTTCTCTTTTTGCAAGACAGAGTCTCAGTCTGTTTCCCAGCCTGGAGTGCAATGGTGCAATCATAGCTCACTGCAGCTTTGAACTCCTGGGCTTAAGAAATCCTCCTGCTTCAGCCTCCTGAATAGCTAGGACTACAGGCACACACCACCACAAATGGCTAAGTTTTAATATTTTTGTAGAGATAGTGTCTCACTGTGTTGCCCAGACTTGTCTCAACCTCCTGGCCTCTAGCGATCCTTCCACCTTGGCCTCCCAGTTAAATTTCTTATAATGTAGCATTTAGAGACAAAGTGATCAGAAGTATAAAAGAGGGGTTAAAGGAGATAAGCAATAGAGTGAGAGGTCCAACAGAGGTCTAACTAGATGGCCGGAAGGAGACCATACAGAAACCAAGAAAGAGGCATTATTTGAAAGATAATGGCTGAGACTATATCAGAATTGATATAAAAAAGATATTAATATCCAAAGCCAAGAACTCCATCAATTCCCAAACAAAATACATTGAAAAAAATGAATAAAACAATAAAACCCTACACTTAGACATAAAATAGTAAAAACTAATGATTTAATTTTATATCTATATGGAGGTTTATCATCAAACAGCAGGTAATAGATTGGTATACAATAGTAATACAAATAATACAAGTAGTACAAATAATCAATTTTAATCTTTGGATAATTCATTAATATGTAATCAGTTTCCAACTCTATTATAATTAAGCCAAATACATTTGAGAGAAGTGTGTTTTGTAACCGTATCTTGCTTCTTGAAGAAATCCGAAAGTTAAAAGTCTCAAGGTCAAATCTGATAGTTGTAATCTATTTTCCCACTGTGAGGGGGAGAAGGAAGAAATATTAGTGCTAATTTGTTCAGTTTTTGCTAAAACTGTTTTCAACTCACTTTCATTTGCACATTATCAGTCAAAGGAAAGGTTGCAAAAAGGGGAAAAACTATTTAGAGAACACTATGCAAATGGACAGTAGAAAATAGAATTCAAGATGATCATTGTTTTATATTCAGAACATGTATATGGATCACTGAAAGCTTGTCTCTGTGGGATGCAATGAGTATTCAAGTTGGTTGGGTGACTTTGTAGCCTTGTTAATATTTTTAAGGATATTTCTACAATTATCATTTTTTGAATATTCACAAAAGTGGATAGTATATCTACTAAACAAATCACTCTATCTGTGAGCCTACCTAATGAGACCAATTAAAGGGAACATTGTGGCATCATCAAGAGAATGAGAACTTGCCGTAATAGACAATTCCCAATCACTGAAGATAATATGAAGCTTGCTTCTTTTCGAATTATCCAGCTAAACAGCTAGAAATTCTAAAAACTGTGCAGATAATTATGTAATCCTCTTCTCTATGAGTACTTTAGAAGCGAACAAAACATTGCAAGTTTTATTTGTTTGTGAAACCTTCATTGTGAAAAAATATGGTTTGAAAAGTACCATTATACTTAGTGGGTCATTTATGTATTTACACCTTTATCCAGTAAAGTTAATGCACTTAACATTGGATATCCTAATGTTAGCTTTCCTCTTTCCATTTGTTCTTAAGTAATCTCAGCATTTCTCCAGATATCAGCCGTAGTTACTTATTGAAATCAGAAAAAGAAGAGAATAGGGTTAATTAAAAAAAAAAAAAAACTCTTTCTTTACAACTTAATATCTGATTAAATAGATACTATGTTTAATGATTTCTCATTTTGAAGTACATGATTTGGGAAGTCACATTTCTGCTTCAGTGGTCTGTGATGCCAAATGGTGAGTGAACAGTTAAGTCCAGCCCAGTATGGATTCACCCAGATGAAGAGTATATTTGCACTGTGTTGAATGCTTAACTAAATGCCATCAGTTACCAGATGACAGGGAAACATGAACTGTGACTGCAGCAATGACCCTGAAGAGGCATTATTGCACATCATTAGAAAGTAGAAGAAAAATAAAGTGAGTGTTGAAGATAAAATGGGGAACTATAACACAGAGGGACAGATAGTAGAGAGATGAAAAATATGTATTTGGAAAATGACAAAAATAATAGAATATTATTTTTCTTATTATTTCACCATCTTTTAACTTAGTATACAGAATCCTGGTTAGGAAGTACTTCCCCAGCTTTATTTTTTATGGCTGTTACAGAAAAAACAAAATAGGAAAATGTTACTCTATTTCACTTATTTTTTTAGAGATGTGGTTCTACTCCGTTGCCCAGGCTGGAGTACAGTGGTGTGACCATAGCTCATTGCAGCCTTGTACTCCTGGGTTCAAGCAATTCTCCTGCCTCAGCCTCCCAAGGAGTTAGGGCTAAAGGCACATACCACCACACCCAGCTAATTATTTTTATTTTTTGTAGAGATGGGGGGTCTCACTATGTTGCCCAGGCTAGCCCAAAACTCCTAGCCTCAAGCAATGCTCCCACCTCAGCCTCCTAAAAGTGCTAGAATTATAAGAATGAACCACCACACCCAGCTATTCTACTTTAATAATAAAAGCCAAGTTCCAGAGGACAGATAACTAGAGAAGCAGTAACTTAATGTGGATATGCTAAATTTAAGATTGGTCAAATAATTACGGAAGAAGAAATAAATAAGTTTTTCCTGCATGTATGAGGTAAACATAAATAATAATAAACATGATTGTTTTCAGGCTATTGTTTAGATATTTATACCCAGGTTCTCAATAATCTGTTACATTTGTGGGACCCATGGAGGGGCAGTGTGTGTTACCTAACAAATGTGGTCAAGTAGCTTCAAGGATCATTAAGTCCTTCAAAGCTCAAATGATAAGGGCCATTCTTGGGCAGCCACCACCACAGATGCCTAGGCTATGCTTAGAACACTGATACTCTAGCAAACCTTTGAAGAATGTAGAGAAAATGGAATGACATGGTGAAATTTATACTATCAAAGTAACTCTGGAAGAAGTTTGAAAGATTGGGGGTGGAGATGAAGAATACAGGCAGAGAGGAGGTGTCCCTAATAAAGCCTGTCAGAAAGAAGGACTGCAGCCTGGGCAATCTGGTGAAACCCCGTCTCTACAGAAATACAAAAATTAACTGGGCATTGTGGTGCATGCCTGTAATCCCAGCTACTCAGGATGCTGCGGTGGGAGCATCACTTGAGCCTGGGATGTCAAGGCTGTAGTGAGCCCAAGATCACGCCACTGCACTCCAGGCTGGGAAACAGAATGAGACCCTGTCTCAAAAAAAAAGAAAGAAAAGAAAAAGAAAGAAGCACTAGCTTTTAAAACATATTAGCAGCCATTGAGAAAGCAGAACCAAGCATACTCAATTTATAAGTTCAGCTCAGGCCTGAATTGGGGAGCGAGCTGTGGGGCTGTAGAAGAGAAACAAGAAGGAAGCAGAGCTGACGTCTTTAGAGAACAGTGGGTTGTGGGAGGTGAACAAGGAGAAGGGGTCTAGATTTCCTGGGCGGCTGGGGCAGGCATGTGAGTAGCGAGCCATTCACAGAGCTACGGAAGAGGAGTTGCCTATTTGGAGGAAGGCACTAGAAATAGTCAAGGGCATATTGAGCTTGAGGAATCTGAAGAACACTCACATAGATGTCTCGGAACCAGCTGGATATAGATGGAGCTGAAGTGCAAGGGTTCTTGGCTGCATATGTAAATTTGGAAGTTATCAGCTTATTTGAACTTTGCATAAGGATAAAATCATCCAAAAAAACATGTCGAGGGCTTAGGTCTAGCACTTGGCATTTGAGATGGTCTTACTCTAGCTGCTACATGTTGGAAGAGGCAGCGATGCACTGAAGCAACTTATGATACAGGAATTGGCTAGAAGAAGGGAATGGAGAGATGAAGTCTATTCCAATAGGAGTGTGCTGTGTGGAGGCTTTGACTCCTCTGACCTTCCAGAGCAGAGCTGAGACCAGCTAGAGGAAGTTCATGGAGGGAACTTCGAGTTTAGTATACAGGAGACCAAATGAATGACTAGAGTGCCACGGAACACACATACTGCCCTAGAAGTAGGTAGGTTCCCAGCAGGAGGCCACAGGGAAGTGTAGGTTAAAACAGGGTTTCTGTAGTAGGTGGGGATCATAATTGGGTGGACTTCACTGCTTCTTTCAACTCTCAGATCTGGGGATACACTGCGTACTGCAGCAGAACAAAATGCAGCAAAATTCCAGGATAACAAAAAATAATTGGACTGTTTCTATAAAGAAGGTGCTTAAAAAAACAAAACAAAACTTTAGGCCAGGCATGGTGGCTCACGCCTGTAACCCCAGCACTTTGGGAGGCCAAGGCAGGTGGATCACTTGAGGTCAGGAGTTTGAGACTAGCTTGACTTGACCAACATGGTGAAACACCATCTTCACTAAAAATACAAATATTAGCCAGGTGTTGTGGCACATGCCTGTAATCCCAGTTACTCAGGAGGCTAAGGCAGGAGAATCACTTGAACCCAGGAGGTGAATGTTGCAGTGAGCCGAGATCGTGCCACTGCACTCCAGCCTGGGAAACAGAGTGAGTGAGACTCCGTCTCAAACAACAACAACAACAAAAACTAACAAAAAAAAAATCCTAACTTTAAAACATGCTTTTGGTGTTGCAGACATTTTCATCTTCTGTCCATATTAACCTCTATTACCCCCTTCCTCTCTGATTCTTTCCCTTTTCTTCATATGGTTCTCCTTAAGAATGTGTCAGTAACAAACTGTTTTTTGTCACATAAAAAATGTCAAAGAAACCAAACATAAAAGGGCAGAGAAAAGAGAGGCAGGTCATATGATATTTCCTTGAGGTTCAATGTCTTCTTGTTTCTTTTTTTACTTTCTGTTCTTATGTTCTGGAATAATTCTTCTTCTTCTTCTTCTTCTTCTTCTTCTTCTTCTTCTTCTTCTTCTTCTTCTTCTTCTTCTTCTTCTTCTTCTTTCTTCTTCTCTTTTCTTCTTCTTCCTCTTCCTCTTCTTCTTCTTCTTTTTTTTTTTTTTTTTGAGATAGAGTCTTGCCTTGTCACCCAGCTTTGAGTGCAGTGGCCTGCACACTCAGTGCAGCCTTCACCTCCCAGGCCCAAGTGATCCCCCACCTCATCTCCTAAGTAGCTGACACTACGGGTTGCATCAACATGCCCAGCTAATTTTTGTATTTCTTGTAAAGATGGGGTTTTGCCATGTTGTCCAGATTGGTCTTGAACTCCTGAGCTCAGGCGATCTGCCCGCCTTGGTCTCCAAAAGTGCTGAGATTACAGACATGAGTCACCATGCCCAGCCTGGAATTCTTATTTCATCTCCTCTAATACCTAGCACCCTCTGTACATTCCTCTATGCTCTACATGATATAACCTCTTACAGGATCAAGAAAGCTGATAAAGTCCTTCTGTTCCCCCTAAATACACACACACACACACACACACACACACACACACACACACCTTCCTCACATGCTCAGTACAGCCTCAAACTCCAAAATGGGTACTTCATTCCCTAAATGAAGGCAGTCCTCCCTGCAAAAACAGAAACCATCCTGAAAGACGTATCATTCCAAATTATAATTGGTTTTCTATGCCTTGTATGAATGAATTTTACAACTCTTTAAGAGCTGTTTTTGGGTTTTCTGTCTCCCAGGCTGGAGTGCAGTGGCACCATCATAACTATTTTTACTACATATTTTGAGTTTATTCTTTCCAGTTTTCTTTTTCTTTTCCTTAATTGCCACAGCAGTGATTCATTTCAGTGAGTGATATGTTATCTATGTTTACTGAGCAATGTAGGTCCTCGATCTGATCATTTTATGTTTATATCATCCCTTCCATGGCTTCCCAGGTAACCTGAAAATGCTAGTTCTGTCTCCAAATCTAAAAGCATTTTATTTATTTTTTTATTTTATTTTTTTTGAGATGGAGTCTTGCGATGTTGCCCAGGCTGGAGTACAGTGGCGGGATCTCAGCTCACTGCAACCTCTGCCTCCTGGCTTCAGGCAATTCTCCTGCCTCAGTCTCCCAAGTAGCTGGGATTACAGGCGCCTGCCACCATGCCTGGCTAATTTTTGTATTTTTAGTAGAGATTGGGTTTCACCATGTTGGTCAGACCAGTCTTGAACTCCTGACCTCAAGTAATCCACCTTCCTCGGCCTCCCAAAGTGTTGGGATTACAGGCATGAGCCACGACTCCCAGACTTATTCTATTTTTATTGTGCTTATCAACGAATTTTATTTTTTTTTTTCAAATTCTGAGAGGTCATTACTGAAGATAGTCTAATCTGTAACAGAAGCCTGGGAATTTTTCTGTTATTCTGGGCATCTGGAGCCATTTTGCAAGAGGAATCACTTGTGGGGAGTAGGGCCTCTGAGGGCCTGATGAACAACCTGTGGGACTTCATCTGTGTATTGGTTTCATTGAGACCCAAGGCAGATATTGGGCTGCCTTCGGTTACTCCCAAGCTGGCATGGCCAACTCATGAGTCACACTGGGCCATGGGGTTATTTTCCTGCTGGCTAATCTAAAGATTGATACAGAGCCTTTATGCCATGTTTAATACTGAATGCTCAGCATCTACTGCTTGGAGAACTTACTGATATTATACAGAGTGGAGAGAGGCACAGGACCCCATAGCCTGGCAGTGTGACTTTTTTGGGACATAAACAGACATCTTTGCACTGTGGCCGTGAAGAAAAGACATTTATCCTTGGCATTCGTGGTCTGTGCCACTCTCTGGAGCATAGCTATCTAATCCTTTTGTTTCTGGCATGTAGAGTCTGAGAGCAGGAAGATGCCCTGCTCCTGCCTCTCTATGATTCCAGGAATCACATTCACTTCCATGCGCACAGATTCTCTCTTTCAATTGCACAACAACTCCATTTATGATGAGGAAACCACAGCTTGAAAAAGATGAGTGCCTTACCTCAGGGTCTCAAAACTGCCAGAGTTGCAACCCACAGTCAGGATTCTCTGTCTCCAAAGTCCATGCTCTGCTCTGTCCTAACCAATAAAATAAAAGTAAAAGGCTGTTCTCTTTTTTATGCTAAGAGAATTCTAGAAAAAGAGGTACAGAGGTATACATTCTTATGAGTTCAGAGATTGTTTTAAAACAAAAAGATGCTGTTATACTTTCAGATCTAAGAAGCTAAAACTGCTGATTTTTTATTTACAACTTTTTTTTTTTTTTGAGATGGAGCCTCATTCTATTGCCCAGGCTAGAGTGCGATGGTGCAATCTTGGCTCACTGCAACTGCCAGCTCCCAGGTTCAAGCAATTCTCCTGCCTCAGCCTCCCAAGTGGCAGGGATTACAGGCACGCACCACCATGCCTGGCTAATTTTTGTATTTTTAGTAGACAGGGTTTTACCGTGTTGGTCAAGCTGGTCTTGACCCCTGACCTCAGGTGATCCACTCACCTCAGCCTCCCAAAGTGCTGGGATTACAGGTGTGAGCCACTGTGCCCGGCATATTTCCAACTTTTAAGTTCAGGGTTACATGTGCAGGATGTGCAGGTTTGTTACCAGGTAAAGGTGTGCCATGGTGATTAGCTGCACAGATCATCCCATCACCCAATTACTAAGCCCTGCATACATTTGCTATTCTTCCTGATGCTCTCCCTCCTCCCACTCTCCACCCTCTAACAGGCCCCAGTGTGTGTTGTTACCTACCATGTGTTCTCATCATTCAGCTCCCACTTGTAAGTGAAACCATATGGTATTTTACTTTTTGTTCCTGTGTTAGTTTGCTGAGGATAATGACTTCCAGCTCCATCTATGTCCCTGCAAAGGACATGTTTTCATTCCTTTTTATGGCGGCATAGTATTCTTTTTTTTTTTTTTTTTATTTATTTATTTATTTATTTATTTATTTATTTATTTATTTATTATACTTTAGGGTTTTAGGGTACATGTGCACAATGTGCAGGTTTGTTACATATGTATCCATGTGCCATGTTGATTTCCTGCACCCATTAATTCGTCATTTAGCATTAGGTGTATCTCCTAATGCTGTCCCTCCCCCCTCCCCCCACCCCACAACAGTCCCCGGAGCATGATGTTCCCCTTCCTGTGTCCATGAGTTCTCATTGTTCAATTCCCACCTATGAGTGAGAACATGCGGTGTTTGGTTTTTTGTCCTTGCGATAGTTTACTGAGAATGATGTTTTCCAGTTTCATCCATGTCCCTACAAAGGACACGAACTCATCATTTTTTATGGCTGCATAGTATTCCATGGTGTATATGTGCCACATTTTCTTAATCCAGTCTATCGTTGTTGGACATTTGGGTTGGTTCCAACTCTTTGCTATTGTGAATAGTGCCGCAATAAACATACGTGTGCATGTGTCTTTATAGCAGCATGATTTATAGTCCTTTGGGTATATACCCAGTAATGGGATGGCTGGGTCAAATGGCATTTCTAGTTCGAGATCCCTGAGGAATCGCCACACTGACTTCCACAATGGTTGAACTAGTTTACAGTCCCACCAACAGTGTAAAAGTGTTCCTATTTCTCCACATCCTCTCCAGCACCTGTTGTTTCCTGATTTTTTAATGATGGCCATTCTAACTGGTGTGAGATGGTATCTCACTGTGGTTTTGATTTGCATTTCTCTGATGGCCAGTGATGAGGAGCATTTCTTCATGTGTTTTTTGGCTGCATAAATGTCTTTTTTTGAGAAGTGTCTGTTCATGTCCTCTGCCCACTTTTTGATGGGGTTGTTTGTTTTTTTCTTGTAAATTTGTTTGAGTTCATTGTAGATTCTGGATATTAGCCCTTTGTCAGATGAGTAGGTTGCAAAAATTTTCTCCCATTGTGTAGGTTGCCTGTTCACTCTGATGATAGTTTCTTTTGCTGTGCAGAAGCTCTTTAGTTTAATGAGATCCCATTTGTCGATTTTGGCTTTTGTTGCCATTGCTTTTGGTGTTTTAGACATGAACAGAGTCTCGCTATATCGCCCAGGCTGGAGTGCAGTGGCACAATCTTGGCTCACTGCAAGCTCCGCCTCCCGGGTTCACGCCATTCTCCTGCCTGAGCCTCTCCAAGTAGCTGGGACTACAGGCGCCCGCCACCACGCCCAGCTAACTTTTTTGTATTTTTAGTAGAGATGGGGTTTCACCGTGGTCTCGATCTCCTGAACTCGTGATCCGCCCGCCTCGGCCTCCCAAAGTGCTGGGATTACAAGCGTGAGCCACCGCACCCGGCCTATGGCGGCATAGTATTCTATGGTGTATATGTACCATATTTTCTTTATCCAGTCTGTCATTGGTGGGCATTTGGGTTGACTTCATGTCTTTGCTATTATGAATAGTGCTGCAGTGAACACACCCGTGCATGTATCTTTGTGATAGAATGATTCATATTCCTCTGGATGTATAACTAGTAACAGGATTGCTGGATCAAATAGTATTTCTGCCTCTTAGGGCTTTGGAGAATTGCCATACCATCTTCCAAAATGGTTAAGTTAATTGATATTACCATCAACAGTAGGAAATGTGTTCCTTTTTCTCCACAACCTCGCCAGCATCTCTTGTTTTTTGACTTCTTTATAATAGCCGTTCTGACTGGTGTGAGATGGTATCTCACTGTGCTTTTGATTTGCATTTCTCTAATGACCAGTGGTGTTGAGCTTTTTTTTCATATCTTTGTTGGCTGCATAAATGTCTTCTTTTGAGAAATGTCTGTTCATGTCCTTTGCCCACTTTTTAATGGGGTTGTTTTTTTCTTGTACATTTATTTAAGTTCTTTATAGATGCTGGATATTAGACCTCTGTCAGATGGGTAGATTGCAAACATTTTCTCTCATTCTGTAGGTTGTCTGTAAAACTACTCTTTTAAAACTAGTAATAAAAACACTTTTTAAAGGAGATTCAGGTGTAAAGTACCATAGAGGTTAAGAGAAGAATCATTATTCAGGGAAGGATTTCACCCAATGATTTGAACTGGGCCTTGGGGTTTAGAGGACTGGCCACAAGTGCAGAGGGTAAATCCCCAGTGGAGCAGTGCCCTGGTGACCTTGAGAAGTCAGGCACTTGGAGAAGGAACGTGCAGCTGAGAGGGGAGTCATTTCCCCTTCATGTCCCTGATATATGGGCAGCTTTCCAGGATTACTCCCCAGCAAAGACAAAATCCATTAGCTTTACATGGCACTCTTTTGTCTTGAGTGAGAATTATTATCCCATTGTGCGTTCACCAGCAATGCTGATGTGTGGGCAAATACTTGGGCCCTAATCTTGGCATTCCCTCCAAGCAGCTGTGTGACCATTCATCTTTCTGAACTTATGTCTTCTCTTATACAATGAAGGGGAACTGATGTCTAAATTTCTTTTGGCAGCATCCTTATTCCATGAGATAGTGATCGGTGCTGAGGCATTTCAGGTTCTTCTTGCATATGGAGATATACAAGAGTAAAATAATAAAATAGAGACACACAGAGAGAGACAGATGAGAGAGAGAGAGAGAGAGACGAATGAAAAGGCTGAATCCAGGCCTTCTGTGGCCCTTCTGTTCTTCCTGCCTGTGTTTTATGGGCAGTGCCCCTACATCCTTCAAATCCTCCTTCTGTTTAAACCAACGCAAGTGGGTTCTTACAACCAAACGATCCCTTGTTAAAACACCCTGACTTCCAAGACCTTCTTTTCCTGTCTGATTTCTGTTTAAGGTTTCTCGTGGGTGTGTTGGATCTGGTAACGTCTTAGCATGGCGAGGGATGAAATCAGGTCCCTTCTGTGGGAGATGGCCCCTGGCAGAGCAGGACCTTTCAAACTTGACGATACAGGAGACTTGTGTTAATGCACTTCACCCTCCATTACTGGATTGATTCACGAAAGGATTCATCAAGTAGCCACAATATGCAGGGATTATGGGAAAAGACAACTATGAAAGATGAATGAGCAAAGAAAACAAACACTGAAATAGAGAGAAGCAGAGATATTCTGTGATGTGTAACTGAGGTTTACAGTAGAGGCTCGGTATCAGGGCAATGGGAGAACAGTGGTCACCTATGCCCCCATGGAGGGCCATTTGAAGCTATTATAGGGCCATGAGGCAATTCTGAGCACCAGAGTTAGGGTTAGGTACTTTCTGTCCATGCTCTCCTGGTACACTGTCTCTCTATAAGCAGAATGAAAGTCTCCATTTCCCTTAGAAAATAAATGGAATAATGCCATCCACCCATTAATGGTATTGTATTGCCATAAAAAGGAAATATGATCAGCCAATTTAAATACAAGTAAGGTATCTGATTAGTCCCATTCCTTTGAAATTCTGCAACATGCTTCCTGTGAAAGCTCTATGGTTGATCTTGCATAAGACATTACCCATTCCATAATGCAACATTTTCTGTACCCAGAAAATGGCTTGTTTGCAAAAGGGAGGGCCATCCCTGATGATGGTTGTGATAACTTTGGGGATAATGGCAAAGCACATGTCTGCATCCCCATCACTCACAGTCATGGCACTGTAGCAAAATTGGCATCCCCAAGGCCACGCACAACTGAATTGAAACACTGGTGTAACAGTTTCTTCTGAAAATTTAGAATTGGATCTGAGAGACACTGGGAGTTGTTGTTGGTCCTTAAACCACAACATCCTGGCACATCCAAGACTGGCCCAGTGCATAATCAGAGAAGGATGGCTTACAGGGAGAAATAAAATAAAGAGACACACAGAGAGAGACAGATGAGACAGACAGAGACAAATGAAAAGGCTGAATCCAGGCCTTCTGTGGCCCTTCTGTTCTTCCTACCTGTGTCCTCTGGGCAGTGCCCCCACATCCTTCAAATCCTTCTTCTATTTAAACCAGTGTTGAGTGGGTTCTTACAACCAAAGGATCCCTCATTAAAACACCCTGATTTCCAAGACCTTCTTTTCCTTTCTCATTTCTGTTTAAGGTTTCTTGTACGTGTATTGGATCTGGTGATATCTTAGCATGGTAAGGGATGAAATCAGGTCCCTTCTGTCAGAGATGGCTGCTGGCTGAGCAGGACCTTTCAAAGCTTGATGATTCCGGCTGTAAGCTGTTTGGTTGTTTATACGGCATTCCTGGGTCAGTGTTTGTCCTTGGTTTTATGTAAGAAGACGGAACAAGAAGAAGGGACACTCTGTCCTTGGCGTGACGAGTATTGTTCAATGGCACATCTGTTTTCCTAAGTCATTAATGGATCCTTCCGGAAACAGCCAATCTTTCCTCAAGCATCAGGTCAGCAATCCTGATTGGAATCGGCATCAACCACCCATGAAACTAGAAGCTCCCCCTGTGATTTATTATTACAATAAAACCTCACTAATTAACCATAATTAGGAAGAAAAGCCTGTCTCCATTTTAAGATTCTAAAAGAAGCAACATTTTAATTTCTTCCAACTTTGCATAGTCATTTAAATTACACTAATAAGTATATTTGACTTGATGTGTAAATAAAAATTATTTCTAAATAGCACATCAACTTAATATATGCATTTTGGTATGTAAAGTGTCTTTAAGAAACAACTTGTTCTTTCAAGCATTCTACTTATACTCTTACAATGTTAATAGTTTAGTAAGTGTTTTTTCAGATTGTACACAATGATTAACTTAATCTTAACGTTTGTCAAAATTATTTTTAAACAAGTAGGGCCAGAATTACTGAGATTATTGTATTTTTGAATCAATATGACAATGTTTAGGGAAATGAATGATAGGAGTTAATGTGTCACACAAACCTGTTCTGAAGCTTTCTACATCTTTCTGAAGGTTTTACATTGCACTGAAAATGAAGCTGATTTATTTAAGAGTCTGATGGAATGATTGTGTTGTAGATGAGCTGAAACTCTTTTCTCCTGAATGTTTGATAATGCTGTGATTTTTACACCATGGTTCCATTTTACAAAGAGACAAAGGTAAAAACAAATAAGCCTGCAATAGGATGTTTGGTGCCCCCAAATCATTTCTTTTGATGTTTACCTGCTGTTTATAAAGCCTGAAGAAAATGTGCCAGGAAGCGGAGACTGGTTTTATGAATAGAGATGTCTTAAATGGCTATGCTAATGTCAAGCCTGCAGGAATGTCTCATCAGGACACCCGATGTGAGCTGCATTGGGCTACAAAGGCAGAGTTTCTGTCTGTGTTCTGTGGGGGATATGGATGAATGCTGGGATGAGAGAGGTGGGCACAGCAGTTGACCTGACCCTGGGATGGCACCTGCTGAGGATCCCAAGAGAGCCTGACTCATGCCGGCCATTCATCTGCTGATGGAGCCTCTTCCTCGTCGTTCCTTCCTTTTCTTGTTAAGTTGGCCGCTTTCAGCTTCTTGCCTTGCTTTTCACCTGGCCCCCTAAAATGGTCTGCACAGTCTAAAACAGAGATGTCCAATCTTTTGGCTTCGCTAGGCCAGATTGGAAAAAGAAGAATTGTCTTGGGCCACATATAAAATACACTAACACTAGTGATAGCTGATGGGGAAAAAAAAAGAATCTCATAATGTGTGAAGAAAATTTATAAATTTGTGTTGGGCTGCATTCAAAGCTGTCCTGGGCCACATGCGGCCTGGGAACTGAGGGTTAGACAAGCTTGGTCTAAAAGGACAGAGCAAGAAAACTAAGGCAGGTTTTTAGAATGAGTTGGAAGCTACTTACATCCTAGTGTCCCTTGTTGTAGAAGCTGCACCCTTACCCACCTGGCCCCAGAAGTGCTTCTTTGACCTCACAGGATCAGGTCTACTAGAAGCACAATATTGACAAATCTGCTAGCTAGTTAAGATGGGACTCAATCTGGCACTCATGTCGCTGGAGATTGTAAAGGAAGATGAAAAGATGCTTTCTGCTGCTGAAGGTGATAGTGCTTTGTCCCCTCTTGTAATTCAGCCTCTGGTTAGGAATGACTGATGGCTGTGGGTAACTTCACCCAGAGGAATTCATTGTGCCTCTTCCCCAGGATGCCAGCTGGGTCTTTGTTCTCATTGTTTTTGGACATCATTTTTTTTCTTTATTTTTATTTTTATTTTTTATATTCCAGGGTACATGTGCAGGATGTGCAGGTTTGTTACATACATAAAAATGTGCCATAGTGGTTTGCTGCACCTATCAACCCATCACCTAGGTATTAAGCCCAGCATGCCTTAGCATTTTCCCTAATGCTCTCCCCCAAACCCCCACCCCTAACAGGCCCCAGTGTATGTTGTTCCCCTCCCTGTATTCATGTGTTCTCATGTTCAGCTCCCACTTATAAGTGAGAACATGCGGTGTTTGGTTTTCTGTTTCTGTGTTAGTTTGCTGAGGATAATGGCTTCCAGCTTCATCCATGTCCATGCAGAGGACATGCTCTTGTTCCTTTTTATAGCTGCATAGTATTCTATGGTGTATATGTACCACAGTTTCTTTATCCAGTCTATCATTGATGGGCATTTGTGTTGATTCCACATCTTTGCTATTGTGAATAGTGCTGCAATGAACATATGTGTGCATGTATCTTTATAATAAGATGATTTATATTTCTTTGGGTATATACCCAGTCATGGGATTTCTGGGTCAAATGATATTTCTGGTTCTAAATCTTTGGGGAATTGCCACACTGTCTTCCACAATGGTTGAACTAATTTACATTACCACCAACAGTATAAAACACTCCTATTTCTCTGCAACCTCACCAGCATCTGTTGTTTCTTGACGTTTTAACAATGGCTATTCTGACCGCTGTGAGATGGTATCTCATTGTGGTTTTGATTTGCATTTCTCTGATCAGTGATGTTGAGCATTTTTTCATATGTTTGTTGGCTCATGTATGTCTTTTTTTGATAAGTGGCTTTTCGTATCCTTTGGGCATCAATATTTTTAATGTGTTTGCTATTTGGCATCTTGGCTGCCTTTTTGTAATTTTTCATCTTATATGAAATTGAGGTACATGTGAGATACTGAAATCAACCTTTTGTAGAGGAGAAGGATGGGAAACAAGGAGGAGCTAAGGGTCCTTCTCAGGGACACTCTGCTGCTGCTGTCTTTTGTGCCACAGATGACTATTATGGTGCCTCATTCCAATCTTCGGCTCTTGGTCAATGTGGGCACCATGGCCCAGAGCACATTGCTGGTGCATGGGTGTCAACAAGTTCAAATCCAGGCCCTAATGTTCACTATTTGCATAGCCTCCAGCGATTTATTTCATCTCTTGGTGAAGGTATTAGTTTTATAAAAAAGTGTAATTAAATAAAATAAGAGGAAGTGCTCAATAATTGCTTGCTAGCCTTGTGGCTTAAGGTTTAGGGTAATCTGTGGGTCTTCATATATACACATACATATATGCTGGCAAAGAATTAATCTCTACATTCTTATCTAGCACTTCTTTGCAATGGAGAAATAGCACTTTACATTTTGGAGTACTTTGACACACATCTCTAAATATGTTTTCCATCAAATGTCAATGAGAACATGGTGGCCTAATAGGTGAAGGGATTGAGTGAAATTGAAAGTAAAATAAAATTATAAAATTATTACATTAAGAACATGCAATTAACTAGATAGAGGGGAAAGGGAGGAATTGAGGCTGCCTCCTGGATTTCTGCCTTGTGTAATGGGTGCATGATGATGCAACTGACCAAGCCAAGGACCACCAGGGAATAGCAGGTCAAGCAAGGAAATGATCAGTTCCTTTGAGGGCCTGTTGCATTTCAGGCATCCTTGGAACATCTGAAGATGTCTAATGAGGAGCCAGGCTTCAGGAGAGAAACCTAAGAGCTAAGAAAATATTACAGAGAGTTGCTGAAGTCTTTGCACTTGCTCTCCCTCTGGTCTGGAACACTGTTTCTCCAGGTATCTGCACATTTCACTCCCCATATCCTTCAAGGTCTCTGCTCAAAACGTCATCTTTGCAGTAAGACTCTCCTGGCCACCCAATTATAAATGGAAAATGCTTCCTACCCAAGCTGTTCCTCTCTACCTTCTCTGTGCTATATTTTGACATAGTAGACATAGCATTATCTAACCTACTATATATTTTACTTACTTTCACTTATTTTATTCATGATGTTCCACCTATTAGAATGTAAGCTCCACGTGGGCAAGGATTTTTGTGTATTTTGTTTACATCTCTATCCTCAGTAGCCAGAAAGATACATATAAGCACTCAAGAAATACTTGTTGAATTAGAGAATGTGCCCTTCCTATGTGCCTGACACGAAGTGCTTTTTGTGTATTATCTCATTTAATCCAAGTAAGCAATGGGTTTATAGATAGTAATGAGAGCCATGAAAATGAATGAGATTTGCAGGGAGCGTATTTAACAAAAAAGAGAAGAAGACTGAGAGCAGAGACCTAAAGAATACTATTATTTTAGAGACTGGCAAGGGAAATGGACCCTGCAGAGGAAGCCACAAAAAGCCACACAGACAGAAGGAGGAAAACCAGGCTACTGTGGTGCTATGGCAATGAACTGAGGGAACATTTCCAAAGGGAGGAAGTGATCCAAGGTGTCAGACTAGGTAAGAAGCAAAAAGTAATTGAGAGAGAAGTACAAGCAAAGGCCCTCTGCCTTCCTTTGCCACATCTGACTCAGATTCACTGCCGACAAGCCTCTCACCAAAATAGGTAGAACTATTTTTATTACTATCTCCTCTGACAGAGTATATTGCAAAGCTATAAATGGCAGAGTTTACTTTTTTTTTTTTTTTGAGTTGGAGTCTCACTCTGTCACCCAGGCTGGAGTGCAGTGGCGCCATCTTGGCTCACTGCAAGCTCCGCCTCTTAGGTTCACACCATTCTCCTGCCTCAGCCTCCAGAGTAGCTGGGACTACAGGTGCCCGCCAGCACGCCTGGCTAATTTTTTTGTATTTTTAGTAGAGACGGGGTTTCACCCTGTTAGCCAGAATGGTCTCGATCTCCTGACCTCGTGATCTGCCTGCCTTGGCCTCCCAAAGTGCTGGGATTACAGGCGTGAGCCACCGCGCCCGGCCCAGAGTTTACTTTTAAGCAAGACATAGATGATGATAGATAGTTCAGTGGTTCACAGACTTTGGAATTTCATAAACTGATAACATTTGAGGGGAATAAAGGGATAGACCAACTTACCAGTCCTCTGAATCATTCCACTCAGTTCATTAAAGATGACCTGACCAGAGGAAACAAATAAATTGAGAATTGTTCGGGAGATGCAAAACCCAGTCAAGACCATTTGTCTTGCCTTCTGGTCTTCAGTGCAAGTCAAAAGTCTTATTGGAAAGGGCAAGACTTCTAGCCCACGGCCACCAATAATGGGCCCCATTGTGGGCACTGTGTCTGCCCTGCTGCTCTGTTCATCATGGTGCCCAGGAGTAGCCTGGAAAGTCTTTAGCGCCCTTGACCATGAATACCTGTCAGCCTCTTTACCCCATACCACAGATAAGTACATACAATTTCAGCTTAAAAAAAAAAAAAGTGTTTGTTGGCTGAGAGGCATGGTAGCTCATGCCTATAGTCCCAGCACTTTGGGAGGCTGAGGCAGGCAGATGGCTTGAGCCCAGGAGTTTGAGACCAGCCTAGGTAACATGGCAAAATCATGTCTCTACAAAAAATACAAAAATTAGCTGGGCATAATTGTATGTGCCTGTTGTCTCAGCTACTTGAGAGGCTGAGGTGAGAGGATCACTTAAGCCCAGGAGGTTGAGGCTGTGGCGGGCCAAGATTATGCCACTGCACTCCAGCCTGGCCAACAGAGCAAGACCCTGTCTCAAAAAAAAAAAGTGTTTGTTGCGTCACTGTAAGACAAATCCCCTGACTGTTCCTCCCTGCCTCACTACACACCCCCACCACACAGACATACCCCTGGTTGATGCCCCTCAGCCTCCTATTTAGAAATTGGAGCACCACACCTTAGCAGGTGAGATTCTATGTGACATGGTGCCTGGTCTTGATTGTTAATAGAGGAAGACTTTAAAAGGAGATTACTAAAAACAGGGTGGAAGTGATTCTGAAAAGGAGCCTCAACAAAGGGAGACTTTTATTTAGGGTCAGCCCTGCCTTCAGCAGTTGAGCAAATGAAACATTCCTTTTGCTTTTGACAATATTTCAAACTGGAGTAGCCGCCCTCATGTTTTGAGAGTACAGACACTCGTTTGTTATCAGACTGACATTAGCCAGAATATTTTAATGTCAACAAAGACATGTAAATGATTGTTGGCCTAATTATTTCTTATGTCCCCTTTGGAAGTTTCCATGTTATCAGAATTTAAATAAGGAATACTTCCAGGTTGATTTTGTTGTTGTTACTGTAAGAATTCTGAATCTTATCAAGGATGCAATCTAAGTGAACTTGGAAGAAATCTTTAGTTTCATATTTTCTGGCTAATGTTCCATAAATGTCATAACTTGGCTGTTTAATGGAGAGTATTTTTTTTAAATGTAATAGATTTGCCAAACATTAATGAAGGGAAGAAGAGAGAATAATGGAGAAATGCCATCTCAAGCTTGAAAACATCAAAATTAGCAATAAAAATAGAAGTTTCTTATCCGGAGTGGGAGGGAGATCATTATAGGCATTAAAATAGACAAAGTCTGATCTTTGCCCCTGGTTTCCTATGAGGGACTCATGGGGTAACCTTGACCCAGCAGTTCCACTGCTTCATGCCTGTTTCCTCCATTTGTTCCGTGGGAATTGTGATATTCATTTGATTAAGTAACATTTAGATTTCCAGCTGGTACAGGGAAGTTGTAACAGTCCTGCAGATGACATGGCCTCAGGTCATCCTCATGCCCCCATTGTCCAGTATGGCTCTGGGCAGAAGACTCATGTGTGATATTTATAGTATCCAAATTCAGTAAGTCTACTAATCCTTAAATGAAAGCTGCTTTGTAGGAAAATCTCTAACACCAACTATGACTTAGAATGGGAGAAAAAATTAGTGTGATTTAGTTGGACTCAGAAAAAAATTTAAGACAGTAGTTTTATTACTTAGAAAGATTCATGTTAACAAGGATCAAGTTAAATCCTGGCCTAATGGCAATTTTTTTTCAGAAACTACTTTGACACATCTTTAAGAATGGTCTATTTTTAATATATTGTCTTTGCGTTCTTCTGAAGGTGCTTCTAAAGTGAGAGTTCATGAAAACTGCCTTACATAATTTAAGCTTTCTTCTGCAACCATATGTACAGTGTCATGGGTTTACTAAGAAATTATTTTAATGTTAAATTTTATGTACTTTTTAAAATTCTTTTTTTAAAAATTTTTAAATTTTTTTATTATTATACTTTAGGTTTTAGGGTACATGTGCACAATATGCAGGTTTGTTACATATGTATCCATGTGCCATGTTGTTTTGCTTCACCCATTAACTCGTCATTTAGCATTAGGTATATCTCCTAATGCTGTCCCTCCCCCCTCCCCCCACCCCACAACAGTCCCCAGAGTATGATGTTCCCCTTCCTGTGTCCATGAGTTCTCATTGTTCAATTCCCACCTATGAGTAAGAACATGCGGTGTTTGGTATTTTGTCCTTGCGATAGTTTACTGAGAATGATGTTTTCCAGTTTCATCCATGTCCCTACAAAGGACATGAACTCATCATTTTTTATGGCTGCATAGTATTCCATGGTGTATATGTGCCACATTTTCTTAATCCAGTCTATTGTTGTTGGACATTTGGGTTGGTTCCAAGTCTTTGCTATTGTGAATAGTGCCGCAATAAACATACAGGTGCATGTGTCTTTATAGCAGCATGATTTATAGTCCTTTGGGTATATACCCAGTAATGGGATGGCTGGGTCAAATGGTATTTCTAGTTCGAGATCCCTGAGGAATCGCCACACTGACTTCCACAATGGTTGAACTAGTTTACAGTCCCACCAACAGTGTAAAAGTGTTCCTATTTCTCCACATCCTCTCCAGCACCTGTTGTTTCCTGACTTTTTAATGATGGCCATTCTAACTGGTGTGAGATGGTATCTCACTGTGGTTTTGATTTGCATTTCTCTGATGGCCAGTGTTGATGAGCATTTTTTCATGTGTCTGTGGGCTGCATAAATGTCTTCTTTTGAGAAGAGTCTGTTCATGTCCTTTGCCCACTTTTTGATGGGGTTGTTTGTTTTTTTCTTGTAAATTTGTTTGAGTTCATTGTAGATTCTGGATATTAGCCCTTTGTCAGATGAGTAGGTTGCAAACATTTTCTCCCATTCTGTAGGTTGCCTGTTCACTCTGATGGTGGTTTCTTTTGCAGTGCAGAAGCTCTTTAGTTTAATTAGATCCCATTTGTCAATTTTGGCTTTTGTTGCCATTGCTTTTGGTGTTTTAGACATGAAGTCTTGCCCACGCCTATGTCTTGAATGGTATTGCCTAGGTTTTCTTGTAGGATTTTAATGGTTTTAGGTCTAACATTTAAGTCTTTAATCCATCTTGAATTAATTTTTGTATAAGGTGTAAGGAAGGGATCCAGTTTCAGCTTTCTACATATGGCTAGCCAGTTTTCCCAGCACCATTTATTAAATAGGGAATCCTTTCCCCATTTCTTGTTTTTGTCAGGTTTGTCAAAGATCAGATAGTTGTAGATATGCAGCATCATTTCTGAGGGCTCTGTTCTGTTCCATTGATCTATGTCTCTGTTGTGGTACCAGTTCCATGCTGCTTTGGTTACTGTAGCCTTGTAGTATAGTTTGAAGTCAGGTAGCGTGATGCCTCCAGCTTTGTTCTTTTGGCTTAGGATTGACTTGGCGATGCGGGCTCTTTTTTGGTTCCATATGAACTTTAAAGTAGTTTTTTCCAATTCTGTGAAGAAAGTCATTGGTAGCTTGATGGGGATGGCATTGAATCTGTAGAGTACCTTGGGCAGTATGGCCATTTTCACGATATTGATTCTTCCAACCCATGAGCATGGAACGTTCTTCCATTTGTTTGTATCCTCTTTTATTTCATTGAGCAGTGGTTTGTAGTTCTCCTTGAAGAGGTCCTTCACATCCCTTGTAAGTTGGATTCCTAGGTATTTTATTCTCTTTGAAGCAATTGTGAATGGGAATTCACTCATGATTTGGCTCTCTGTTTGTCTGTGATTGGTGTACAAGAATGCTTGTGATTTTTGTACATTGATTTTGTATCCTGAGACTTTGCTGAAGTTGCTAATCAGCTTAAGGAGATTTTGGGCTGAGACGATGGGGTTTTCTAGATATACAATCATGTCATCTGCAAACAGGGACAATTTGACTTCCTCTTTTCCTAATTGAATACCCTTTATTTCCTTCTCCTGCCTGATTGCTCTGGCCAGAACTTCCAGCACTATGTTGAATAGGAGTGGTGAGAGAGGGCATCCCTGTCTTGTGCCAGTTTTCAGAGGGAATGCTTCCAGTTTTTGCCCATTCAGTATGATATTGGCTGTGGGTTTGTCATAGATAGCTCTTATTATTTTGAGATACATCCCATCAATACCTAATTTATTGAGAGTTTTTAGCATGAAGGTTGTTGAATTTTGTCAAAGGCCTTTTCTGCATCTATTGAGATAATCATGTGGTTTTTGTCTTTGGTTCTGTTTATATGCTGGATTACATTTATTGATTTGCGTATGTTGAACCAGCCTTGCATTCCAGGGGTGAAACCCACTTGATCATGGTGGATAAGCTTTTTGATGTGCTGCTGGATTCGGTTTGCCAGTATTTTATTGAGGATTTTTGCATCAATGTTCATCAAGGATATTGGTCTGAAATTCTCTTTTTTGGTTATGTCTCTGCCAGGCTTTGGTATCAAGACGATGCTGGCCTCATAAAATGTGTTAGGGAGGATTCCTTCTTTTTCTATGGATTGGAATAGTTTCAGAAGGAATGGTACCAGTTCCTCCTTGTACCTCTGGTAGAATTCGGCTGTGAATGAATCCATCAGGTCCTGGACTCTTTTTGGTTGGTAAGCTATTGATTATTGCCACAATTTCAGAACCTGTTATTGGTCTATTCGGAGATTCAACTTCTTCCTGGTTTAGTCTTGGGAGGGTGTATTTGTCAAGGAATTTATCCATTTCTTCTAGATTTTCTAGTTTATTTGCATAGAGGTGTTTGTAGTATTCTCTGATGGTAGATTGTATTTCTGTGGGATTGGTGATGATATCCCCTTTTTCATTTTTTATTGCATCTATTTGATTCTTCTCTCTTTTCTTCTTTATTAGTCTTGCTAGCAGTCTATCAATTTTGTTGATCTTTTCAAAAAACCAGCTCCTGGATTCATTAATTTTTTGAAGGGTTTTTTGTGTCTCTATTTCCTTCAGTTCTGCTCTGATTTTAGTTATTTCTAGCCTTCTGCTAGCTTTTGAATGTGTTTGCTCTTGCTTTTCTAGTTCTTTTAATTGTGATGTTAGGGCGTCAATTTTGGATCTTTCCTGCTTTCTCTTGTGGGCATTTAGTGCTATAAATTTCCCTCTACACACTGCTTTGAACGTGTCCCAGAGATTCTGGTATGTTGTGTCTTTGTTCTCATTGGTTTCAAATAACATCTTTATTTCTGCCTTCATTTCATTATGTACCCAATAGTCATTCAAAAGCAGGTTGTTCAGTTTCTTAAATTCTTAACTGGAGGGGCCCAAATACATTAGGTTTTATTATTGTGGTCCTTTTATCTTTTGTTCCAGGTTTTCTCTGCTCACACAGTGCTTGGCAAACATAATAAATGCTTGGGTTAACTGATAAATAAATGAATTGGTCAAAGGCTGTAGATTCAACCCTCGTAGTTAGCCTTACTTTATTTTATGTGCAGAGACAGAATCCCTGATCCTGAACATCCGTTCAATGCCATTTGCGAAGGCCATTTGTACAGTCTAGGCCATGAAGAAAAGCATATGACTGCAATGAGATGTGGGGTTTATTCCATCATGGCAGTCTTCTTGCTCACAGTGACAGACTTCAGCACTCTTTCCACATTTACACATTCCAATCAAAGAGTTAGGGAATGTGTACACTTCCTGCCTGCAGCGGTGTTAGAAAGAGTGTGTCATGGATTTTCTCTTTATGCCAGATCAGAGCTGTGGTGGCCTCCCAAGGCTTCCCATGATGAAAAGTAAATAGAGCAGGGCTTCTACCAGCTTCCCAAACCAAGTTAGTGGATCATCCCTTGCAGATAAGGTAGCCCAAATGAAGTAGTCATTTCTCTGGGCTTACTGGGCCATTCCCATTCCATATCTCATAGTGGTCCTACAACAATATTGCATACAGTAAACTCTAAGGGTTACGTAGATAATGAGTTCTTTTTTCATGCAGAAGAAGTTAATGACTTTGAGAAGTCAGAGATGCCTGGAGGCACATGGATCTCCCCTGCCCAGGCTCAAGGAACATCCCAAACTTGTGTCCTCCCAGGCTCTGTTTTTTTTATATACATATACATATACATACATATACATATATACACACACACACATACACATATATATACATATATATGTATATATATATTTTATTATACTTTAAGTTCTAGGGTACATGTGCACAACGGGCAGGTTTGTTACATATGTGTACATGTGCCATGTTGGTGTGCTGCACCCATTAACTCAACATTTACATTAGGTATATCTCCTAATGCTATCCCTCCCCCCTCCCCCCACCCAACAACAGACCCCAGTGTGAGATGTTCCCCTTCCTGTGTCCAAGTGTTCTCATTGTTCAATTCCCACCTATGAGTGAGAACATGCGGTGTTTGGATTTTTGTCCTTGTGATAGTTTGCTGAGAATGATGGTTTCCAGCTTCATCCATGTCCCTACAAAGGACATGAACTCATCATTTTTTATGGCTGCATAGTATTCCATGGTGTATATGTGCCACATTTTCTTAATCCAGTCTATCGTTGTTGGACATTTGAGTTGGTTCCAAGTCTTTGCTATTGTGAATAGTGCCACAGTAAACATACGGGTGCATGTGTCTTTATAGCAGCATGATTTATAATCCTTTGGGTATATACCCAGTAATGGGATGGCTGGGTCAAATGGTATTTCTAGTTCTAAATCCCTGAGGAATTGCCACACTGTCTTCCACAATGGTTGAACTAGTTTACAGTCCCATCAACAGTGTAAAAGTGTTCCTATTTCTCCACATCCTCTCCAGCACCTGTCATTTCCTGATTTTTTAATGATCGCCATTCTAACTGATGTGAGATGGTATCTCATTGTGGTTTGGATTTGCATTTCTCTGATGGCCAGCGATGATGAGCATTTTTTCATGTGTCTGTGGGCTGCATAAATGTCTTCTTTTGAGAAGTGTCAGTTCATATCCTTTGCCCACTTTTTGATGGGGTTGTTTTTTTCTTGTAAATTTGTTTGAGTTCTTTGTAGATTCTGGATATTAGCCCTTTGTCAGATGAGTAAACTGCAAAAATTTTCTCCCATTCTGTAGGTTGCCTGTTCACTCTGATGGTGGTTTCTTTTGCTGTGCAGAAGCTCTTTAGTTTAATTAGATCCCATTTGTCAATTTTGGCTTTTGTTGCCATTGCTTTTGGTGTTTTAGTCATGAAGTGTTTGCCCATGCCTATGTCCTGAATGGTATTGCCTAGGTTTTCTTCTGAGGTTTTTATGGTTTTTGGTCTAACATGTAAGTCTTTAATGCATCTTGAATTAATTTTTGTATAAGGCATAAGGAAGGGATCCAGTTTTAGCTTTCTACATATGGCTAGCCAGTTTTCCCAGCACCATTTGTTAAATAGGGAATCCTTTCTCTATTTCTTGTTTGTGTCAGGTTTGTCAAAGATCAGATAGTTGTAGATGTGTGGTATTATTTCTGAGGGCTCTGTTCTGTTCCATTGGTCTATATCTCCATTTTGGTACCAGTACCATGCTGTTTTGGTTACTGTAGCCTGTAGTATTGTTTGAAGTCAGGTAGCATGACAAGGGATATGAAGGACCCTTTCAAGGAGAACTACAAACCACTGCTCAATGAAATAAAAGAGGATACAAACAAATGGAAGAACATTCCATGCTCATGGATAGGAAGAACCAATGTCATGAAAATGGCCATACTGTCCAAGTTAATTTATAGATTCAATGCCATCCCCGTCAAGCTACCAAAGACTTTCTTCACAGAATTGCAAAAAAACAACTTTAAAGTTCATATGGAACCAAAAAAGAGCCCGCATTGCCAAGTCAGTCCTAAGCCAAAAGAACAAAGCTGGAGGCATCAGGCTCTGTATTTTAACACATCTTGACCACTCTGATTGTCTTTCTTGCTCTCCTCTGCCATCTAAAGTGGGAAGATTCTGCTCAGTTGTTGGGATTTAGTGGTCACGGAAGCTTTCTTTCTCTTTCTTGTTTTTTTTTTTTTTTTTTTTTTTTTGAGACAGGGTCTCGCTCTCTTGCTCAGGCTGGAGTGCAGTGGCATGATCATGGCTCACTGCAGCCTTGAACTGCTGGTTTCACACAATCCTTCCTCCTTAGCCTCCCAAGTAGCTTGGACTACAGGCATGCACCCTCACATCCTGCTCATTTTTTATTTTTTATTTTTTTGAAGAGACAGGGTCTTGCTATATTACCCAGGCTGGTCTCAAACTCCTGGCCTCAAGCCGTCCTCCCACCTCAGGCTCCCAAAGTCCTAGGATTACAGGAATGAGCCACTGCACCCAGCCAAAGCTTTCTTAAACACATCTCCAAACAGAGCTAATCTTTCCTTTCTGTGCTTCCAAGGACACAAATCACAGTGGATTATAGTCTCTGCTTTCCAGTATTTCTCAAAGAGCATTTGTGGGGAGGAACTGTGAGCATTTTGAAAAGGAGAGATGATCTTTAATCCACATTGGATCCCTATTCCCCAGCATAGACCAACTTCTCTGTAAAAGTTCGCAAGTAAGTCAAAATCAAGCAGCAACTTCACAATCGCAGAGCTACTTCCTAGCATTCTTAACTCTGGGATCAATGGTGCTAAGTATTCTAGAAGAAATTTCTCAAAAGGACAGCAATCTTATTTATAATATGGCAGCCTTCCAATAAATAACATGACAGCTGAGAAAAGGAAAACAATAGCCAAATGTCATTGAGACACTTGTTACCTACATAGATTATATCTGGATTCACAGCCCAACTCACCATCGGCAAAACTCTTCCCTGATTATATTACACTTATGATGGTCTCAAAACCTTTTCCAAAAATGAGAAAGTACATTTTCTGACTTAAAACTTGTAGCATTTTCAGATCTATTAAGATGAGATTACCACAGTAAGTACTTTTGTACAGAACCATTCCACAAAACAGTTATTGGTTCCTATGAGTTTTTAATGTGTTAAATCTGATATCCAACAACTGACTGCGTTATTATCAGTCCTGCCTCACAAATTGCTCTGCCACATAACAAAATGAGGTTTTACAGATCGGAATGATCAGTGGGAGTCATTTCAGGTATTTCCCTGAAGGTCTTAAAATGGCAACTTCTTAAACAATGCACCTAGCGACTGGCATCCTCATCATTTTGGCTAAAACAACTGCTATTTTTCTTATTCTGTCATTATGGTAGATACCATTTTCTTTTTAAGAGATGGAATATAGGGAGAAAAATTCTAGCCTGTTTTACTCATTAATGAGTCAGAGGAAAAGTCCCCAGTGCTGCTAATTATCAGGAGTCCATGTCAAGATCTCTAGCAAGGAAATGTGTTTATGTTATCAAGAAAGTTAACAAATTGCCAAACTGTACACAGTGAGGGAACTTTCATGAGCATACTGCTGGTCCCCAAGTCCTGTACCTACCCAGGTCCTGGTGATCTGAGTGGTAACTGTGATACTGGGATCCAATTGTGAACATCATAAGAGTGTTTTTGTAGAAACTAGGGTAAAACATACCTCTGAGGATAAATAGTAACAATCTGCTGAACTTGCAGCTTTGCTTCTTTTCCTTAGCAAATGCTTCACCACTGCCAGGCAAGCAAAAGTGTTCTACTGACACCCCTAAAACCCCAAACATCCACTGGCTCTTAAATAACAGCGTGAACATGGTGTCATCATGAGACAGTCTGGTTGGGGCCAAGAGTTTTTGCAGGCATGTAGTTTGAAAGGGCTGAACTTGTCTTCTGCCATCCCCTAAGAGATCATGTGAAGGTCAGATTAGGGCTTGGAAAGGCTCACTGCATTTATGCCCTCTCATTAACATGGAATAGCTACCGTTTTATCAAAAGCCAGTCCCTCCCATCCTACCAGAAACCTCACTATCTCCTTCCTCCCCGACGTCCTTCTCTTTCCCTTATCTCCATCCTCTCTGTCTGCTTCCTCCTTCCCATCGTCATTAAACATGCTCAAGTATCTTTTATCTCTGACAACCCTTCCCTCCCTAAACCTCATGCCACCTCCAACCACATCCCTGCTTCCCTGTGTCAGCTGAAATTCTCCATGTCAGCTGAAATTAAAGCATTGCTTTCACTCACTATATCCACCTCCTCACTTCCCTCTTTCTTCTTAACCCTCTCCACTCCTGTTTTGACCCTACCACGTCACCAAACTACTATCATTATCAAGATACTAAGGATTATAAAGCTAAACATAGCCATGCCATATCACCTAGCAATCCCACTCCCAAGAGAAATAACCTAATGTTGAGACAAAACCTGTATGCACATGTTTCTCACAGCTCTGTTTGTAATCAACAAAAACTGAAAATAACTAACCTGTCCCTCAGCCTAGGATTGGGTACACAAATTGCAGTCTATTTACACCATGGAACACTACTCAACAACAGAAAGGACTTAACTGTTGACTCATGCAATAGCTTGAATGATTCTTAAATATATTTCACTAAGTGAAAGAAACCTGGCTCAAAAAACTATACACCATATGATTTCATTGATAACGTTATGAAAATAAAACAAACAAACCTAGGAATGGGAAACAAATCGTTGGTTGACAGGAGTGGGGACAGAAGACTGAACCTCTATGGGATAGCATGGTAAAATGTGGGGGTGATGGAACTGTTTTGTATCATGACTGTGATGGTATACAGCCAACTCTTTGTATTTGTCAGAATCCGTAGAACTCTAAGGACAAAGTGAATTTTACTGTGTGTATGTATAGTGTGTGTGTGTGTGAAAATTAATCAGGATGTAGAGGCACCCCAAAATGAAATATGAACTAAAGACATTTTTTTTAGACAAGATCTCACTCTGTTGCCCAGGCTGTAATGCAGTAGCATGATCTCGACTTACTGCAGCCTCGACTTCCCAGGCTCAAGTAATCCTCTCACCTCAGCTTCCCAAGTAGCTGGGACTACAGGCACGTGTCACCATGCCCAGTTATTTTATTTATTTTTATTTATTTATTTATTTATTTTTTGAGATGGAGTTTTGCTCTTGTTGCCTAAGCTGGAGTGCAATGGCATCATCTTGGCTCACTGCAGCCTGCACCTCCCGGGTTCCAGTGATTCTCCTGCCTCAGCCTCCCTAGTAGCTGGGATTACAGGTGCCCACCACCATGCCCAGCTGATTTTTTGTATTTTTAGTAGAGATGGGGTTTCACTATGTTGGCCAGGCTGATCTCGAACTCCTGATCTCAGGTGATCCTCCTGCCTCAGCCTCTCAAAGTGCTGGGATTACAGGTGTGAGCCACCACTCTCGGCTCTATTCTTTTTCAGTAGAGACAAGGTCTCACTATGTTGCCCAGGCTGGTCTCAAACTCCTAGACTGCTGCCATCCTCTCACCTCGGCCTCCCAAAGTGCTGGGATTACAGGTGTGAGCCACTGCACTTGGCACTGAAGTACGAATTTTTTTAATGGTATTAATGGCCTCTATAGCTTCATGAGGACTTAATAGTCCATAGCTTACTGCATCCAATACTGTGACACCCCACCCCACTGAACACACCTTCTTCTCTTAATTTCCAGAAACCACCCTCTCCAGCCTTCCTCCCACTGCACTGGCTTCATTTTCTCAGACCCAAGTTCTTTCTTCTCTACTCAACCTTTCCGTGATACTGTTCTTTGATTCTCAGGCCCAGGCCACTCTCTCTTCTCTCTCTACAAGTTCTCCCTAGACAAACTCTATCACTCTTATGGTCTCAACTACCAAATATGCCATTACTCTCAAATTTACCTCTCACACTGGCTCCTCTTTTGAACTCCAGACTGACCTATGTTTCTGTTATACCTTTAGATACCTCTTAGAGGTATCCAGTTTGGACTAGATTGTCCAAAACTAAACTTGCACCTGGCGTGGTGGTTCAAGCCAATAATCCCAGCACTTAGGGAGGCCAAGATGGTAGGATCCCTTGACATTAGGAGTTTGAGGCCAGCCTGAAAAACATAATGAGACCCTGTCTCCGAAAAACAAAAAATGTTTTCATTAGCTAGCCATGGTGGTATGCACCTGTAGTCCCAGCTACTTGAGAGGCTGAGACAGAAAGATCACTTGAGACCAGGAGTTCAAGGCCGCAGTGAGCTGTGATTGCACCACTGTATTCCAGCCTGGGTGACAGAGTGAGATCCTGTCTTGAAAACAAAATGAAACTAAACTATTCTAAACTCAGCATCAACCTCCACACCCATGCCTGCTTCCTTTTCTGGGTACCCAACTCCTTAAAGATGACCATGGTTGTCTGTTGTTTGTGCTAAAAGCTTAGACGTTATCCTTAATCTCCCTCTTTGTCACTTCCCTCCAGTCCGGATCCCCCATGGCTGATCACTCTCATTCTCTCTTGAATCCATGTATTTTCTCCTTTTCTGCTAACTTCAGTGGCACTACCCTGGTCCAGGGTGCCACCACCTCTTATCTGCACTCCTCCTCCTATTTAGTCACCCAGTAGGCTCTTGTGCAAACCTCCTTCACACTGCAGCTGGGATAATCTTTTTGAAACACGATAAATTGTTGCATTCCTCTGCTTTAGGCCTGCTGTGATTTCCCATTGCTTTTATAATAAAGTCAAATTCCTGAGCACATCCTACCAGGCTCTGCAGGGTCTGGCCCCTGGTGACCTCCCCACCTTTATCCTCTGTGTACTTCCCTATCTCCCTCTGTCTCCTTCCAGACCTGCAGCAAACTTTTTTTTTTTTACCGCAGGCCCTTTACATGTGCTTTGTCCCTCACCTGCCCTTCAGTAATTCATCATTATTCACCCTCAGGCCTCAGCTGAAATGTCACTTCTGCCTCCCATGACTCCAGAGACTAGATTTGTTTCCTTCATTACATGCTTTCATAGTTTCTCTTTCTGAGCATTTATTTTTCCTATCAACCTCTCTTCTCTAAAAGGCAAGAAAGAAGTGGGTCAGGCTTATTCATTGCTTTCTAGAGCCAAGGATGATGTATGTACTCAATAAATATCTGCAGGTATATCTCCATAAATATCTATTGGATAGAAATACAAGTTAAGGTAATCAGCTGAGTAACACACAGTACAATACATTGTATAGAGGTAATGGTGGGCCACTGAAGGCATTCGTGCATGGAAAGACAGTGGGGATTGCGTTAAAAGCATTAACTGGCAATCGTGTGCAAGAAAGATTGGGGAAACCAACAACACTATTATAATGTAATAGGCCAGGCATGGAGGAATATAGCCTGGATTAGAATGGTGACAATAGGAAGAGGAAAAATGTATAGGATCTGATGACTAGTTGTATTTCAAAGGGATAATGGAAAAAGTAGATTCAGAGATTAGCATGTGGCTGGACTCAGTGGTTCATGCCTATAATCCCAGCTACTCAGCAGGCTGAGGCAGGAAGATCCCTTGAGGCTGGGAGTTTAAGACTAGCCTGAACAACATAGCAAGATCCTGTCTCTAAAAACACAAAAAACATTAGCCAAGTGTGGTGGCTTATGCCTGTAGTCCCAGCTACTCAGGAGGCTGAGGAGGGAGGATCGCTTGAGCCTAGGAGGTCGAGGCTGTAGTCATATCACTGCACTCCAGCCTGGGCAACAGGATGAGACCCCATCTCTAGAAAGAAAAAGAGAGAGAGAGAGAGAGAGGAGGGAGAAAAGAAAAGAAAAGAAAAAAAAGAAAAGAAAAGAAGAGTCTGGAAATTTTTTAAATAGTAGAAATTAAGAAGAAAAGAACTGGGTTTCAGAGGCAGCTAATGATTCCAGGCCAATAAATTGTCACGGTGATGGAGAGACTTGTGAAGAATTCCAAGTGGCCTAAAAAACAGAAGTCATATTTCAAAGACTGTCTGCATACCTCTTCCAAATCAGGACCATCTGCAAGGAAAGCTGAAGTGAAATCGTTATTTATGCAGATAATTTTCTCGGCAGGTGGTCTCCTTTTCTTCAGGCAGAACTGTGTCAAGGCCAGGCCACATTTCATAGGCAGGAACAGCCACAGCACCAATGGGGAGGTACCTGCATTCCTCTAGGGAAACTGCCTGGAACTATAGGCCGCAGATCTCTGTGTTCCAGGGGCAACACGCCTCCTCTTCTGCTTGCATGCCCCGGAGCTGCCGCTGATCTTTCGCAGAGGTGACCCAGAAAAAAGACCAGTTAACCCACAGAACATAAAGCAGTGCTTGTGAGCATGTGGGTTCTGGACCTGATGACCTTTGGTTTTCTGAGGCAAAGGAGGAAGAGCAGCTCTCAGTAAAGCATGTGGGATCTTATGGAAACAGAGAAGCTGCAAGGGCCCTAGGAGGTGTGGGACACGAGGAGAAATTCCAGAGACCTGCTGCTACTTACACAGTTAGGTGTGAGCTGAGATTCGCACCTAACTGTGGAGGGGATACAACTGTTTTGCGCATCCTACACTTAGAGGAAAAATAAACAGTGGCTTTAGACTACAAAGTATAGAGAAAACAGAGTGTCTGAAATATGGAACTGAAGTTTGCAAAACCCCAAATAGAAAAGAAACCAGGACTTTGGGGACACTAAAAGCCCACTGAGGCTCTAAATGGATTGCTCTGTTCTGTGGGTGAAGGGTCTACTCAGCTATATCTAGAGACCAAAGGCCAAAAGCTATGGCCTCGATACACTCTGTGGGGCGGGGTCCATGCAAGCCACTTTCTGGCAGCTTAAGGACTAGACGAATTTCTCTGAGCTCTGCGGGGAGATGGGGAATGGATTTAAGGTAAATTTCATAGGCTGTTAGTCTGCTCAGACTATCTGACTATCTCAAAGACAGCAGCCTGTAACCCTCCCCTCTGAAGGGGAGCGTGTGTGTGTGTGTGTGTGTGTGTGTGTGTGTGTGTGTGTGTTACAGAGGGAGAGACAGACACACAGGGAAAGAATGCCTATCGGAAGACCCTGTCTCCGAAAAAAAAAGTTTTCATTAGCTAGACATGGTGGTATGCACCTGTAGTCCCAGCTACTTGAGAAGCTGAACAGAAAGATTGCTTGAGACAAGGAGTTCAAGGCTGCAGTGAGCTGTGATTGCACCACTGTATTCCAGCCTGGGTGACAGAGAGTTCAAGTTCAAGACCAGATTGCACCCACTTCAGTCCACTCACTCAACCACTGTAGAAAAAACAACAGCAAGAAAAGCCATCAGGCTTCCTCTCTAATCTTGCCCAGGAGTCCCACCCTTGTTTGGGCAAATCCATTTCCCAGCTCCCAGGAGGAAGATGGGAAGGCCCTTTTCTTTTTTTTTTTTTTCTTTTTTTCCCCTGCAAGAACTTTTTTTTATATATATATACTTTAAGTTTTAGGGTACATGTGCACAACGTGCAGGTTTGTTACATATGTATACATGTGCCATGTTGGTTTGCTGCAACCATTAACTTGTCATTACATTAGGTATTTCTCCTAATGCTATCCCTCCCCCATTCCCCCACCCCATGGCAGGCCCCAGTGAGTGATGTTCCCCTTCCTGTGTCCAAGTGTTCTCATTGTTCAATTCCCACCTACGAGTGAGAACATGCAGTATTTGGTTTTCTGTCCTTGCAATAGTTTGCTCGGAATGATGGTTTCCAGCTTCATGTATGTGGCTACGAAGGACATTAACTCATCCTTTTTTATGGCTGCATAGTATTCTATGGTGTATATGTGCCACATTTTCTTTATATATATATATCTATATATATTTGTTTTTATTATACTTTAAGTTCTAGGGTACATGTGCACAACCTGCAGGTTTGTTACATATGTATACATGTGCCATGTTGGTGTGCTGCACTCGTTAACTCGTCATTTACATTAGGTATATCTCCTAATGCTATCCCTCCCCCCTCCCCCTATCCCACAACAGTCCCCGGTGTGTGATGTTCCCCTTCCTGTGTCCAAGTGTTCTCATTGTTCAATTCCCACCTGTGAGTGAGAATATGTAGTGTTTGGTTTTTTTGTCCTTACAACACTGCAGGGGTAGATAGGTTACTAGTTTTGCCACTGCAGAGATGATTTCCACCTCAAATGCTGCCTCATTTCACCTGCCTTGAAAGGGAGACTTGATATGATTTTCTTGTCTTTTATTTGCCTGCCAGTAATATTCCACGTGATAAGAAGTGGCTGCAGTTGCATTCCTGGGACAGCCCTTTTCTTTATTTGTCCTCCTCCTCCCCTCCCTCTCCTGTCTTCACTATAGCAAAATAAGTCTTTGTGTCTCATTTCATTGGTCTTTGATCCTTTTAGGGTTTTTTTGTTTGTTTTCATCACTCCACCAAGAAACAAGGGTCTGAGGCTGCTATTATGTTAGTTAGTTTGGTAACAAGCTTGAAGTTGTTACTCTACTTGGTCAATAAAGTCTGAGCCCAGCAGGTTGCACATCTATTTCATTAGGAATAAAAGGTTTCCGCGCAGACAGCGACCCATTGGGTGTATGCAACTCCCAGAGAGGACACTCTGTGACTCGGTGTGAAGCCCAGGAGATAGCAATAGTGCACTTGTAACATACATTTAAATATATTAATTACTTTGGGTGTGAAAATTATCACAAAAGAGTGACAGTAAAATCAACATAACTAACCATCACTCTATCATAATAGGCCCTTTTTCAAGTCTGTCTGCTGATCCACAAGGTTGACTGTAAATAGGGTGCTTTCTCACTCTGTGTCTTATGTAGGACAAGCACTTAATACATAAAGTGAATGTTGCTTTTAGCAAGGCTGTCATTTAGTTTGTGTCCTGGCCCAGTTTAGACAGTTGCCTTCAAGGCAAGAAATATTATTAACTTTTCCCTTTTCAAACTATTTTGCAAGGAAATCAATTCTTATACTATAGAATATATTTCTAGTATGACTGCAGTTTTTATTATTTAGATCTTAATTATCTTAGGTATTTTGCTTCTCTATTTTCTTCCTTTTCATGTCAGCTTTAGAGAAATTGGAGTTTGTTTTATATTTTCCTCGTAAAATGAACTAGGGAAATAAAAATTCAGCAATATACTCCTATTATGAAATGCCTTAAAAATATATAGAAAAAATATGACCAAGGGACCTGGGATAAATGTTTTGTATCAGAAATTTTGTGGCCACTTTGTGGCCCTGCTAACAAATATCCTTTAAGCTGCTTTTATGGTGTTTCTTTTTCTCAACAAAACAAACCAAAACCAAAACAAAAAAAAACAGTATTCCACATGTTACTATTGCTAAAAAGAACTAAAACAACAAACTGCAATTTTTGGAGTCAAATCACAAAAAGAGTCAAGGTCAAAATATAGCCACAGCTTGATGAAAAAAGCACTCCCGTGTTAACAGCATATATTATTGCAGAAACCCAGCTGATGGGACATCTGAGAAGATCATTAGCAGTGGGCACATGGTATTGGCACAAGTTTCATTTTTTTCCCTAATGGCTATTAGTGGAGTTTTATGATTCTAAATTATTCATAAAATTATCTAAGACATTTAAATAATGTAAAAAAAGTTTTAAAATTTGTTTTTCAGTATTTGGATTCCCTTTCTGTGCATGCTTAGGAACCAGCAAGGACATCCATTCCTGTGAGGGTATGACAGCCCTGGTGGACTCTTAAATAAAGGATTTGAAAATGATTTTTTAATGTTTACAGTTTTCATTTATTCATATTTTGTTTGCACATTATTATTGCTATACTTGGGAGCTAATAACGAATTACATTGAAAGCTATACTCGTCAAGGTATTCTGAAGAAATTCAGTGATTTCGATATACTGACGCAAATATTAGATTGGACTATATGAAATTGACATCGTTAGGTCATTTTTGCCTGTAAAAATGATAATTTCGTAAAGTTTAGCCTAGTATTTTCATTTGGAAATTAGTCATCTTGTGCTTTTCATTGTGTTTTCGTTCTGGTTTTGCTTTTTGCTTTTTATAGTTTTAAATTGTCTAACAGTAGTTTATTTATCTTGGATGTTGGATTTTTAGTGTAAAATATGACATATCCAGTGAGTGGAAGGGTGAAAAATAATTAATGGTTATGGGATTTCTTTGGGAGGTTATGAAAATAGTCCAGAATTAGATAGTGGTGATAGTTGCACAATTCTGTGACTATACCAAAAGCCACTAAATTGTACATTTTTAGAGGCTCAGCTTTTGGTACGTGAATTATATCTCAATTTAAAAAAATCCAAAGGTGTAAAAATTGGGAAGGAAGAAATAAAACTGTCTTTGGTCACAGATGACATGATTATCTACATAGAAAATCTGAAAGAACCAAAAAAAAAATGTCCTGGAATGAAGAAGCAATTATAGCAAGGTTGTAGGATAAAATGTTAATATACAAAAGTCAGTTGCTTTCCTATATGCCAGCAATAAACAATTGAGACTTGAATTAAAAACACAATGTCATTTACATTAGCACCAAAAATTGAAATATTTAAGTATAAAACTAATAAAATATGTATAAGATCTATATGAAGAAAATTCAAAACTCTGATGAAAGAAATCAAAGAACTACTAAATAAATGGAAATATATTACATGTTTGTGGATAGAAAGATTGAATATTGTTAAGATGTCAGTTCTTCCCAACTTGATCTATAGATTCAATGAAATCCTAATCAAAATCCCTGAAAGTTATTTCATGAATATCAACAAACTGATTCTAACATTTATATGAAGAGGCAAATGACCCAGAATAGCCAACACCATATTCAAGGAGAAGAACAAAGTCGAAGGACTGACATTCCCCAACTTCAAGACTTACTTTAAAGCAACAGTAATCAAGATAATGTGGTATTAGTGAATGAATAGATAAATAGTTCAGCCAAAAGAATAAATTCCCTTCCCCCCCAAGAAATAGACCAACACAAACATATTCAACTGATCTTTGAGGAAGGAGCAAAAGCAATACAATGAGTGATATGTTTGGCTGTGTCCCTACCCAGGTCTCATCTTGAATTGTAGTTCCCATAATCCCCACGTGTTGTGGGAAGGTCCTGGTGGGAGGTAATTGAATCATGGGGGTAGGTTTTTCCCATACTGTGCTCGGGGCAGTGATTAAGTCTCATGAGATCTGATGGTTTTATAAATGGGAGATCCCCTGCACAAGCTCTCTCGCCTGCTGCCATGTGAGATGTGACTTTGCTCCTCATTCACCTTCCACCATGATTGTGAGCTCTCCCCAGCCATGTGGAACTGTGAATCAATGAAGCCTCTTTCCTTTATAAATTACCGAGTCTTGAGTATGTCTTTATTAGCAGTGTGAGAACAGACTCATACAATGGGGAAGATAGTCTTTTTAAATAGGGTACTGGAACAACTAGACAGCACATACAATAAAAAAAGAAAAGAGTCTAGACACAGACTCACATCCTTCACAAAAACTAACTCAAAATGGATATAAATGCAAAATAATAAGGCTCCCAAAAGATGACACAGAAGAAAACCTAGATGACCTCAGATATGGTAATGACTTATTAGATACAAGAAAAAAGCCACAATCCACGAAAGAAATAATTGATAAGCCAGCCTACATCAAAAATTTCTGCTCTCTGAAAGACAATGTCAAGAGAATGAGAAGGCAAGCCAATAACTGGGAGAACATATTTGGAAAAGACACATCTGAAAAAGGACTATTATATAAAATATGCAAAGAACTCTTAAAATTCAACAATAATAAGACAAGCCAATTTAAAAGTGTGCCAAAGGACTTAGCAGATATGTCCCCAAAGAATATATACAGATAGAAAAAAAAATTTGAAAAGATGTTCTACATTTCTTTAGAGAAATGCAAATTAAACTGATGAGATACCACCACACACCTATTAGAATGGACAAAATCCAGAACACTGACAACACCAAATGCTGACAAGGATATGGAATAGCCAACACCATATTGAAGAAGAACAAAGTCAAACGACTGACATTCCCCAACTTCAAGACTTACTTTCAAGCAACAGTAATCAGGATAATGTGGTATTGGTGAATGAATAGATAAATAGTTCAGCCAAAAGAATGAATTCTCTGTCCCCCAAAAATAGACCAACACAAACATATTCAACTGATCTTTGAGGAAGGAGCAAAGCCAATATAATGGGTGATATGTTTGGCTGTGTCACTACCCAAATCTCATCTTGAACTGTAGTTTCCATAATCCCCACACATTGTGGGGATTCATTCATTGCTGGTGGGAATGCAAAATGTCACAGCCACTTTGGAAGGCAGTTTGGCAGTTTCTTACAAAACTAAGCAGACTTTTACCATGTGATCCAACAATCATGCTCCTTGGTATTTACCCAAAGAGAAGTTGAAAACTTCTGTCCACATAAAACGTGTACACAGTTGTTTATAGAAGTTTTATTCATGATTGTCAAAACTTGGGAGCAACAATGATGTCCTCCAGTAAGTGAATGGATAAATAAACCATGGTATATCCAGACAATGAACCATCACTCAGCACTAAAAAGAAATGAGCTATCAAGCCTTGAAAATATATGAAAGAATCTTAAATGCATACTACTAAGAGAAACAAGCCACCAATTTGAATCCAAATATATGACATATGTCTCTATACAACATTCTTGAAAAGGCAACTAGGGAGAAAGTAAAAAAAAAGATCAGTGGTTGTCAGGTGCTGGGAGGAAGGGGGGATGAATAGGTGGAGCACAGAAGATTTTCAGGGCAGTGAAAATACTTTGCATGATACTATAATGGTGAGTACAGGTAGTCATATATTTGTCAAAACCTACAGCATGTACAAAGCCAAGAGAGCATCCTATGGACTTTGGGTGAAAATGATGTGCCAATGTAAACTCGTTGATTGTAATAAATGTACCACTATGATTCAGATATTGACAGTAGAGGAGGCTGTGCACATGTAGGGACAAAAAGTAGATGGCGACTTTCTGGATTTTCTGCTCAATTTTGCTATGAACCTAAAACTACTCTAAAAAGCAAAGTGTGATTCAAAAATTTTATCTGTACTTAGAAAAATGATGAAGGATGTTTTCTAAAGTTGGCAAAGCCACATTTTATTAAGGGTGCTCTTCATGCTGTTTTACCTGGAATAATCAAAGTGGTTTCCCTCAAACACATTTCCTGTCTGTTTAGATTCTGTAATTTTCTACCTGGAATTTGGTGAAGATACCAAAGAAAATGTTCAAAACTATGAAACTTCCCACTGCACAATGATGATGATGATGATGCGTATTTAATAGTTATGTAACTGTAGAGATGCATGCCAACTAACTAGAATATAAGTACGGAGTCCTAGGTTTGGGTCCAGGTTGAAATTCTAGCGACACATAGAGGCAAAAAAAAGTAAGGAGCAAGAGAAAATTCAAGCATCCCAGAAAAACTGACTTAGGGAACACCTGAATAGCACAAAGCATCAAGTTGCAAAAATCTCAAGTCTGGTAGACAGCAAAAATATAAAGACTCAGCCATCAGGTTCAGCCAGACAGAGTGGGTGCAGGATAGGGAAGGGCAGGTAGAAGCCGGGACGTACTGGGAGATATTCATGTATCAAAGGTAGCAGCTTTTTAATGTCCCTCATTCAGCCCATCTCACAGGCGAGGATGAAATGCCCCTAAGAACAGTGAGCTGGGCCAGGCATAAATAAGCTTCTAGTTCCTCCTGCTCGAGAAACCAGTGATATCTGTTCTCATCTAGAACTGAGATTCTTTTTATTCCTGGTCCACTGATCTCCGTGGCCTGCAGGGGCTGCAGTTCTGCTGTCTCCCTTGGAGCTTAGTGGGTCCTCTGTGAGGTTGCATTCCTTCTGAGCAAAATAGTTGCATTCATTTCTCAGCAAATCTTTATTGAGTATCTACTATGTTCCAGGCATTCTTCTAGGATGTAATGGTGAAGAAACAAATGAAAAGACCAGGTTCCTGCCTTCATGGGGCTTTCAGCCTAGAATGGAAGCCATGGCAACCATCAATCCACAAGGCATGCATGCATGTGGAAACTTCCTCTGAGTGGAGCCTTGGGGGAGGAAAGGTACTTGGGCTATGCATTGTGGAAAGAGGGCCTTGATCGAGGCAGGGAAGGCCTTCCCAGGGAGCGGGGAGGCAGTGAGGCCTAAAAGAAGAATAGAAGTTATTAGGAAGTTGGAGACCAATTCTAAGCACCAGGAACCTTGTGATGGAATGGGATTTTATGCAGCTGTTTTGACAATACCACACCACATATCAGATGGTGGCAGTGTATGTGGTATGCTCTGTGTAATCATTTCCAGGACACAAGGGTGGCAGGGTCAGTTAGTTGTCTGCCATTGCCTCCTTGGTAACAGGACCCTGATGCTTGGCTGGGACAATGGCACCTAGAAAATGATTGCATTTCTCAACCTCCCTTGCAATTAGGTGTAGCCATATAATTATCTGTAGACTAACCAATGAGATGTAAGTGATCAGTTGTACAGGACTTCAGGAAAATATCTTTAAAAAGAGAAGATAAGAACATCTTCTTCCTGTTCTCCTTCCTCCTGCCTAGAAAGTAGAGTAAATGGATGGTGCTGCAGCAGCCATTTTGAACCATAAGGTGACTTGGAGGCTGGAAGTCCACTCTAGGCTAGTAGATTATAAAGCTATGGGGGACTTGTCCCTGATTATATGAATTTCCCATTCAAGCTCTAACTGCCTAAGTTGACTTCATTTACATGACAGAAAAAAACCCTTGTGTGTTCATGCCTCAATGATGGGAGTTGGAATCTCAGTTACCTACAGCTGAATGACATGCCAGGAATCAGGAGGTCATTGAGTATCCCAGCTTATCCCACCTTACTGTTGTCAAGCATTCTATACCAGATGTACAGCAGAATGCATCTCAACTGTCTCATCCATTTACATAATTTTTCTGCCTAAATATAAAGGACAGGACCAGATACCTGTCCTTTGGAAAATCCCCACCACTTATTTCATCACCAATTCTTTTTTGTTGTTGTGTTGTTTGGTTGGTTGGTTGATTTTGTTTTTTCCTTCCAACTTTTAGGTTCAGGCGTACATGTGCAGGTTTTTTACATGGCTAAATCATGTCATGGGGGTTTGGTGTACAGATTTTTTTTGTCATCCAGGTAATGATCATAGTACCCAATAAGTAGCTCTTCAATCCTCACCCTCCTCCCAGCCTCCACCCTCAAGTAGATCCCAATGTCTGCTGTTCCCTTGTTTTTGTCCATGTGCACTCAGTGTTTATCTCCCACTTATAAGTGAGAACATGCAGTATTTGGTTTTCTGTAGCTACGTTAATTCACTTAGGATAATGGCCTCTAGCTGCATCCATGTTGCTGCAAAGGACATTATCTCATTCTCTTTTTATGGCTGCATAGTATTCCATGGTGTATCTGTACGGCATTTCTTTATCCAGTTCACTATTGATGGGCATCTAGATTGATTCCACGTCTTCACTATTGTGAATAGTGCTGTGATGAACATAGGTGTGCATGTGTCTTTATGGTTTATATGATTTATACTCCTTTGAGTATGTACCCAGTAATGGGGTTGCTGGGACAAATGGTAGATCTGTTGTAAATTCTTTGAGAAATCCGAAAACTGCTTTCCACAGTGGCTAAACTAATTTACACTCCCACCGGCAGTGTTTAAGCATTCCCTTTTCTCTGCAATCTCACCAGCGTCTGTTACTTTTTGACTTTCTAATCATAGCCATTCTGACTGGTGTGAGATGGTATCTCATTGTGGTTTTGATTTGCATTTCTCTAATGATTAGTGATTTTGAGCATTTTTTCATATGCTTGTTGGCCACACATATGTCTTCTTTTGAGAACATCACCAAGTCTTAAATTATCCATCTTGGAAGTGAATGTCTGGCTAAATCAAATCTTCTAACAATTTTTAACAACACTATCAGAATCTTTTAACAGACCCTTGTACTCACACAAGGGATGAAAGTGTTGCTTAGTGCTGCAAAGGGAAAGAACAGTACTAACAAAATACTGTTTGGGTTTTCACCTTTAAGTCACTTTTATAGTTATAGAACTAGAAAGTGAAGCAGAAAAAAATAAATGAAATTTTAGTGGTTTGATCACATTACTCTGTGACATTGTAGGTGGTAGGATGGGGTTGTCCAGGTAAAGGTAGGTCTGGGGGTTCATCTGGAAGAGTCTACAAGCACACAACAGGCATCAGAGGTCAAAGCAAGGAAGAGGGAGGAAGTAGCCAAGAAGGTTCCAGAAGCCTGCACTTGTTAGATTTGACTTCTTATCCTAAGGAAGGCTTTTTTATTTTATATACTAGGTGTGAGCGACTGTGTAACCATAGGAATTGTTTATAATTGAAAGAAATCACACATCTTCAGAAAAATGCTAACCTCCACTGAGGCAGAGGCAGAAACTCTAGGATTACTTCACAGCCAAAAATATTTCATTAGCAAAAACAGGTAAGAATGCCTGGTGACCATGTTATTAACTAGAATTCAATGATTGGGGGTTTCTTAAGATTGAAAAGGCATACAAGGTTGGATAGTAAATAAGAGCTGGAGGGAAAATTTTTAAATGTGGTACTTGCAGTTTTAAAACATATTCACAAAATATATCTTGGAATTTACTGCCCAGAAGGTGTGGCTTGAGTCCTTTGTAAAATAGTTAAACGAATAGCAAGAGAAAAGAAACCTTGAAGTTAACTAAAGATTAGAAAAATGAGGATCAGGAGTCATCTTTTACTAACTCAATGGCTTTTTTATGGAATGATAAAATTAATGGATGAGGAGAATGCAATCGATGTAATATATCTGAACTTTCAAGAAGCAGCTATTATTGTCATGTCACCGAATGATACTTGATAAGTCTATTCAAACATGCCAAGATCTAAATATGTCCCCTCAATTGGAAAGTAGATGGGAATCTAGGCAACATAATAAATAATGAATGATCAGGGAGACAAGAGGAATCAACATGTTCTCAAAACTGTGTTTTGTTTTGTTTTGTTTTGTTTTTTTCGAGACTTTGTCTTACCCTGTTGCCCAGGCTGGAGTGCAATGGCTCAATATCAGCTCACTGCAACCTCGGCCTCCCAGGATCAAGCGATTCCCCTGCCTCAACCTCCCAAATAGCTGGGATTACAGGCATGTGGTACCACACTCAGCTATTTTTTGTATTTTTAGTAGAGACGGGGTTTCCCCATGTTGGCCAGGCTGGTCTCGAACTCCTGACCTCAAGTGATCCAACGCCTCAGCCTCCCAAAGTGTTATTTTGCAGCCTCCCAAAGTGTTGGGATTACAGGCATGAGCTACCGTGCCTGGCCAAAACTGGGTATATTTGAATTTCACTTTATTTGTCACTCCTTTCACTAATGATCAGAGAGATGGATCAACAACATGAGTAACAACAAAACAAACAAACGATGCCATACGGGTGCTTACATTATTTAATGTCACAGATGGAAAGACACTAACTCTTCTGTCTGTGTTCCCAGTTGCCTTTTTTAAAATTGGGATAACTGTCTTGTTTTATATAGTTAATTGAGTTTATTAACTTTTCGGTTGAACTGTGGTCTCTTTTTTTTTTTTTTTTTTTTTGATTAACATGTTTGCAAGATAGGTTACTGAGCAATGTTTACATTGAGCTATAGATTTATGATCTTTGTATGGCTCCTACCTTCTGTCAATAATTCTCTATGTGGATTAACTGCACTGGAGAAAACCAGGGGAAAAATGAACAGGTGGAAACTGGAGGGTGGGATAGGAAGTAAGTTCATGGGGATCTGAAATCAACAGAAATCCAGATGGACATTCAAGGGAAATTGAAGAGTATTGAAAAAGAGGAAAAAAATGCTTGAAAGTGAAAGGAAGAATGGTGAAAGGAAAGATAAGTCCAGGAATAAACGTAAAAAGAACCAGGAATAAGAAGTCAATGTTTGGGGGATATAAAAAATATAGGAAGAATTCAGTAGCTGTCAACATGACAGTCATAAAGGATTTGGTTTGATGGATTTGGAATCAATCAAAACGGAAACAAAAATTCTATTAGATTGTTGTTGATGTCATGGTTTGTTTGTTGTTAGAAACAACGTCTCGCTCTGTTGCCCAGGCAGGAGTGCAGTGGCACGATCACTGCTCACTGCAGCCTTGACCTGCTGGGTGCAAGGGGTTCTTCCACCTCAGCCACCCGAGCAGTTGGGACTACAGGTATACCACTCTGCCTAGCTGATGTTGTTTTTGGTTAATAATTGTTTACAAACCTATCAAGCGCAAAGTGGCTCTGGTATAACTATAGATGAGAATGGACTTTGAGACAGTCTTAATTACTTGAGTTTGTATAAGAAAATTGTGGTTCCTAATTTACTTTCCATGTCGGTAAATTAGTTCATCTCTGTCTTCATCTGAAGACAAACTAGTTGTATATTTGTATCAATTATAGTAAAGTATCAGCACAAATCTTCAGAGTTCTCTCTTATCCATATGAGAGAAGTATTATTAAAATTAGTCTATTCTGTCACTTTATTCACTGCTCGTGGGGAGCCAAAAATAGTAAAAAAAAAAATGCAGATTCATTTTTCAAAGGAGCCTATGTGCACTATTATGTGCACTATTAATGATTGTTATGATTAAACAATAAAAACATACAAATTTAAAGTATTTGGCATCCCTTGAGTGGTGAAATGAAATGTTGCAGTTATGTGGCTACAGAAGAAAAATATATTCAGATTAAGGCACATTTATGCAAAATCCTGCCCAATAATTTCTTTCCTGTCTTCTTGGCTTTGATTCCTTCTGTGGGCCTTAAAAAAAAATAAAACTCAAAATGTATTTGTCTTAATTTCTCCACCTAAAGCAAATGGATTAGAAACCTTTGTTGAACAGCCCTATGAGAAATAACTCATTAATAAATGAGAAATATTGCCCAATGGCAAAATGGCGTAAGTTTTAAGTGCTCATTATGCCAGTAAATGTTTCTGCATTGTAAATTTGGATTTTAAGTTATATGGAGAAAAAAATACTCAGGTTAGAGCAGAGCAGGTTTTAGTTTCCTCAAAGTGTATATTAAAACTAAGATAATTTGCTAGCCAACCACCAAAATCTATTTTTAAGTTATTTTTTTCAGATATGACATATTTTTAGTAATTTTTTTCTTTATGCATTCTTATAACTTAAATATTCAGATTTTAGCTACAGTGGGCATTGTATTAATATTTTCAGTGACACATTAATGTATGCCAAGAATGATTGTATTGTGTGGTTTGTTTATACCAGTAGTTATATTTGATGTTAGCTATTTGGTACAAAATACAATTCTTACATGTTATAGGAACATAAACTTTATTGCTGTCTCATTACCATGCAGAAGCCAAATATGAGCAGAAGAATAATATCCTGTATTAATCTTCCAAAGGTTGGCTATGGGTAACCCAACTGATTGTGTTACAGTTTAATTAATGGAATAAAAAGGGAATAAATAGCTTCGATGCTGTCTAATAAAGGTAATTCTCCCATGGCAAGATATGTACACTGAAACATGATAAAAGAATTCTGATGGAATGGCTTTTTGTCTAGTTGAATAATGCAATATTCTCTTCTGTGCCCATAAAAAAAGATATCTCCATCCTAAGGCTATATTTTGTAGTGTCATTTTAGGTATTCATTTTGGGGGGAAAAATCCTTGCGTATTCAGCTTTAAGGAATTAGATCTCATTGAACTAGAAAAAAACTATCTAAAATAGCTTAAATTGTTTTTTGATTTGTGAAATATAAAAAGTCCTCGCTGTGGATAAGTGAAGCCACATTCATTTGAGCAACTTCACTGACCTTTTTCTCTTCTGCATAAATGCTTGTCCTTTGCTGATGGTTCTGTGGAACTGTCTGCAGGCAGAAGAAAAATCAGAGGGGTGTATTTTTGCCGCAAAAATTTCAGATGAAGGAGTTTGTATTTTTAGACGGCTTAGTTTTTTTGAGTTTTGTTTTTTTTGCGACAGGGTCTTGCCTGTCGTTCAGGCTGGAATGCAGTGGTGTGAACACAGTTCACTGCAGTCTCGACCTCCTGGACTTAAGAGATCCTCCTTCTTCAGTCTCTCATGTAGCTAGCACCACAGGCACACACCACCATACTCAGCTAATTTGTTTTTGTTGTTGTTGTTTGTTTTGTTTCTGTTTTTGTTTTTTTGTAGAGACAGGGTCTCACTATGTTGCCCGGGCTGCTTTCAAACTCCTGGGCTCACACAATCCTCCTGCCTTGAACCCCCAAAGTACTGAGATTACAGGCGTGAGCCACTGCACCCCATCGAGATGCTTGATGTAATTACAGACATTTTCCTGTAATTTTAAGATTTTCTGCAAACAAAAGCATTGGAAGAAAGTAAAACGTCACTACATACGTTGAGGTATCCTGAATAGTAGGGCAGGTTTAAAGATAAAAGAAAATGCAACTAACTTTACTTTCTTCCACAAAATTAAGGTTACCTCTAAGTCTTTCTAACTTCACACATCTGTAGCCAGTTGGTTCAACCACCCAGGAACAGACAGTCAATGAGGCCAAGATGTTTTATTTCTGTGTGAACCAGATGGCTTTGTTTTATTCCATAGGCTCAAGTATATAGCCTGGTGTCATGGATTGAATAGTGTTCTGAAAAATTTATGTCCACCCAGGACTTCAGAATGTGACCTTATTTGGAAATTGAGCCTTGCAGATGTAATTTGGTTAAAATGAGATCATATTAAATTAGGGTTGGCCCTAACTCCAATGACTAGTTTTCTTTCTTTCTTTCTTTCTTTCTTTCTTTCTTTCTTTCTTTCTTTCTTTCTTTCTTTCTTTCTTTCTTCTTTCTTTCTTTCTTTCTCTTTCTTTCTTCTTTCTTTTTCTTTCTTTCTTTCTTTCTTTCTTTCTTTTTCTTTCTTTCTTTCTTTCTTTCCTTCCTTCCTTCCTTCCTTCCTTCCTTCCTTCCTTCCTTCTTTCTTTCTTTCTTTCTTTCTTCTTTCTTTCTTTCTTTCTTTCTTTCTTTCTTTCTTTCTTTCTTTCTTCTTTCTTTTTCTTTCTTTCTTTCTTTCTTTCTTTCTTTCTTTCTTTCTTTTTCTTTCTTTCTTTCTTTCCTTCCTTCCTTCCTTCCTTCCTTCCTTCCTTCCTTCCTTCCTTCCTTCCTTCTTTCTTTCTCTTTCTTTCTTTCTTTCTTTCTTTCTTTCTTTCTTTCTTTCTTTTCTCTTTCTTTCTTTTCTCTTTCTCTTCTCTTCTCTTCTCTTCTCTTCTCTTCTCTTCTCTTCTCTTCTCTTCTCTTCTCTTCTCTTCTTCTCTCCTCTTTTCTTTCTTGACGCAGTCTCGCTCTGTCGCCCAGGTTGGAGTGCAGTGCCACGATCTCGGCTCACTGCAAGCTCCACCTCCTGGGTTCATGCCATTCTCCTGCCTCAGCCTCCTGAGTAACTGGGACTACAGGCACTCACCACTACACCTGGCCAATTTTTTTTTGTATTTTTTTAGTAGAGACGGGGTTTCACCATGTTAGCCAGGGTGGTCTCTATCTCCTCACCTCGTGATACGCCCACCTCAGCCTCCCAAAGTGCTGGGATTACAGGCATGAGCCACCGCGCCTGGCCATGACTGGTGTTCTTATAAGAAGAGGGACCACACAGAGACACAGGAGAATGCCATGTGAAAACAGAGGAGGCAGAGATTGGAGTGAGAAACCAAGGCCTGCTCGTAACTCCAGAAGCAAGAGAGGAGCACAGAACAGATTCTCTCTCCAGCCTCCAGGAGGAGCCTACCATGACACACCCTGATTCCAGGGTGAGAGAGTAAATTCTTACTGCTTTAAGCCACTCAGTTTGTAACAACCTGTTAGAGTAGCCAGGGATAATCCCTAGACCTGGACAGATGGCTTGATCATGTTCTACCTGTCACACAGGCATTCAATGGAGACTGTAGACATCTAGGTCCACCAATGGGAAATAATAGCTATTTTCTAAAAATAATACCTATTTTTAGAAAAGCATCTTCACAATTTAAGATTATAACTAACATGCCCAAGTCCATTCCTGGTAAGCAACAGCTCAGGCTCTTTACTTAACAAGGAGCATGTCCAGAACATGGAATCTCAAAAGTGCTACTAAATTCTACCACCTCAACAACACCAAATCTGATGACAAAGCAGTAGAAAAGCTTTTTAAGGAAGCCAGTTTGTTCCTGCAAGAGTGTCTTTAATTAGGCATGAGTATTGTAGAAGATGACAGCATCCACTCTATTTTAAACAGAAAAGGAATTTTGCTTGCAAAATCACTGGAAAGGCTAGAAGATCAGGATCTAGGCTGGGATTCCAAAAGTGGCTTCCTAAAATGACACCACTGAGCAGAGCTGGCTGCTGGGGAACTGTGCCCTCTGTCGTGACCAGGAAGATGAGGACCAGGAAGCTGCTGTCCCAGCTGTCCACTCTTGTATCTCACCACCTGACGCATTATCCAGGGAACTGGAAGCTACTGCCATACCTCCTGGCTTTTGGGAACACATCACTTCACTCTCTCCAGAATGAAAAGCTGATACCAGAGCTGTTAGCTGAACCAGCTACATATTCATGTGGCCAGTGCAAAATGAAAATGCAGACCCTCATGTTCACAATTATTAAGACCCAAGACAGCAGCAACAGAGCATTAAGCTAAGCATGGGGCCCTTCTAATCATGGAGTCCTGTGTGACTGCTCTGGTCACCTCCCATAACACTGGCCCCAGCTGTTGGCTTCAGAGCCATGGTGGCCTGATAATCTACACTGGCAAAAGGGATCAACATGGATGCATCCTGTACTATAACTCTTCCTCACTTGAGTCGGCAGAAAGTTTAAGACTGTGAGACTTTGGAAGACTGGAAGGCAGGGCCCTGGCTACAAGGGAGTCTGAGGAATGTCCTTGTTAGCACTCCAGAAGGAGCTGCAAAATGCTGACTGAGTCTACTGTATCCACCCAAGTGAGAACTTTTTGCAGAGCAATTGGTTCTCTTCTCACTTACAGACCCACCCTGTTGCAGCCAGCTAAGTGCTTTCTGTACATAGCAATCAACAGACAGCTGACAGAATCATGTGTGTATCTTCTCTGCACCAGGTGTGTGTTAGAAGATCAGAATACAGTGCTGACCCGGGAAGACAAGGTCCCTGCCCTTTGATTCCCCTCAAGTGAACAGACACGAGAAATTAACAAGTGAACATTCTCACTCAGTCCCGTCTTTCTTCCCTTCAATCCATTCTTAACAGCATGTCTGGAGAAATCCTTTGAAAAACACAAATCAGTTCACACACATTCCCCTCCTTAGATTATTTCCATAGTTTTGCCTTGCCCTTGGAAAAAAGCCAGACCTCCTCATCAATCCTGACAAGAGCCTCACACCATCTGGTGTCTGCCTATCTCTGATGCTTCCCCACTTGCTAACTACACCACATCAGTGTCCTCTCTGCTTTTTGGAACATACCAAGTTCCATCCTATCTCTGTCTTTGATTTTGAGCTTTCCTAGCTCACTGCTCAACTGGTTCCTTCTCAGCTTCCAGCATGTGGCTAAAATGCTACCTTTTCAGGAAGGTTCTCTCTAATCCTAAGATAAAATCCCCACCTCAGCCCAGTTTTTCTACATCATATCACTTTGCTTATTTATCCCCACTTATCACAATCTGAAGTTAGCCTGTGTATACATTTGTGTTTTTCTCTTTCCTGTCCATGAGACCAGAGGCCTTGCCTACCTGGCTCAGTGCTTTGCCCCAAACTCAGTACAGCACCTGCATATAGCAGGAGCTCAAGAAATATTTGTTGATGAGCTGTTACTGAGAGATTGGTACATTTTTTAAAAATAGCTACATTCATGGAAAGTCAGGTTTGCATTCATTATTTAGATGAAAGAAATTGAACCTAAAAATGAAGCATTATTTGGGATAGCTATGGAGTTTAGGAAAATTAAAGCAGAGAGTTCAAGGCAACTGGCAGTCATCAAATCACACAGGTCAGCTATTCTGGAAAAAAAATGTGGGCTGGCGTTGGGGTAAAAAGTCCAGGCCAAAACTGTCCAGTAATACACATGATCTCACACTTGTTTACAGGTTATTTTGAGGCTGTTCTCTTCCTGTTCCCAGTGAGTGGTCTTCCTGCTCACAGTGAGATCACTTACTCACCGAGAGCACAGACCTCTGTCTTTCTGCATGGCCCCCAGTGCCCCTAGTAGCTCTAAGAGCAGCTTCCTGCTCCTTGTTTAAGTTCTCTAAGGATGGAAGATGCTAAGCACTGGGAAAGCTTGACTTTCATGCTTCTTGCATGGTGCCACCAGGTAGGATGGCCAACCATCTGGATTCCTTGGAACTGGGGAGGTTCCTGGATACGAGGCCTTCAGTTTTAAAATTGGAACAGCCCAGGGAACAAATCAGGGTACAGTCATCTTTCCATGGGGGCACTAGAAAGAAGGTGGCCTCATTCTTATTTTTGCTGATGGTCTTAGTCCTACCAGCTTGCTTCAGCCCATGTCATACTCCATTTACTCACTTGTAGCTAATCTCTCTTATTTGGCCCTCCCCTTATGGCTTCATTGTGCTTCCCAATCCTCACTCTCAGCCCTGCTTCTCTGACTTCCCTCGTTGACAGGGTCTGGATTGTTTCTCTGATTGTGTCATCCTACAACACTCTTACGTCACCTGATCCATCTTGCCCCCTGGGATCTTGGAAGTTCTATCCCCACCCCAGGCCTCCAAGAAGCCCCCTTGTCACACTTGCCCCAGGAGTAGTGGGAGGACATTGAGTGATGAGAATTATCTATGAATACAATTATGGTGATACACCTCTGATTGCACAGCTCAGAAAAAAAGGCCAAAAAATTCAGGAGTTATCTGGTGACCCTCTATCATACAGAGGAGGAGTCTGAAAACTTTCTCTGTAAAGGGACGGATGGCAAATATTTTGGGCTCTGCAGACCATGCAGTCTCTGTCGTAAGTGTGCAACTCTGCTGTTGTGGCAGGAAAGCAGCTACAGACAATATGGCAACAGAGATTGCATGGCCTGCAAAGCCTAAAATATTTGCTATCTGTTCCTTTACAGAGGAATTTCTCAATTTTTATGTGTTCCAATAAAGCTTTATTTACAAATATAAGCAATGGGCCTAATTTGGCCCATGGGCCATAGTTTGTGGATCCCTGATGTAGGACATCCTTCTAGATGATTTTTAAATTTTTTATTGAGTCTATAAAAGTTTTTTTGTCCTCACCACTCATATGGATCAGCCTTAGCTCTGCACACACAATTTACACATCTTCTTCCTAATAACTCTCCTTACCTCTCTTAATTTTTCACTGTCATTCACCTGCGCTTATGGAAACTTTTACTCCACAAAAAATTAATTATTGCACCAAGACACACGGAAAGAAAGACCGTGTGGTACTTATTTCTAGAAGGACGTTTAACACGTTTGTAATATGAAAGATAGTTATGGAGTTAGAGTGAACTGTTAGGATAACTGAAATTAATACACGGTTACTGCTTTGTTAGATTAATAGAGCTCTAATGGGCAGGAGTATCCTTACTCTTGGTGACAAGGAAGGAAATAACTCCAAATAGTGCTTTTTTTTTTTTTTTTTGAGATGGAGTTTTGCTCTTGTTGCCCAGGTTGGAGTGCAGTGGCTCAATCTTGGCTCACTGCAACCTCCACCTCCCAGGTTCGAGCAATTCTCTTGCCTCAGCCTCCCTAGTAGCTGGGATTACAGGCATGCACCACCATGCAGGCTAATTTTGTATTTTTAGTAGAGACAGGGTTTCTACATGTTGGTCAGGCTGGTCTTGAGCTCCTGACCTCAGGTGATCCGCCTGCCTTGGCCTCCCGAAGTGCTGGGATTACAGCACTGTGCCCGGCCCTAATAATGCTTTTAAAGGTGAGTTTTGGGGCTGAGCATGGTGGCTTATGCCTGTAATCCCAGCACTTTGGAGAGTCAGTGTGGGAGGATTGCTTGAGCCCAGCAGGTCGAGACCAGCCTCGGCAACATAGTGATACCCCATCTCTACAAAAATTAGCCGGGCGCGGTGGCTCACGCTTGTAATCCCAGCACTTTGGGAGGCCGAGGCGGGTGGATCACGAGGTCAGGAGATCGAGACCACGGTGAAACCCCGTCTCTACTAAAAATACAAAAAATTAGCCGGGCGTGGTGGCGGGCGCCTGTAGTCCCAGCTACTCGGAGAGGCTGAGGCAGGAGAATGGCGTGAACCCGGGAGGCGGAGCTTGCAGTGAGCCGAGATCGCACCACTGCACTCCAGCCTGGGTGACAGAGCAAGACTCCGTCTCAAAAAAAAAAAAAAAAAAAAAATTAGCTGGGTGTGGTGAGTGTGCCTGTAGTCCCAGCTACTCGGGAGGTTGAGGTGAGGAAGGAAGATCACTTGAGCCCAGGAGGTTGAGGCTGCAGTGAGCTGAGATCATGCCACTGCACTCCAGCCTGGGCAACAGAGTGAGATCCTGTCTCAAAAATAAAAATTAAAAAAGTGAGTTTTGGGCTATTCACTATTTCTGGTTTTGTTTTTGTTTTTAAGCTAAAGGGTCTCAATCTGTGGTCAGGGCTCCGCAGTCGTGAGCAGCTTATGCGGAGTCCTGCTTTCTTCATATGTGTAATTTAATGTTCCCAAGCAAAGCACTATCTTCATCACGTATTTTGAAATGTGCTTCGCTGAAAAGTGTACTTTCATACGGGAAAGGGGTGGTAGGAGAAAGAAAATGCTGATAACATTTTAAATTAATCTTTAGGAATGCACTCACAAAATGCATGGAACTGGAAACTGCTGATATCAGGTAAGAAACCTGGGAAATGAATGTGAAAAGCCAAGAAAGGGGAGGAGGGTGGGAGAAACGAGAGGAAGGAAAAATAACTATCAAGTACTTTGCTAAGTACCCGGGGTGACAAAATCATCTGTGTACCAAACCCTGACATGAATTTACCTCTGTAACAAACCTGCACCTGTACCCCTGAGCATCAAATAACAGTTTAGAAAAAAAAAAAAAATGAAAGTCATGGGAAAGAAGACTGGATCTAGCAAAACGTCCTTACGTGCATTTCTCTGGTCCTGAAGTAAGATGTGGTTGCAATAGGGATGATGAGAAACAGGGCCCTATAATGTTGTTGAACGGCCTCCTCCACTTGCTTTTGGTGGAGTTATTGCAGGATGACAGAGTTCTCCGTAGCGCAGAGACAGCATATATGGGCTCATTGCTGAGCCGATTCTGCTGAGCCTAGAAAACCGAGCGCCTTAACAAGTCAATTCCACACCCCCTAGAATTTGTGCCTCGGTAGGGAGTCCTCAGCAGGAAATCCTCCATCTGTTTTCCTTTACTACAAGGGACTTCAGAGAATGAGTTCATTTCTCTTCAAACATCCCCACGTTGCTGTAAAACAGCACTGGGCTGAGTGATGAGAAATGTCACCAGGAATACAAGAGGACGCCTTCAAACGGAGATAGCGGAGACAGTTTACACTCTGAATTAGAGTCTAGCTTTGGAGAGGATTTATTTTTCTTTTGTTACTTACATCCTGGATTTGCTTTTTTTTTTTTTTTTAAGGCAGCTTTGTTTTTTACTGTTTCTAGTAAAGCATGGACATTTGAAGAAATAAATATAAAAGGAAGATTTCTGAAAGATTTGTCCTGTTGAGTAACGAAGCATACCCTGAGGACCCAGGGATTAGAACTAGATCAGTCTTTCTTTTTGAGCAAAAAAGCCTAATTTGAAATTCAGGATTACTTTTAAAATATCACTCAAAGTAAGTACTTTATCTTTTTTTTTTCTCTTTTCTTCCTTCCTAATCCCCTAATTAGCCTTTTTTGCATATTATAATCTCAATGAAGTTATCAGTTGTACTATAAATATGAGTAAAATGATTTGCCAACTCATAAATTACTTACAAGATGAGATACTGAGTTTTCTGCTCTGAACACTGTTCAGTACTAGCAGGTAGCAGGCAATATTTATAGTAATGTTTACGTTATTATGTCGAGACTCATTTGATTTCATTAACATTTCACGTGAATATCTTTTGCCTCATTTCCTCCAATAATATAAACGATATTTTAAATTGGAAAATGAGCAAGCAAAAGTCTTTTCTGAAAAAAGCATTGTTGCCCTAGCAAGCAAACCAATTTATTTCAACTTTTGTCAACTTCTCTGGAATATTTAGGTACATTTGCTGAAGGATCTGTAAATCTAGAGAGTAAACTTAGCTAAAACAATAACTCTTGTGAACCCCTTTTGAAATTGCCATGGAATCATATTGCAAATGTGTAAAAAATTAAAAAAAAAAACCAACTCTATAGCAAAAAGGCATTGAAACATAAAAATATGTCAAACTGCTAATATCTTGGGTTGCACTATTAAGCTGAGCTACAGCTGTGTGTGTCTTGAAGCCTCTTCAGAACTCCAGGAATCCAGAGCTGTGAGGCTGATCTAGCTGTATGTGGTTAAAGGATACACAGGTAATCAGAGAGGTTATCTAGAAGGGCCCAGAATGTCCTGTTATCTTAGGGACCCCTAACATCTACCACCCATCCCTCTACCCTCTCATCCTTATATGGTAGCTGTAAATCCTTAAAGTTTGCTATTGGAGGGGTCATCCTACCTCTCCCAGCAGTTATTTTGGGGAAGAGATGGCTGCTTCAATGTGCTGTCTGGCCAATGTCTGGGCAAGAATGAACATTAAAATGATCTGTATTTCCCACACATCCCAGGTCCCCTAAGTCACAAAAGCCATCACCTGTATCAAGGATCTCTGCGGACCAGCATGTCTGTAGGAGAAAGACAATGGGTGAAACCCACTTCCGTGGAAGTAGGGTGCTGCATTCTTCCTCCAGCTTCCCTTATTCTTTAGATGCTGTCTGGCTCGACCTCCAAGAAACATGATTCCTATGCATTATCTGTTGCCATAGCCAAGTGCTCCCAGAACCGGCCTTGTTACTGTTTAGCCCTTCAGTTAAAGATCATTATCTGCCAGGCCATCTGTTATTTTCACTTAGGAGAGTGTATTATTTCAGATCTATAGATGTCCTTTAAATTTCCCCTACATGTTGTGTAGTAACTAGATGTAGTCCAAGGGTAAAGTCCCACTGTGAACAACGGGAATCAGAGTCCCGCTTTTGAGAGCATTTGTGACAATGGTATAATCTTGGATGGCGACGAACCCACCCTTGGGAGAGGGGGAGGGGAATCTGAGAACAGTGAAAAATGTAAATAAAATGAGAGTCTGGTTCTTGCCATACAGAACAGTGGTTGTTTTCAGAGGGATTACTTGCTTTCTGGTGTAGCTATTCTTAAGAATTCGTGCTTCTTGCTATGGGGCATAATGTTGCCCCTATAGCCTCTTTTATGAGTGCTGGCTAGCTCCCCATCAACTATGGTGATCTTGGCATGCCACCTTTACAAAAGGGAGCCATGAAGACTAGGAGTTTTCCTACCTCGCACATTCCTCCTTAACCAGTTAAGAAAATGCTCAGTAGACTTTGCCTTTTTTAACTGGCCCGTTTTCCACCTGCTAAATGAGAATGTGCCTTATGACTTCTTTTCCCCCAATGGAAATTGTATTGCTGAATTTCAAAAGGCATCAGGTCATCTCTGCAACCCTAGGGCAGCTGTCATTTGTAAAGAGAATGGGTTTGCATTAAGTGGCTTTTTTATGAACCTATATTCCAGTCATATCTGAACTGCCACATCCTATGGTACAAGGAGATGATGATGAGGAAGATGATGATGACATCTAGCAAGTATTGACTGACATCCTTTGCTAGGTGTCATACTAAATATTCTGTGACACTTGCCACATTAAATCCTCTTTACTTTACCTGTGTAATGTAGGTAATAGAGGCAGCTCATTCACATATTTCAATGGACAGGGGACGAAAAAGATCTGAGAATGATCCTATCCACTGGCATCCTGTATTCTCTTTGTTGTTGTTGTTTCTTTCATTCAGCTGTCTAGCTCCTAAGGCTGTGGGTTGTCCAGGCTCCCCTCTCTATTACCTTCATTCATGGATAGTATTTCTAGGAGAAAACAGGTAGCCTAGCATACGTAGCAGCCTAGGGTGGGGGTAAAGTGGAAACAGACATTGAGACTTCAGCAGTGAGTTTTTGCTACATGTGTTGGTAATTGATTTCAGTTGTCTCTCCTCTGTGTTAACCTCCGTGTAAAGTGTTACTTCACCCATGTCGTGCTTTTCTGGGCTTCAGTTTCTGCAGGGTTATGGGAATAATTAAGCCCTTTTAGCTTAAAGCATTGACATTCTTGGGAGAAAATCGCATGTTAGTGAACAAATGTGTTTTAGTTGTTTGTGTTGAACTAGATTTTCACTGGGAGCAAATAAGACACTTAGAAGACAGAATGAAGTCTTTCAAATTGCCAGAAAGGAGAAGGGAGATGTCAAATTTTTTGCTCTCATAAAACATGTTTTAAGTAAAATTTACTGTAACATCTACTGTCATGAAAATTTTATTAGTATACGACAAATAGAGGTTAGCTGATATGTAGATGATTTTTCAGCAAAATGCCTTTTTCAACAAAAGGCATATTAAATAATCAATGAACAAGTGAATAAAGAAATAAGTTTGTAGATATGGGAAGGGAAGTCACTGGGGGTTAGTAACACTTTTCTTTGTTTTTATATTGTTTCTAACCTCGGTTATTGGGGCATTTTTAGGCTAACTTGCTACCTTTATTACATATTCAATGATTATTTACTGAATATCTCTTGGGGCATCACTAACGGGTATGCGGGTGGGTGTGTTAGATACAGACATACATGTAACTACATAACGTGTGGTTATCTTGATGCTTTGTGTTCAATTTTTAAAATTATTTTTTAATTTCAATTTTTATTTTAGATTGAGAGGGTACATGTGCAGGTTTGTTACATAGGTATATTATGTGATACTGAGGTTTAGGCTTCTATTGATCCCATCACCCAGGTATGAACATAGTACCCAATAGGAAGTTTTCAGCCCTTCCCCCCACCCTTTTAGAGTCCTTAGTGTCTCTTTTTCCTGTCTTTATGTCCATGTGTACCCAAGATTTAGCTCCTGCTTACAAGTGAGAACATGTAATGTTTGGTTTTCTGTTTCTGCATTAATTCCCTTAGGATAATGTCCTCCAGATGCATCCATGTTGCTGCAAAGGACATGCTTTCATTCTTTTTTATGGCTGTGTAGTATTACAGGGTGTATATGTACCACATTTTCTTTATCCAGTCCACCATTAATGGGCATCTAGGTTGATTCCATGTCCTTGCTACTGTGAATAGTGCTGTGACAATATGTTCAAATATTAAACATATCAGAATAGTCCATGATTACATTGGAAAACAAATGTACTGCTACCAGGTGATTATACGCTTGAAGATGGTATCCAATGAGACAGAAAACCCAAATTCAGAAATACTATCCTCTCACAATTTTAGATTCACACACATTGAAAGTAGAATGGATTTGGGATCATCTTATCTGACTCCTCTCTACGAATAAGAAAACCAAAGCCAGCATAACAAAATGATTTACAAAACTTCACTAATTAGCTGCAGAGCTAGAATGAGAATTCTAGCCTCTGGCCTCCAAATCTAATGCTTTTTTTGTTTACTTTTTAGTTTTTATGTTTCAAAAATATTATTTGTTTACAATAATTAAAAAATAATGAAGCTATGCCCCCATGGTCATGCCAATTTCATTGCTCTTTTGACTTTTAAATATTTTAATATAAAAATAATACAAAACATAATATAAAAATAGTATAACAGTCATCTGCAAACCCACCACCAAAAATATGTTATTTTGCATATAATAATTCAGAAAACTTGTAAAATAAAATGGAGCCCATTATAAATACAGTGAACGTACTATTCTTTTCTCTCCCCCTTCCTTTCCAAGATAATTATCGTCCTAAAATTGCTACATAACTTTCCCATGTATATTTTGGTATCTTGGCATTTTTACTGTGTGTTTGTGTGTGTGTGTGTGTGGTGTGTGTGTGATAATGGGCATATTCATGTCTGTATGTTGTTGTTATCTATTTGTGGTTATACTACTGTTTATTTTAAAATTTTAAAATACATAAAGCATGTCCATATTCTTTTGTAACTTTGTTTACATTCAACATTATTTTGGGCATGTATTTATATTGATACCTATATATAGGTCCATTTATTGTAATTGCAGGATAGTATCATGTTGCATAAATAATCCAAGGTTGATTTATCCATTTTTCTACTGAGGGAAGTGTGTGTTGCCCCTGTAGTTTTGCCATTACAACCATGCTGCAGTGTTCCTTGTACATGTCTTTTATGCATGTGCTAGAATTTCTTGACGGAAATTTTCTAGAAGTTGATCATAGGGGGACACATATCTTTGCTTTACCAGATGTTGTTAAATTGCTCTACAAACTATACTAGTTTATTTGATTATTGAGCAGTAGTTCTGAACTCTAGCTGCCGATGACAGTCACCTAAGGAGCTTCTAAAAATTACCAATGCTTAAGTCCCACCCCAGACCAATTAAATCAGAATCTGTGGAGACTCGAAAATGGTATTTGTGTAAAGCTCCCCAGGTGACTGTAACATACAATTAGGGTTAAGATGCACTGGTTTTGCGTTTGTTTCCCCATATCTTTTCCAATACTTGGAATTATCAGATACTCTTCTTTGCTAATCTCTTAGATGTAAGAACTTTCTGATTACTGGTGAAGTTGAGTATATTTGTATAACATTACTGAGCCTTGCATTGAGAATTGTGTTATATATTAGTATTCTGGGCAGTAATTTTGAAGGGAGTAATATATGATTTGCAAATATCTACCCCCCGTCAATGACTTTTTCCTTACTTTATTTAGGCTATCTTTTATCATATAGAAGTTAAAAGTTTTAATATAATTAAATGTCAATATTTTATTTTATGGATAAAAAATACTTTGTACTTTGGAAAATCTTAAGAAACATTTCTACACATAATTTAATAAAGTTCTTTTTCTATGCTTTCTTTTAAATGTTTTACTTTTTCTAAATGAGATGTTTATCTAGGATTTGTATTTCTTATGATGGCATGTATTGTCCTGATTTTTATCTCTTTTGGTATGCATAAGCAATTGCCCCAGTACAATTTATTAGTTTATCATGTTTCCAACCATGTTGGACAGCTTACTTGTTTTAGAAGTTTGTAAATTATTTTTGATTTTTAAATTAATCATTACATATGCAAATAATGGCAGTTCTGCTCATTCTTTAGTAATATTTATATATTTTTATTGTTTCTTTTTCTCTTATTGATATCATGATTAGGGACTCTTGTCCAATGTTGAATAGAAATGTTGATAACAGGCATCCTGTCTTGTTCCAGATTGAATATGAGATGCCTCTGACTTTAACCATTAAGTATGGTATTCTCTTAGCATATGGTATATTTTATCAGGTTAATAAATAGCTTCCCTTTATTCCTTGCTTGCTCAAAGTTCTTATCAAGAAAGTGTTTTTCATGTTATCAAATATTTCTGTATTTATTGAGATGAACTCGTTTTTTCTCTTTTAATGCATTAACTGGTAAATTATACTAATAAATTTCCTAAAATTAAATCATTCTGCTATTCTGGGAAAAACTCTACTTGATTCCGGTTTTATAAAATATCCGTTCTAAATTTAGTTTGCTAACATTTCTTAGAATTTTTATATTCATAGATGAGACTTACTCATTTTATATTAACTTTATCCTGCCTCATAAGATGAGTTAGGAAAGATTGTCTGGTTTATTGTATTCTATGGGACTGTTTTTATAGCGTTAGATTTACCTCGCCTTAGAAAGCTGGTAGATTTGTTGGCCAGGTGCAGTGGCTTATGTTCGTAATCCCAGCACTTTGGGAGACTGAGGCGGGCAGATCACAAGGTCAGAAGTTTGAGACAAGCCCGGCCAATATGGTAAAACCCCGTCTCCACTAAAAATACAAAAATTAGCCGGATGTGGTGGCACACACCTGTAGTCCAAGCTACTTGGGAGTCTAAGGCAGGCGAATTTTTTGAACCCGGGAGATGGAGGTTGCAGTGAGCTGAGATCGTGCCACTGCACTCCAGCCTGGGTGACAGAGCGAGACTCTGTCAAAACAAAAAGAAAAGAAAATTAGTTGGTAAAGATTTGTCTGAGAATCCTATACCGTGTGTGTGTGTGTGTGTGTGTGTGTGTGTGAATAGGCTTTAACTATAAATTCACTTCCTCTTATTATTGGTTAATTCAGAGTTTGTATTGCTTCTCGTGTAATTGTAAGCTACATTTATAATGAATTGACCATTTTTGGCTACATCTTCAAATGTATTGATATGAAGTTGTTTTTGATATATTTTCTTTTTAAAAATCTCTACCTTCTCTGTGGTCATGTCACTTTTTTTACAGCTTTGTAATCAAATTCTGAGTATCAAAATAGTCCAAGATTTTCACAATGCACTCCAGTTTTTCTTTCTACTACTCACCATAGGACCCCAGCAGCTAATAGTCATTTGTGGTTTCCCTTTCTCTCTATTTTTAACAGTGAAAATTTAGTCCATTAGGCTTATTTTTTTCCAAAGAAATAGTTTTCAGTTTTCAAGGATATTAATAACAAATACCCTCCACAGTCAGACATTAATTTAGTTGGACATATTCTTCTAGATTGGCAGTTATTTTCCTTCATCCTTTTGGAGATATTTCGCTGATTACCATCATTTATTTTTGCTTTTACGGAATCTACTATTGTCTACTTGTTACCGCTTGGTAGCTAACTTGTGTTTTCTCTCTGCCTGCTTTTAAGATCTCTTTTGTCTTTGTTTTGTTCTGCAGTTTCTGCTACAATGTAGCTCATTGTGGATCTGTACTAATCTTCATTTCTCCTTATGTCAAAGTAATCATATATTTAATGAATTCTTGGAAATGTATAGGCATATATCATTAAATATTGCCAATTTATAATTCTATTCTCTTTCAGAAATTTATATTAAACATGTTGAATTTTTTGTTTGCTTTATGCTCTCTGTTTCTTAAATTTATGCCTATCCTCTTATACAATTGCATTCTAAATTGTTTCCTTAAACCTGTCTTTCAGATCATTGATTATGTTTCAACTTTGTCTGAACAGCTGTTTCACCTACCCATTGAGTTTTTGGTTCAATTGCCATAGTTTTTATTTCTAGATGATGTATTGTTTTAATACCATATTTTTCTTTTTATGTAGTATATATGCCCTTCAGTCTTAGTCACTTAAAACATGTTAGATAATCTGTTCTTTTGTTCATTTATCCAAACTTCTTAGGATCCAAAGTCCCATATTTATTGTTTCTGGTGATGCAGTTCTTCTCAAGACAGATTGTTTCTTCATGTAATTTGTAATTTGGGATTATGAGCTCATCTTCAATGGGGAATATTGTATACAAATATGTAGCCAGAGTGGATATAGCTAGCCCTTCAGAGACATTTTGTATTTGTTTTTAATTCATGTCCTAAGTGAATCCTTAGGCTAATTTCTTTATTCAGCTATTCCTGAACCACCCACATAGCCCTGGTTATAAATTCTGAGTGATACTGTCTCTTCCCTTCACTTGGCATCTAGATAGAAACAGGTAGGCATCATTATGGTGCCCATTTATTTGGACACTTTCACTATCCTCTTATGTCCACTACATAAGAATCTAAACCTAAGCTTCTAGGTCACTGAGACCCGTTAAGTCCCCTTAATGCAGATCAATATCAGTTTGTATCTTACCACACTGCTCTTAGATCTCTGTACCTTTCACCTGGGTCTCTCTTTTTGTTTGCTCTCTCTCTTTCTCTTTTTGCAAGTCCAATAAAACACTCGAAAAAATGTCTTTTTGTCAGTTATTTCTAAGTGGTTATAGTAGGAAAGTTATCAGGTTCTTTAAGAAAAAGAAAAAGCAGAACAGGAAGTTCTACTTTGACCTTTTGATCTAAAGCAAATCATATTCTCCATGCAAAACTTTCCTGCTAGCTTCTGTCCAAATGTAAACTGTCCAAAAACCAGCTTGAAAAGTATTAAACTAATATAACCCTGAATGCCTTACTATATAACCTTTGGGGAGTTGTGTTCCTTTGGAACTTTTAAAATAAATGCAGCCACAGCCTGGTGTGTTGAGAAAAGATAGGGTGGGGTTGGGGAGGGTTTATATCCTACCTTGAAAAAATTTTCCGGGAGTATATTGCAGAGAAACACAGAATATTTTCTGAAATCGTGCAAATGTCTTTTGCTTTTCCTTATTGAGAGACTAGAAGAGACTTTTTGAAAGTTATAATAAAAATCCAAAGCCCTTTCTATCCCTAGAATCCTATGATTTTTCTACTGCCTTGAGACATGTTCCTGACAAATCCTTTTACAGCCGGTGTACAGCTTTGTAATCAAATTCTGAGTATCAAAGTAGTCCAAGATTTTCACAATGCACTCCAGTTTTTCTTTCTACTGCTCACCATAGGGCCCCAGCAGCTTTATAGATATGAAGGGGACTCTATTCTCTGCTGTTAATATTTCTCAGATCTCATTGTCCACATAATTTTTATGACATGTCAAAGAGTACATTAGCAAACAAAATAATTAGTTGATTAAAAAGAATGTAAGTTATTGAATATTGTATAACATGACATATTTCACAATACCCGCTGTTGGAAACTTTTATTACTTCCTTTGAACATCCTGTAATTTTGAAATGTTTTGCCCTAAAATTCTCTTTGGAAGCAACAAGTTAGTAATAAGTCAGCAATAAGACACAATTGGAATAAAAACAAAGAATTCACACACATACAAAAAGAACAATATTGCAAATATTCTTCTCATACTCAATACCCAAAGTTATTTCTGAAGCCTCACCAAATTATTTTAGATTAAGTATCTAAAACCAATTATTTTTTAAAATCCATCCTTTGCTGAATTTTATTCCATGTTTGGATTGAGGCGGAGTCTGTTGTTAGCTGCATGATGAGAGCGGAGACGCTGAATCTTTTTATTTTCTTAATTAAGAATTACCATCTCAGGCCCTGGTCAGTGGTTTACAACGGCAATAATCTCATCCAAAACAGTTGTTAGTCTGGATCCTAAGGGATTTGCCAGAACATTAACCTCGATTCGACCCCTCGTGGTTGCAGGAGGAGGATGCAAGGGTCAATAATCATTTTTAGAAAATTATCAAGCCTGGGTTGCACCCTAGATTATGTAACTTGCTTTAAAAATAATGATAATGTGTTTGTCATTTTAAATGACTGGGATCAGCAAAGCTAATGAAAATGTTTAAATCCTTATCAGTTGGAATGAATAGGGCTGGCTCCAGAAAGTGCTGACTTCAACGTTTTTGCGCTGCTTTTGTTGATCCTGTCCGCTGATGCACACGACCTATTGATGTGCAGCTTCGCATGCCATGGGGACTCATTCATCCATGTTAGAAGTGAAAGGGGCTTCCGGGCCTCTACATGTGCTGTGGCACATTCCTCTGGTTCTCTAACAAAGCTTTTAATTGGCGTCTGTGACTAATGAGCATGAAGTCCCAGGAGAAATGGAGCACAGTCTTCTACCACCCATTAAGACGAGCTGCAAGTTCATAGTTTATCAAGCTTGAACTGGGAGCAGGCAGGGCCAAAGACTTGAGATAAATAAGAATGAATAGTTTCATTTTCTACCTTCATAAACTGGCATTAATAATTCTTAGCTAAAGTACATTGCACTTTTAGTGTTATTACCTAAGCTCTCGTAGCCAAGGCCCTCAATGGCCCTGTTAAAGGCTGCATACCTCTTTTCAAGAGAATCAGAATTAATCCTACTTCAGCTAAAGTTTAGTCGGAGTGCATTTCCCTAACAAAGAAATATTTTCCCTCTTTGTATAGGGTAGTAATCCTTTCTCACCTGAAGTCATATGGGATGAAGTAAATGCTGGAAGTGGGCCATATGGAGCTAGGGAGAAAGGTGCTAACCTCCTACTATGTACAGAAAATGCTGATACAGATAGTTCTACCCGAAGGTTTTTGTTATCTTTGTCTTTTAATTTATGCTTTCAATTATGTGCCTTACTGCAGTGTAATAGAGTCATTATGTGGTTTAGAGGAGAGCCAGGATGAAAAACTTATAGTCATTACCTGTTATTTATTGTATCTACTCAAGGGCGTCAAAGAAATAACATCATTAGAATTAGTAAATTGCTAAAATCAGGGGTAGGAGTTATACTTACTCCCTAAGATCTTAGCATTAATGTTTGAAAGGACACTTGTAGGTCTCATTTGGTCACTGGTATATTATAGACTTCATACCTCTAAGTGGCATAAGTGAGTATAAATATATATTCAATAAATAATTCAAATGTCTTTAAAGTATATAATCATTAATTTTTAACTCTAGAACTGTTATACTTCGTAATCAGTAGGACTCCTGCCACTCTCATGGTTAATCTTGATTTTAAACAGCCTATCGTATGACTCTGCTACTGTATGACACCTTCCTACCATATGACTCTGTTATCTCTTGTCCTATATCTCGGTATCTGATCATTTCAACTAATCTATTTCAGTTACTTTATAATTGCCTCTTACCCATCCCTAGAAACTTGATTTGAACTCCCTTTCCTCCTGTCCAGATGGACCATTCACTTCTCAGTTTTTCACAGAGCTCTTTTTTCTTTACTCTTTTTATGCCATTCCATTGGCTTATTATTATTTTGATTAAGATTCATGATCTTAGGCCTCATGTGTCTCTCATGATCAAGGGCCAGATTCATGATCATAGGCTGCATGTGTCTCTGCCCACATCCCCTGTCCCACATAACCTTTGACTTCCTGTGCCCCCTTCCTCCTTTCCTAATAAGACCTTCATCCTTAGTATCTGCATATTCTTCAGAAACTTGTTCACCATTTGCTTCTGCCATCTCCCACAGAAAAACCTTTTTAGTCACATCCCTTCCTCCTTCAGTGTACAAGTTATAACTCAACCTTTCAATGAAAACTTCCTAGATTGGGCTATTGGGTTATTATTATTATTATTATTATTAATTTAGAGACAGAGTTTCACTCTGTCTCCCAGGCTGGAGCGCAATGGCGCAATCATAGTTCACTGCAACCTCAAGCCCCTGGGCTATTGGGTTATTTGAAGTGCTACTGCTTCAAATGTATTATATAACTTGAGCATCACTGATTTCCTATGTAAAAACATGTGTAATTGGCATGCATTGGGTATGCCATGTTTTATTATTTTCCTGGAACCAGATTACAGGCTATTTTAAGGCAGTTATGAAGTTTCATGTCCTGTAGCATCTTGTGTGCATCAATGAATCCTTACTTTGCATAATCCATATCAAAGCAGTTAATGATGATGGTAGTATCCAACTCCATGTGTAAAATGAACTGACAAATGTATGCCTGGAATATAGAGTTGATAGAGTACTATGGAGTCCCTGCATTCTTCTTTAAGAATTGAAAAATGTCAAGAAATAAATATCCAGGAACTATCCCAAACAGATGTATTATTCAGCTGCTCATAAAAATCAGAATAATGCTGATTGTAATTACCTTTTCATGCACCTCATGACTCCCATATAGTAAGTTCTCAATAACTATTAAATTTACTGTGATTGGAATATGTGTTCAGTACCATATAATTCGTCACCATCATTAACTTTTCCAGCAAATTCTTTATAAAATCTCTGGCTATCTTATGGTTACCTCTAGATTTCAAAGGCCAATTGGTAGACATGACTTTAAACTGATGCCTTTTAATCTATGGGCACAAGCCTCTATCTTTCCTTGGTATACTTAAAAGATAAAACTTTAAAGTTTGTCAAGATTGGTGCGATAGCAATTACAGTTCTTCCTCGAGGGGGAATAAAAATACATATCTTTAGATTACTACATAAATGATTTAGTTAAAACAGAATTATTACAGCTCAGTTTATTGAATAATGAAACATACTTGTTGAAGATATGAAATCACTTTCCTCATATTTTATTAAAAATAGCATTAACATACTGAGATCCAAGGTGGATTTGAAGACTATTTTAAACTCTTCAGACCTAGGATTTTACATTCATCCATAATAGCTCTGCTGTTCTCCGATTACGTGGTGTTTCTTTCGAGGTATTTTTAACCTGGGAACACTGAAGCAAAGATGTTCAAATTCAACCTTGGAGCTTCATCTCTTTCACCAACAACATTTACCCATCCTGTGTTATTTAAAGGCCAAATGGAACCGTTATGTTGAAAATCTGAAAAGAATGTCAGAATGAACACAATATAGAGAAAACATTTTCACAAAAATAGTGATTCCAAGTCTTGTAATTTAATATGCATGGTTGAATGAACTTATCTTTCTCCTACTCCACAAATACAGCCTACCACATCCTGAACTGCAGCCCTTTGGAAAAGAGACAAGTCTGTAAGTTGGCGTCCCATAATTATGCCCACTGTACATCTTCACACTCCATAACAATTTTCTAATTAAAAATGAATTATTTGCCTACAGGCCCAAGAAAATGATAAAAAGAAGGAAATAATTGTTCTATGTTTCTTTGAACTAAAAATGAAATCATTTAATCCAAAAAGAATGGTGAAATGCATTTTAGTGGGGGCATGGAAACTATCATAGAAAGGAATAGATTGTGTACCTGGAAGCTGAGGAAATAAACTTTTGGCATGTTCTCTGGGGAGTTAATAAAACGTTCCTCAAAGAATTTCCTTAGCTTGATTTTAGAAGTATATCATTAGAATCTAGCCCTCTGTGTTAGCAGACATAATCACCATAAACAATCTCCACGTTTCAGTGGCTTCTCACTATAAAAGTGTGGTTATTACTCAAAGCGTAGTTCAGTGATGGTCAGACGAATACAGCATGAGGCTGTGCTCCATGCACTCATTCAGGGACCCAAGCTACTCATAACATACGGCTTTGCTATTCTGAGGGCCCCCACCTTCTCTGCCTGCAGTCCACCCATGGTAGAAAAGCACGAAGGACTGCCTAGGAGGTCTTCTGGGTCCAGACTTGACAGTGATGTACCTCACTTCTGCCTTCATCCCATTGGCTGGAACTCAGACAGTCCCACCTAACTGCAAGGGAGGCTGAAAAACATAACCCAGCTGGCTGAAAGACAAAAAGAAAATAGGATTTGATGAACATAGAGCAGTCTGTCACATTGTCAATAATTTCGAGCTGGAGTTAATAAGCTGTGTGAAAAAATAGCCCTGTGGTTGGTCCTGAATGCTAGTCGCTAAAGGAAAATACAAGACTAAGTGTGTCCATTTCAGAGAGCTATTGCTACATATTGCCTGTGAGGGAACATGCTCAATTTTAGAGGCTATGAGGAATATAAGATGAATCGGACATTGTCTCTGCCCTCAGGCAGTACCCAGTCTTCTAAAGGAGCAGGTTCTCTGTAAACTGTTTTCTAGCTGTGCACCGGGATGTTAAATTGGAAATTTCTACTGAGGCTCCCAGTTATAATAGATATGAAATTCCAAAGTGAGGTACCAGATCAAGGTGCCAATTTCCAATGGAATATCAAGAATGGGTTCTATACGTGAAACATTTGTCAGCATAAAGAGGATATGTGGTCCCCAAGAGTGAAGGTTAAGAGAGGATTTCATGAGGATAATTTCTATTTTTAAAAAGACACCGGATGAGGCTGGGGGGGGGCTGTCTGCCGCCTCACCTAAATGCTAGGAAGACTGACTTCAACAGTACCATTTTGAGAACTTGACACATACCTCCTGGAGCTGGAAGAGGGTAGATGTGGATTGATGACTCAAACCTGAGAAATCTGGAGGAAGTTACACCCTAACTGGCTAGTTATTCAGATGGCAAGGCAAAGGAAAGTTGTTGCTCGGTTGAAATCAGCCAGCAGGAGCTTGTTTCTTAGAAGAATGAGGATGCGTCTAATATGGCCACTGAGAGAAAAAACAAAAAGGAACCTCAGGAGAGAAAACCTTTAAGTGGAGCTTAGATCTCTAGGGGCTGAGGAAGAAGCAACCAGCTGAATTCAGACTGCTTGCTTAACAAGAATGAAAAGAGTAGGAGAATCTCTGAGGAACCCACACAAAGTAGTCTTAGAGAAAGGATCACTGTTAAATATTGGTTAAGCTGTCGTGATTCTATTAGTCAAAAAAGATCTTGGCCAGGCACGGTGGCTCACGCTATAATCCCAGCATTTTGGGAGGCCGAGACGGGTGGATCACTTGAGGTCTAGAGTTCAAGACCAACCTGGACAACATGGTGAAACCCTGTCTCTATTAAAAATACAAAAATTAGCCAAACATGGTTAAGTGCACCTGTAATCCCAGCTACTGGGGAGGGTGAGGCAGGAGAATCACTTGAGCCCAGGAGGCAGAGGTTGCAGTGAGCCAAGATTGCACTATTACACTTCAGCCTGGGCGACAGAGCGAGACTCTGTCTCAAAAAAAATAAAAAATAAAATAAAAAATAAATAATTAAAAAAAATGTGTTGCCTATTCCTCTTATCTCTCTTTTTTACTTCAACCCTGGGGATGGAAGCTGATCAGAACAGCAGCTAGTGAGTGAAGGAGAATGGACATAGACAGAAAGAGGCAGCCAAACATGTTCTTTATGTTGAAGACACCCATTTGCCTGTGGGCAGCCATGGCTGTAAAATGATGAAATGTTAGCTTTCAGTGATGATTCAGGTGCTAATGAATATTGGGCTGGACAGCCATCCTAATTTCTGAAATCAGACTGTGTTTTGTAACCTACTGTGAAAATAGAACTTTTTCTTAACTAGGAGTGGTCAGAAAATAGTAGTTTTCATCAGAGGCAGGAGAAAGAGCTAACCAACCCCTTGGATCAGGCTTAGAGGAACAATGACAGGCAAAACAACATTCTTTTATGACTCTTGCTGACACAGCTGATTTGTAAAATATGATGTTTGCCTTTGAATTCTGGGACAGTGCTCCAGGAGAAGTACAAATAAAGTACTCTGGGAGGTGAAATAGACGTCACTTGCTTCTAGCTGGAATACAAGTGTGTTTAAGGAAGGGCTTCATGGAGATGAAGGTATATGCACCAGATCTTAAAGACGAAGGGAGTTAGATGTGCAGAGATTTGAGATGGGCTAGGGGAGGAGAGGTGGCTGATGGTGCATTGTTAAGGGCATTTTAGCAGAGCAAACATAAAAAGGCAAGGAGACAGAAAAGCATAGCAGATGCAGGTAGGAGAGCAATTAGTTCCATTTGGCTGAAGCCAAGCATGGGGCAATAATTAAAATTAAGGTAGAAAGTGTTGGCTTCCAGCTTGAGCAAAAGCATAAGATATGCTTGAAACCTCAGCAGGTTGTCTGCACAAAAGGCAAGGTATCTGGGACTAGGTAATAAGGGCAAAAGGAGAACCTTGTAGTTGGGCTGACCTTCACAGTAGGTAGTCAAATGTCTAGTTTACAGTATCCATAGTGTCCATGGAGGTATTGGGTATTAATTAATTTATTTTTTAGAGGCAAAATCTCACTCTGTTCTCCAAGCTGGAGTGCAGTAGCATGATCAGAGCTCACTGCAGCCTTGAACACCTGGGCTCAAGCAGTCCTCCTATCTTAGCCTCCCAAGTAGCTGGGACTATAGGCACAAGCCACCACACCTAGCTAATCTTTTTTTTATATATTTTGTAGAGACAGGGTCTCACTGTGTTGCCCAAGCTGATCTCAAACTCCTAACCTCAACCGATCCTCTGGCTTCAGCTTCCCAAAGCTCTGGGATTACAGGTGTGAGCTACCACGCCCAGCTGAGGCATTAATTTTTATCTAGTTGATATCCAAGCAGGCTGATGTGATAGGTTAGGTGTGAAAACACGGAAGTGTAAGCAGTGGGATGATAAATTCAGTAAGTTGTGCTTGAAGGTAGTACCCTCAGCTTGGAGTAAGTTTGGGAGTCAAATTTCTATAGATAGGAGAAGTTTCTTTTCTGACAGGCAGCTCCTACGTTCTGCGACCTCCAACAAGTAATTTGACTTCTCTAAACTCCTGTTTCTTCATCTGTAAAGTGGTAATAATAACATATAATAAAACAATCCACACACTCCCTTCTCTTTCCTCCAAGAGGAGAAGGAGGATGGAGATTCCAAGCAGCAGGCTGCCACACAAGTGATGGTCCCCGTCTCAGCAAGGGATCTGGAGGAAAAATCAGGAAGATGAGACAGATGTTCTGTTTCATGAACAGAAAGAGTGGAAGTTGGGGGAAGACTTTAAGTCAGTGAGTTTTAGCTCCCATAAATACCAAGCTTACATCAAGAAGCACCCACCCTCTGCCAGTTCCGTCTCTGCTTGCCTCCGCTGGGATCGGCGTCGGGACTGGGTGGGGCTGAGTTTGCAGGTTCCCAGTCCTCTGTGTCTAAAGTGCTCAGGGAGGCAGAAATAAAATGGATAATGGGGAGGAGACATGCCAGCCAAAAGGGCTTGAATGTTATTCCAGTGTGATCACAGGTTTTTAAGGAGGAGAGAGCTAGAGGAGGGGAGAGAGCTGACACCTGACATATCGGTCCATGCAGCGTGGAGAGGAGATGGCAAGGTGAGCAAGGGGCGGGACATTCAAGTTAGAGGAAACAGCACAGACCTAGGCCTGAAGGCAGAAAGGATTGGCAAGACGCAGGAGACAAAGACTGTAGTCCCAGCTCTGCTGCGAAGCTTTCTGAGTTGTGGTTTCTCCGTGTATCAAATAGGTTCTGAGTGACACCTCACTTACTTAGAGGGTGCAATTTGAAATCTCATCTATCCAAAATTCAGACAGACATATAAGTAAGTAAAAACTGTCTCTGGGCATTCTGTGTAGGTATTACAACTTTCATGCTGAAAACAGGAGACAGAACTTCTCTCCAGCTTCTTCTTCAGTAGCTACATACCTAGTTTGGAGACAATTTTAACATTTGACATTCTAATTACTCTTCCCAGAGAAGTGAAGATTTTGCAAATAAAGACGGGTATTAGAGTATGAGATTCAGGCATGAGAGTAGGAACAAGCCAGACTGAAGGGCCCACTCTAAGGAGGAGATAAAAGGAAGCAAGGGAATTATTTTCAAAATAGCAATATGGATCCATTTGGCATAGGGACAAAGATTATCCACATCTCTGTATGCTTTGGAGGTCTATGCATATTTGTGCTATAGTTTCTGGCATCTTCAAACATAATGAGTAATTGATGCTTGCAAAGACACTTCTGAGTCATCAGAAAATGGATAAATTATGTCCAGAAGTCTCGATTTCTAAAGAGGAAGGGGAGGGGAGGGGAATTTTTTAAGTTCTAGTTGAGATTATTAAATTTTTTAAACTAGGGATTTTTGAGAGGACAAATTTTCATTAAGTGAACATTTATTTATACAGTGCTTATCTTTTATAAGTAGTGTTATTCTTACTATGATAATGAGACTATAAAATATGAAGACTGCTTTAAAAAAAAGAGAGAGAGATACACCAGAACACAGTCAAATGACTAGTCATCTTCGAGGGTAGAAACTTACACTGATGATCCCACCTTTGCTGAAAATATTTTTATGATTTGTATTGACTGTATACATAACCTTTTTTGTGAGTTTATAGTCATGCAAAGCAACAGCCTCCTTACTTTAGAATCTCACCTGGATATTTACAAGGAAAACCTCCGTCTCCATAACAATGTATTTTGAGTCTGGTTCTTCGAGGAAACACTGACTGAGCATTTAACTAGCCCTTTGCAGTAAGAGGGAGGTCCTGCATGGTCCTTGAAATTCACTCAGAGTGTAGCTGAATTGTCCACGTTATTCACAAGGCTTGTTCTTTTTAGCTATTTGCAAAAGCATTAAGCCTACCCTAAAGGTCAAGATGTTGCTAACATCGAGAAGATTTTTGTTTAATATACAATATACTCTAGCGTCAGGGTCCAAAGTGAGAATCAAAGGTGCCTTGAAAGATGACGGTGTCATTAAAATAAGGTAACTCCTTTGAAGGGACAGCACTCATTTAATATGTAAATTCTGACATATTCATGTAAAAACATGCATCATGTGGAATCACATTTGAGAGGACGTTGGCAACTATTAATCCCTGTACAAAAGTAAAAGAATTGTTGACATCATCATCATATTGGAGGCTACCTACCTGTCAGAAGGCTGCAGAAAGGCAGGTTTGCCTTCACTGCTGTTGGCAAGATCCATAGTTCCCCCTGCCCCAGGCAGCCACGTGTGGTGATGACTGAATCCTGCAGAGACCCAATGACTGCAAGTAGGCATGCTCTCACCTGCTCCAAGCCAGATGCCAGTTTTGCAGAAGGGCATCCCTAGGCCCCCAGGAGATTGATGTCTTTGTGGTGATCAGAGCAGAGATTGACACTTTGCAGGCATTTTCTGCTGCTGCACCAACACTCTTTGGAAGTTCTCACATTTGAGCAAAGCTGCTATTCTTGAGATGTCTAGCACCACTAATGTGGGCCAAGAATCAAAACGTTTGCCGAGACTTTGTTTTAAATTGTTGACCTGAGTTCAATTTTTAAGCAAGGAGTTTTTAAAATAGAGTAGAATCATATTATTACATAAAATATGACATGCCATTTATAACTCTGCTAGGGTATACCAAGCCTGAACTTGAAAACAATAAAGACACTGTGTTTTATTTGGAGGGTTTTATTATCAAAAATATCCTATTCATTCTAAAATGTATGACTCGCTAATGCTTAGATATCTGTTTATTCCCTTATTAAGCTGATGTCATGACATCTTAGTAAAAACAATTCTTTTCTATGCATGCTCTTAAAAAACAAGGGTTTAGGTGGACATGTCAGTTCATATTTAATTCTTCCAAATGCACCGAAGAATCTTGTTGGGATATTTTTTGTTGCAAAGGATGATTGTTTTTCTTTAACTTATTTTAAAACATAAAAATAATGTATTTTTAATGCAGATTTGAAAAATGCAGAAAAATAGAAATTAATAAAAATGAAAGATAAACACTATGAACGTATAGTAGCATAAGGTTCTTTCCAACCTTAGTATTATGCGTAGTTTCCTTCTGGACTTTTGGTTTACAGTATTTGGTTGAATTTGGGAGGTTTTTGCTTTTTGGTTTTGTTTTAGAGACAGGGTCTTTCTCTGTCACTCAGGCTGGAGTGCCATGGTGCAGTCACAGCTAACTGCAGCCTCGAACTGCCAGGCTCAAGCGATCCCCCTTATCTCAGCCTCCCAAGTAACTGGGGCTACAGGTGCACACCACCACACCTGGGTAACTTTTTTCTTTTTTATGTTTTAGAGATGGAGTCTGACTGTGTTTCCCAGGCTGGTCTTGAACTCCTGGACTCAGCAATCCTCCTGTTTCAGCCTCCCAGAGTGCTGTGATTACAGGCGTGAGCCACTGAGCTGGCCTGTATATATTTTTTCACGTACTTGCAATTATTATGTATATGATTAGACTTTTTTCATTAGATTATATGTTTTTATGTTATTGTAAGCTATTTGTAGACACAGTTTTATTGATGATACAGTTTTCTATAAAATGGACATTATATAATCGACTTAGCTAATTTCCTGTGGTCTTAAATTTAGATTTCTTCCATTTATTAACCAAAAAAAAAAACTACTCCAATGAACATTTATATATCACCACTTCCCCACATCTGGAATTAATGTTTTGACATACAGTCTCAGAAATGTTACTGATCAAAATTGTAATTGCATTTTTAAGAATCTTCACACACATCCTGAACCTAGTGTCTAAAATGTTTTTTGTTTTGTTTTTTAACCATTTTACAGTTTTATATCAAAGACTTCAGTGTCGTGAGATTTTATCACTTTTTTAAAGCTCATGTGACACATGGTGTAGCTTCAATGTGCTTTTTAAAATGTTGAATTTTTGTGTCTAATTTTTTAATAAGGAAAGAAGTATATGTATGTCCTTTACATAGGTTCTAAATGTTTTCTTAAAATTGATGTGATCACTGTATTAATAATAGTAAACCTTTGTCATATTCGTGTGTACATTTTTCCCAAAAGATTTTGGCTTTTTCATTTTATTTTAGTTTTCTGTATAATTATTTGTATCTTTTAAACAACAAAATATATTGATTGCCGTTATCACTTTTAAGCTTAGGAAATCCTTTAGAGATTTAATATTTGCTTCTACTTGTCTAGTTTATTGAATGTTCCCATTTTTAATATATATATTTGGAATTTGGTCTAGGTATATGCTATAACATATAATTATACATACTTTAACTAGCTAAATAATTATTCCAAAACAATTTATTTTTGTCCATATTGGTGTGTGGTACTTTTTTTGAGTATATATTGATTTCTTATATATTGTAGATTCTGTTTTGAAATTATCCATGTTGTCTTGATCATCTTTATGTCTTTCTGTATCAGTGCCAAAATATTCTAATTATTATACCTTTCTATTATATCTCAATATTTGTTAGGATTTGCCTGCTTCATTCTCATTCTTTTCAATCATGTTTTCAATTGATCATCTTTGAGTAAGGGCACAAGTTTGACAGTCTACCCAGTCTAATATACTGGGTCTTCCACGAATTGACTATGTGATATTGAACAACTTACATAATTTATTTTGGCCTTAATTTTCCTATCTGCAAAATGGAGATGGTCATAATAATATCCATTTTATAGGTTTATTATGAAGATCATCTGATTTAATGTATACAGTAGTCCCCACTTATCCATGGGGAAAATATTCCAAGACCCTCAGTGAATGCCTGAAACCACAGATAGTACCAAGTCCTATATATACTATGTTTTTTCCTATACTATGTTTTTATACCTATGATAAAGCTTAATTTTTAAATTTGGCACAGTAAGTGATTGATAACAATAACTAGTAGTAAAATCAAGCAAATATAACAATATACTTCACAATTTTATGAATAGATTTGTTCTTCCGATAGATCTTGGCAACCTCAGAATACTTTTTTTTTCTTTTTCCTTATCAAATTGAGAACTTCTGCCTTTTCACCTAAAGAAATCACTTTATGGCAATGAGCCAGGCACGGTAGCTCACACCTGTAATCCCAGCACTTTGGGAGGCCGAGGTGGGTGGATCACGAGGTCACGAGATCGAGACCATCCTGGCTAACATGGTGAAACCCCGTCTCTACTAAAAATACAAAAAAATTAGCGGGGTGAGGTGGCAGGCACCTGTAGTCCTAGCTACTCAGGAGGCTGAGGCAGGAGAATGGTGTGAACCCAGGACGCGGAGCTTGCAGTGAGCTGAAATCGTGCCACTGCCCTCCAGCCTGGGCAACAGACCAAGACTCCATCTCAAAAAGAAAACAAAAAAAGAAATCAGTTTATGGCTCCTTTTTGGCATATCCAAATTGTCGGCAACACTTTTCCTGCCCTTTAGGGCCAGTATGAAGTAAAATAAGCTTGAACCCAAGCACTATGATACCTATACCATGACAGTTGATCTGATAACCCAGACAGCTCCTAAGTGACTGTGGGTGGGTAACTTAGGGTAGATCCTCTGGACAAAGGGATGATTCTTGTCCTGGGTGGAATGAAGCAGGACTGCATGAGATTTCATCACACCACTCAGAATGGTGCGCACTTTAAAACTTAGGAATCATTTATTTCTAGAATTTTCCATTTAATATTTTTGAACTGAGGTTAATTGAAACATTGGAAAGCAAAATTGCAGATAAGGAGGGGCTGCTGTATATACATTATCTAAAGGCCGTGCTTGACATACCTTTAGTAGTTGCTGAACATTACCTCTTATTAGAATTTGCAAATAGTGATCCTATTGTCTCCTTTCCAATCATTATATCTCACTTCTGTATCATGTCTTATTGCATTGTCAACAGTGTCTAAAACAATATTAAATAATAATTATGGTGCAAGTCCTATTCTGGATAAGAGTAAAGGCACCGTGTCTCTCCCATTGAATGCAACTGAAAAGCCTGGACAGAATGCATGAGACAACTCTTTGAAGACTGAAAAGTCTTTTGGGGTAGAAGACTAGAATTCAGAGTACCATTGAAATGGCAATGAGTTTACTTTCTTTCCTCCAGCATCTCCCAGACTCAGCTCAAAAGGGCATTGGTGCCAATAGAGACACCCTAAGGAGAATCCACTTATTTCTGGCTCAAGGAGCAAAAAGGAGTCTCTCAATGCTCAGAGAAAAAATAAAACCCCCCATTTCTCTCTCTTTTCCTTTTCTCTGTTCTTTGAAGAAGGAGAACGTTCCCCTCCAATCCTTCAATCAAAGGAACTGTGCTTCTAAGAACCTGGGGCAAGTGCCTGATGGTTTCGTTTTCTTTCTCTCTCTCCATTTTCCTACCACTTGGACCCAGACACAGTGTAATCACAACAAATATGCCATAGCAGCAGAATAAAGTCTCAGATTCTTTGAAAGCCTCAGGGAACAAAAAAGGACTATGTTGCAGAGATATTGCAGAAAAGGAGGAGCGTAGGAAGGCAATCACTTAAAGTTGTGTATGAACTCCTGGGCCCACCCCTAAATGGTGTGTGCTTGGTTCTGACCCTAACCAGCATGCATCAGTCCTTGAGAACTGAACTATGAGAATGGCCACCGGATGAAGATCACACTGGACACAGGAAGGTGCAAACAGCACTCCAAAGGCTTTGAAATCATAAACAATTAAATTCACATTGGAATCACAAACCGTAGATAAGGCTGCTCAGAACCGGCAGCCTGAACCCAACCAGGTCATATATGAACACCTGCTGGCACCTTGATCTTGGACTTCCCAACCTTCAGAACTGTGAGACATAAATTTCTATTGTTTTTTTTTTTAGTGTTTTTTATGTGTTTTGTGTTTTAAATTTTATTTTTCAGCCTCAATATATTACCACATTGTAAATTTTTGTTGTTTATAAGTTACCCAGTCTATGGAATTTGGTTATAGCAGCCCAAACAGGTAAAGACACCAATATATCCAAAATATTAGTTCATCATATAATCAATATTTTTAAATGTTAATGAGATATTTTGTTTTTTTTTTTCTTTCTATTAAGTCTTCAAAATCCAGTGTGCATTTTATACTTACAGCACAGTTCAATTCAGGCATTAGGTTTTCATCAGAAATACCTGATATGTATTTAGATTTCATAAAATTTACAATTGAAGAAAAGTGGATTCACATACTCAAGTTGTTCCAAACATACCTGCAAGTTTTCCAGTTAGTGAATCAAGTATCAATTTAAGTTTATAAATTGAGGGGCCTAGGTGATGTGTTCCTGATCTAATCGTTTGTGGCTCTACTTTTTGTTAAATTATATGATTTATTGTTCTTAAGCATTATCTTCCTATAGGTAAGATAGTGCCAAGGCAGTGTCTTGGTATAGATAAGTTGGTTTCCTTGTGTCTAGAAAGATGAGAAGAGAAACCAGTGGGTACAGAATAGCTGGAGAAAGAAGGAAGATGGACCTATTGGGTCCAATCCACACTATTAGAGTGATGAGTGCACTAAAATCCCAGACTTCACCATTATGCGATACATCCACATAACAAACCTGTACTTATACCCCTTGAATCTATAAAAAAAACTTTTAATTTAAAAAAGGATAAAGATAGACGATGCTAAGAGCTATTTTTAGAAAGACAGATGAGAGGAAAGAGAGTTGCTGTCAACCTTGGACATGGTCGAGAATTTGAGAAGGATAAACCAGCCTGGCCGCCCTTGGTGTCATGTGACCAAGAACTGTTACTGAGAAACATCACTGTTGTGCCTGTAGGTTTAATACAAAAAGTGACTGAAAGACAAAATCTGAGTACTGTTCTTGATAACAAAAGACAGGCAGATATATCAGGAAGAGGAAAGGAATTTACTACCACTGTCAAAGACCAAGACTGCAATAATCCACAGCAGGGGGAAAAACATTAATCCATACCATGCTGAAATTGTTTTCTTATACCCTTAAAAAGCAGAAGGGCAGAGAGGACAAATAGCAGTGAGCAATTTACTGGTTGTCTCAGGTAGATTCTTTAAGGTCACAAGGAGCAGAGAGGTGTAGTTTACCTTAGTTGAAAGTTAAAAGTTACATAGACAAAAGAGGAGGGACATGTCTCCATTTCTGCATAGAAATCTCATGGAACAGGAAAGCCATTCGGGATGCAGCTGTAATTCCAGAGGCTCTCTGGACACCACAGCTGCAGTGATCCACTCAAGTTGTTATCCCCTCAGCAAGCAGTATCCATTTCTTCTTCTTCTTTTTTTTGTTTTTTTTTTGAGATGGAGTCTCGCTCCGTTGTCCAGGCTGGAGTGGCATGATCTCAACTCACTGTAACCTCTGCCTCCCATGTTCAAGTGATTCTCCTGCCTCAGCCTCCCAAGCAGCTAGGATTACAGGCATGTGCCACCACACCCAGCTAATTTTTGTGTTTTTAGTAGAGACAGGGTTTCACCATGTTGGCCAGGCTGGTCTTGAACTCCTGACCTCAGGTGATCCACCCACCTCGGCCTCCCAAAGTGCTGGGATTACAGGCATGAGCCACCAGGCCCGACCTAGTATCCACTTTTTCTAAACCTGTGCCCCACCATTTGGGGGCTAAGCTAAATTCTGCTTCTGCTTCTACTTATTTGTGCTGCTATAACTTATTATCTAGCTAATCTTCCCAGCGTATCCCATATTCAGTCTCATTGAGAACCAGGGTGTGATTGGTTTTACTGGTCACCACTGAGACAGGACAGCCTTATTGACATATCTGTCCTCCCCCTATGCTAGCAGCAGACTTTTTGATTGGGGCTCATTCCTGATAAAGAAAAAAAAAAACAACAACAGTTCTGGCCAGGACAGCAGGATCATATGGTGCCAGGCATCTGACCTAGAGATCCATTGGTTTTATCAGAAGAGAGTTGTGGGCATGGCAGACACTCAATGAATCATGGACTTCTCAGCTGATTTAGGGTCCAGTCTGTAACCCAACTCTGTAAAAATGAATGTGCATGTTTATTACCTGCAGTATTAGACTGAACTTAAATCTACATAATCTAGATAGAAAAGTGAGAGGAAAAAGAACCCCAGTAATAAATAGGATAAATAGAATTAAGTTGATCAAAAAGTTTTATTACAAGAATGATTTTGTGTTTATTCATATGTTCGTTCCAATCTTAAAAGCATTTTTCAATATTCAATGAGGGGCTACCTTCTCAATGTTTGAATCTCATTTTAAATTATCTAAGACACATTAGCAATTCGGAAGCTTTTCATTGATTAACATTTGGAAACTGAGCAAAAGAATATTTGCATGTCACCTTGTAGAGCGAAGGGCAGAGGGAAATAGAAGAGCAGATATTGAGCAAAAATTAATGTAGAGTGAACTCTACTAAGGAAAGAAGGGATGCATGTTTTAAAATGCGTTTATAAGGCACACATATCTGCTTTGCCCTCATGCTTTCATGGTTGATTGCAAAGACAAGGGGGGTAACTATTATTGACTTAATTTTGTGATTCCTGCAAATTCCCAAAGGGAAAGTAATCTAACATGACTAATTTTTTAAAGTGAGAAATTAGGGAATCCTGCTATAAGGACCACCGGCTTGAAGCAGGGTGTGCAATCAGTACCTTTGCTGAACAGATAGGAAGGAGATGATACATTTTTAAAACATGCCTTTTTGTAGATCTGAACTTGAAATGGCAGGATCTGGAGTACAATGGCAGATCAAATATCTTTAGGACAATTTCCTATGCTCCTGCTATTTTTAGGTGTTTTACCCTGGCTTCTTCCTTAAGTCCCCCTAGCCTGCCTTTTATTGTTCTCCAAGTTACTCAGTATCTCTGCTTTTCTCTTGTTAGCCCCACATTTCTCCCTCCCCTCACATTCTTGATAATTTGTATATCCTGCTTCTGTGTCCAGTTTTCTAATCCTAGACAAAGAGTTATTTACAATTGCCAAATGGTCACAATGGTTTTGTAAACAGGGCATTTATTTGAGTTAATGATTATCATCTTATTTGGGTTTTCATTATAGATCAAAGAACACTTTGGAATTTGATTTAGGATGAGATTGAAATTCTTAGAGGTCCTGTTTTGGGGTTGCATAGAGAGAAGAATGCAAACAAAGTCTTCCTTGACAGGGGCCAGCTCTTAATAAGACACCTCCTCTGTGGTTCATACTTGTTATTCCTCTGACCCATTTCCCGCGGTCACACAAACAGGTCTTGAATTGCTCCAAAATCGGGATAACAATTTTAAGCAATCTGGTCAAGGACGACTTGTTCTGTTCCTTATTGTCTCTTTCACTCTGACTTGGAGGCTTTGCTCACAAACACATCCAGGGCTGATTATTGGAGATTAGTCATAAGCTTAACTTATAACTAAGCATTGTACGCACCTGTGCATATGGACCTCTTATAAGAACTAGTCTAGCAGTTAATTGTTATCAAAGAATCATATAAATCAAACTTCAAGAAAGGCAAAGCCAGAAAATAAATGTTTACTGAGCGTATCAGTCAGGGTTCTCTAGAGGGACAGAACTAATAGGATAGATGTATATATGAAGGGGAATTTGTTACGGAGTATTGACTTACACAATAACAAGGTGAAGTCCCATAATAGGCCATCTCCAAGCTGAGGAGCAGAGAAGCCAGTCAGAGTCCCAAAACCTCAAAAGTAGGGAAGCCGACAGTGCAGCCTTCAGTCTGTGGCCAAAGGCCCGAGAGCCCCTGGCAAACCACTGGTGTTAAGTCCAAGAGTCCAAAAGCTGAAAAACTTGGAGTCTGATGTTTGAGGGCAGGAAGCATTGAGCACGGAAGAAAGATGAAGGCCAGAAGACTCAACAATCAAGTCCTTCTACTCTCTTCTGCTTGCTTTATTCTAGCCATGCTGCCAGCTGATTAGATGGTGCCCATCCAGACTGAGGGTGGTTCTGCCTCTCCCAAGTCCATTGACTCAACTGTTAATCTCCTTTGTCAACACTCTCACAGACACACCCAGGAACAATACTTAGCATCCTTCAATCCAATCAAGTTGACACTCAATATTAACCACCACGCTGAGTAATCAGCCAAATAATGTCTTTTTTGGCTTTGTAAGAAACTTCACATGTACCTGATAAAAGGGAAAAAAGAATGTACTTGTAGTAAGGATCAACGGTTTCATATTGAATTAATCACATTTGCTCAGAAAGATACAAAAGGGTTACATAAATGATCTCCCTGCATGCTTTTCTTTGTATTTTTTTAGTTTCCCTCAAAGCATTTGGTCACCTGAAGAAACTTCAGAAGTTGCCCATTCTAAGTTTTTAAGTTATATGAAGCATATGAAGAAATATTCTCTTGATAAAGTTATTTTTACTATTTAATATCTGGAAGAGAATCCAGGCACCAGAGCCATCGATTTGATCTGCAGAGAAACTGAGTCATTAATTGGACACAATTTAATTATCACCAAGCATTTGTTAAGACCCTGATTGAAATGTCCAGCAAGCCAGCCTGGGCAACATGACGAAACCCCAGCTCTACAAAAAATACAAAAGTTAGACAGGTATGGTGGAACACGCCCGTAGTCCCAGCTCAGGAGACGGAGGTGCGAGGATCACTTGAGCCCAGAAGGTCAAGGCTGCAGTAAGTGGTGGTCGCACCACTGCGCACCAGCCGAAACGACACAGAGAGACCCTGTCTCAAAAAGAAAAAAAGAAAAAGAAAAAAGAAATGTCCAAGGAGAATGCAATAGGCCCAACCTTTGTCTGCTGTGCTGATGGAAGGAGACAGGCTAGGATAATCCACCTTTCCACCTCCCAAATGTCCCTCTACCCCATCTCCCAAAAATGGAGAGACAAAGCAGTCACAAAATAGGAGAGGAAGAGAAAGTCAAAAAGAAAGTCAATGAGGAAGTGTCTTGGAAAATATTTGGTGCTTCCGGAGGGATTTGAGCGTTGCTCGTATCTTCAACATCATGCTCTGTTACTCGCACATTTCCGTGTTTCTAAGAATCACTTAAGGAACATGTTTTTGTTTTTGTTAAAAAAAAAAAAAGTTTCCAGAGATTCTGATTCCAGTTCAAAATCCAAATGATGTGGTGAGGCCCCAGGACTTGCAGTTTTAATTACCCTTTCTCTGTGAATCTACAATGGTTTGGGTAATAGCTTCTGCTGGTTGATAAATACAGAACACATTGCTCTTTTCTACCATGTTTTCATTGCAGACATCAAAGAAGTCTTCTTATTTTCTTTTGACAGTTTGAAAATGTAATATTTTTATTTTTGCAGTTCAGTGGGGACAAGGGAGAGTGAAGAGTAGATTGTCTTTATTTCCCTAAACACATTTTGTTTCATAGGAAAAGAAAAACTCTTTTAAAGTGATCTATGTTGTCAATGTTCAGAGAGCCTCTCCTAACCTTGAAAGCACCACTTTGAGAATTCTTTGAAGAGGCCAGTTAATATATCTGAGTTTTAGAGAGTAGATTGTCCAACAGATGTGCTATGTCTAAATTGTGGTAAAATAGCCACAATGTCAGAAATGTGTGCTGAGTAAAATCATTCAGTTATTTGAAAAATGATCTTTTGGCCAGGCACGGTGGCTCATGCCTGTAATCCCAACACTTTGGGAGGCCGAGGCTGGCGGATCATCTGAGGTCAGGGGTTTGAGACCAGCCTGGCCAACATGACAAAACCCAGTCTCCACTAAATTAGCCAGGTGTGGTGGCACGTGCCTGTAATCCCAACTACTCAGGAGGCTGATGCAGGAGAATCGCTTGAACCTGGGAGGCAGAGGTTGCAGTGACCCAAGATCACGCCACTGCACTCCAGCCTGGGCAACAAAGTGATACTCTGTCTCAAAAAAAAAAAAAAGAGAGAAAAGAAAAGAAAAATGAACTTTCTACTCTGTACCTAGATTCACATTTTCAATGATGTACTTTGCAAGATTCAAAATAAAAGCTATTACACCTAGTGCATGTATTACCAAACCACTGCTTTTTAAAATACAAGGTTAGAATATTGTTTTAAGTATGGTCACTTTTGAGCATATAAGTCCAAAAGAGGCAAAAGGATTTTTCTCCTGTTTTCTAAAAATAAGTTGCCTTTGAATAAAAGCCATATATGGATATTTATCCCTAAAGAAGACTTTTTTTTCTTGGTTTTAAATTACTGAAACTATTTTGCATTCTTAACTACTGCATTCATTACTACGAATAGATTTAAAATTTTTCTTGCACAAATTGAACCGAGTTTTATAGAACACTTATGTAGTATTATATAGAAGAATTGCTACTTCTGATGCTCATCTTTTACATGTAAATAGAAAGATACAGTTTTGTAAAGCTAAAAAAAAAACCTAAAGTTAAGCTTAGTGTTTTTTTTTTTTTTCATTTACTTATTGATACAGTTTGAATGTTTGTTCCCTCCAAATCTCATGTTGAAATGTAATCCCCAGGGTTGGAGGTGGGGCCTGGTGGGAGGTGACTGGGTCGTGGGGGTGGATCCCCCATGAATATTTTGGTGCTATTCCCATGGTAATGATTGACTGAGTTATCGCTGTAAGTTCCCGTAAGAGTTGGTTGTTTAAGGGAGCTTAACACTGCCTCCTCACTCTCTTCTTGCTCCCTCTCTCATCACGTGATATGCCGGCTTCCCCTGTGCCTTCTGCCTTGATTGTAAGCTTCCTGAGGCCTCACCAGAAGCCTCACAGATACTGGTGCTGTGCTTGTACAGCTTGCAGAACCATGACCCAAATAAGCCCTCTGTTTTTTCACAAATTACCCAGTCTCAAGTATTCCTTTATGGCAATGCAAAATGGATTAACACACATCTTTGTTTTGGGGAAAGATAGATGTATATTATTTTTAATCTGAATATATGTTTCTGTTTCTATACAATATTCATTCCTGATCCTCAGATCTTAATCCATGTTACATATCTTAAAATGATATGGAAACTTCTGTGAGTTTTTTACTTTTTTTGACTACAGATAAACTCATTCTGTGTTGAGGTGAGAATCTTGGTGTTGGCCTGACTGCTGTTTACTGCCTGACATCCCATTCCCTATGGAATCATAGTTAAAGTTTCCTGAATTTTACAGAAATATATGAATTATTTGATAGAACTGACAGTTTATGAAAGAGTATAATATAAACAACAGTTTTTTTCCTCCTCAAGAACAGTATTTTTTTTTTTTTTTTAAGGCAGAGTCTCACTGTGTCACCCAGGCTGGAATGCAGTTGCACGATCTCTGCTCACTAAAACCTCTGCCTCCCGGGTTTAAGCAATTCTCCTGCCTCAGCCTCCCAAGTAGCTGGGATTACAGGTGTTTGCCACCATGCCCAGCTAATTTTTTTTTGTACTTTTAGTAGAGATGGGTTTCACCCACGTTGACCAGGCTGGTCTCAAACTCCTGACCTCGAGGGATCTGCCCACCACGGCCTCCCAAAGTGTTGGGATTACAGGCATGAACCTCCATGCCTGGCCCTATTTTTTTTAATGTAAGAAAATAGAGGCAACTTGTTCATAAACAGGCATCAGATGTTGTGTGTGTGCATCTGAAGTGGCTAGAAATAAGAAAAAATTATAGACAAATTTGTATTTTAAATAAAACTAAAAATGGGAGAAGGATGAAGGGAAGTTAAGGAGTGCACAAATACAGTTAGCTAGAAGGAATAAAATCTCGTACTCAATAGTACAGAAGAGAAGTTATAGTAAATAATTTATATTTCAAAATAGCTACAAGATATGTTTGTGATGTTCCCAACACAAAAGAGATAAATATTTGAGGTGAGGCATATCCCAGTTACCCTGATTTAATCATTACACATTGTATACATATATCAAAATATCACAATACCCCCAAAATAAGTGCAACTATTATATAGCAAGTGTTTTTTTTTTTTAAAAAAAAAAAGAAGCAATAAGAACCAGAAAACAATAGAATGATATAAAATTGAGCCAGATGTGAAAGGAAAAACAGTAAAGCTTAAAACAGAACTAAAAGATATTCTGTATTTTTCTTTTTTCTTTTTCTTTTTTTGAGATGGAGTTAAACTTTTGTTGCCCAGGCTGGAGTGCAATGGCGCCATCTCAGCTCACTGCAACCTCTGTCTCCTGGGTTCAAGTGATTCTCCTCCCTTAGCCTTCCGAGTAGCTGGAAATACAGGCGCACGCCACCATGCCTGGATAATTTTGTATTTTTAGTAGAGATGGGGTTTCACCATGTTGGCCAGGCTGGTCTTGAACTCCTGACTTCATGATCCGCCCACCTCAGCCTCCCAAAGTGCTGGGATTACAGGTGTGAGCCACTGTGCCTAGCTTGTTACAAGGCAGTAAGACCTTGTCAACCAGTGTGACCATATTTAAAAAAAGAACCATTATTAAGAATCCTTTTAAGAGAATGATCATTTTACCTTCATACCTCCAGAGACTGGTCTGATTCTATTTCACTGTGGAGTGTGGGCCAGACCAGAGAAGGTCTGCAGGAGCAGAAGGGTTTGTTTTGAAGCCATCCTGGAGGAGTCCTGATTTCCAAGCCTACCATTCCCTCCCTCCCTTCTGCTATTCTTTCAATTGTCCTGATAGAGTTTAAGTATTAGAGCTCTCACTTTTCAGGCCAGAAATCAAAATAAATTGGCTTGGGGTAGGAATTTATAGATAATCAATTGGATATGCAGTAAAATAGCCAAGGACACATCAGCATCAGGCATGGCTGCATCCGGGATCCCTGAAGTCCTCATTAGGAATCTCCCCTCCTCCCACCATCTCTAGCTTCTGTGTGGCTTCCTTCTCAGTAGCTGAATTATCTGATAGAGCTGAAGTTCATTAAAGAGCATAATTTTCCCATGACAGTCTCGATCACTAGAACTGAAGAGGGTTAGTTATCCTTCCCCAGGGGGTACTGAGGCAACATGCTCCTGGCTGTCATCCTTGAAAATTCCAGTTCACATCTGAAATGGGAGGGAATGTTATCCTAAGTGGCCGGGAGTAGGATATGCCTGAGAGTGAGACTTAGGGGGCTAGAGAAGCTGAAATCTGACTCCCGTTCTGGGAGACAAAGCTGGAGGAACAGAGTCCAGGTGTGCTAGGAGCTGAGCAGGGAACCATAGTAGAGTCAGGGGCGGGAGGCGCATCTGAGCCAATTGCTGCAAGTAAGTATAGGAATGTGCGCTTCTCCTGTTGTTCGTTTACTTTTTGGTTGTAGAGGGTGGGGGAAGAACTTATTAAAGCCAGGCATCACATGCTTCATTTCACAGTAGTTGGGCTGCTTGGACTGAATTTCACATATTTTATCTCATTGAATCTTTATTTTAAAAATTTGGAGTTAGCAACTGTCATGATTAAGGATAAGGAGACTGAGGCTTTAAGAGACTAAGAAACTAACCCATGGGCACTTATGCTGGGCAGGCATAGAAGCTGACCAGAGGAGAGATTTTCCTGGAGTTCATTCACTGAGTATCTAGCATGCATCGGGCATGGTTCAAGGTTCTATGACAGGCGCTGGAGGAAGGATGTTCCAGCCACATCATACACGGTGTTGTAGGAATTAATGTACTCTACGTATGTGTGTGCTTCAGAGTTGATTCGTAAGAATTCAGAAGCACTTTGGGAGGCCGAGGCGGGCGGATCACGAGGTCAGGAGATCGAGACCACGGTGGAACCCCGTCTCTGCTAAAAATACAAAAAAAATAGCCGGGCGTGGTGGCGGGCGCCTGTAGTCCCAGCTACTCGGAGAGGCTGAGGCAGGAGAATGGCGTGAACCCGGGAGGCGGAGCTTACAGTGAGCCGAGATTGCGCCACTGCACTCCAGCCTGGGTGACAGAGCGAGACTCCGTCTCACAAAAAAACAAAACAAAACAAAACAAAACAAAACAAAAACAAAAAAAAGGATTCAGAAGGACTTGAGGTCTCTCTGGAAGGAGAATGCCCTCTTAGCTCAAGAAAGAGTATGGCTGCCTTCCTCCCTGCTGAAATCCCTCCCTGAATTTTGCTGAGTGGTAACACAGAAGGCCCCTTGCTAGATGCACCACTGGCTCTTTGTGTTACTTTATTAGAGAATCATAGCCTTTTACAGCTACATAGACTTAGGGGGAGGATTTAACCAATCCCCTCACTTTACAGGTTAGAGAACTGAGGGCCAGATGGGATAAGTGGTTTACCCAAGATCACACAGCTGGTTAGTGGCAAAGCTATGATATGAATCTCATCTAATTCCAAATCGTATCTATGCTCTATGTATACTCTTCCCAACCATTTGAGTTTCATGTTTGAATATCCAAAGGTAAGTTTCTTGTTATTAACCAGAGTAGTTAAGTTTTGTGACCATAGGTCAGACCTAACATTCTAGTTTTCCTTCCTCCCTTCTCCCCTCCCTCCCTCCTTGCATGGCTGTCTCCTTCTTTTTAGCCTCCACTATCTTAAGAATGCTTTGGTTCTTAGATATGGGCAATAACCTCTCTCTTTTTCTGTAGCTCAGCATTTAGTATTCATGCAGCGATCGTATGATTTTTTTCCTGATGTAGTTTTATGTATTTTAAACTCTGGTTTGACTAGTCTACATTTGCTGTAAATGCCCAGATTGCAAATGGTAGTAATGTGCTATAAAAATAAAATGTTCTTATTGTAGTAAATATCCACAGATACAGAATGAGCGCCTGTTTTATCTCCATTTCCTTTCCTTCTCATTTACTGGCTAAGTACTTAGCCTTTTAAAAACCTTTCCGTGTGAATCAGTATGTAAAATATTTGTCATGTGTCCAAACTGCAAGTTAATGAATTACAAAATATTCTTATTTTGTGAAATAGCATTTTATCTCTTTATGCATGAAGTACACAGAAAGAGGCAGTGGCTTTAAGTGTGATGATGGTCTTGACAAAGCAGAGATTATGTTACTTCTGAGAGATTTCTAAATCTCCCTCTATATCCAGTAATTCTCTCTTTGGACTAAATAGGGCAGAACATATTACATCTTTTCTATCCATTGTCTAAGACGTAAATAAACTTTACTATCTTGTACTTTCTATTCCCTTAAAAAAATAAAACTCTTTGTAAAGAAAGATTGTGCTGATTTATTTTAAAAGCAACACTAAATCTTTCACTATAAAGGGAAAACTCTAAGGTTGAATTTTCTTCTTACTAAAAACAATCTGCTCTTAGATATGGTGGAATGCTTGCTTTAATCAGGAATACACAAGTCTCAAATGACTAACATAGAAGAGCAACAAAATCCACTCATTCTGAAGTTAAGAATAAATGTAATAACAGTCTTGTGTGCAACAAAATCCTAAAAAGTCTCCAAGAAGAACCTATTCAGAACAGTGCCTGCTGGGTGCAAATCCTCTGTTCTCCAGCTTTAGAGCCTACTGTCAAATTCGTGAACTACTAGCCTTAGGTCAGTTTGCCCATCACAGGACTTCTGTCCTTTTTACCATGAAGTCTGACTGTGGGGCTGTCTGTTTCGCTCCTGCGTTGATTGGCTACAGCTGGTCTTGGAAGCAAATAACCCTTCATATAACATCAAGGGTTGCAAATTCCTACACCCTAGGATTCACCAACAGCTGAGACAGCAGCCGGGAAAGGTTAGTTTATACTTTTGAGGGTAAGAACACCACTTGTGGTTATGTCTGTCTGGAATCTTATTCTGTGTTTTCGAGAGACATTTAGCTCTAAACATTGGAAGTAATAAAAACATGTTCTGTGGTTACATGGTACCATATGTCTTTCAGAAAGCACTTGGAGCTTTACACATTTGATCTAACTCATTTTTATTTCACCTTGGTTTTAAGAAGGTACCTTGTGTAACTTCGTTCTTACTAATGTACGCATACACATAATTTATAGAGAGCCGGAGAGTGAGCTACTAAGGTTTTAAGCAGCCTATTATAATCCAGTCAAGGCTGAGAGTTGAATGAATTTCACTGACCTGTATATTGTTCTCAAACTTCTGTTATTTCTTTGCTAGATCACTGCTTTCTCATTAAATGCATTGTTATTGAATTACAGTAATGGAAGTTTCAGGGCTTTGGAAGCAGTTAACCTAAGTGTCATTCCTGGGCCGGTGACTCTTAGTTGTATGATATACAGCTTCCCATCAAAGCCTTAGTTTGTTCATCTTTTTGGTATTTTTAAAAAGATAATTCCCCCCCGGCTTATGCCTGTAATCTCAGCACTTTGGGAGGTTGAGGCAGGAGGATCACTTGAGCCCAGGAGTTCAAGACCAACCTGGGAAACAGAGTAAGACTCTGTCTCTACAAAAAATAATTTAAAAAAAAAGTAGCCAGATGTGGTGACACACGCCTGTGTCCCAGCTTCTCAGGAGGCTGAGGTACGAGGATTGCTTGAGCCTAGGATTTTGAGGCTGCAATGAGCTGTGATCACGCCACTGCACTCCAGCCTGGCTGACAGAATGAGACTCTGTCTAAAAGAAAATAAAAATAATAATGAAGAGGATAATTCTTACTTCCTGACTTATTGGAAGGATTAAATAAGATAATATAAAAGCACTTAGCACGTTGTGTGATGCTGCATACATGAAGTACCTGGAGTGGCCAAATTCATAGAGATAGAAAGTAGAGAGGAGAGGCCAAGCACGGGGACTCACACCTGTAATCCCAGCACTTTGGGAGGCCGAGGCAAGTGGATCACCTTAGGTCAGGAGTTTGAGACCTTCCTGGCCAAAATGGTGAAATCCGGTCTCTACTAAAAAATACAAAAATTAGCTGGGCATGGTTGTGTGTGCCTGTAGTCCCAGCTACTTGGGGAATATTTTATTTCCCAGTCTCTGAAGTTATCTAATCAGAATAGAGAATACTCCTTGAGGCAGTAGAATTGCTTTCACCTGGGAGGCAAAAGTTGCAATGAGCCAAGATTGCACCCCTGCACTCCAGCCTGGGCAACAGAGTGAGAGTCCATGTCAAAAAAAAAAAAAAAAAAAAAAAGGAAAGTAGAGGGGTGGTAACCAGGTGTCTGGGGAAAAGAGAATGGGGAGTTAGTGTTTAATGCATACAGAGTTCCAGTGTTGCAAGATAAAAAGAGTTCTGGAGATAGGTGATGGCGATGTTTGCAGATCAGTGTGAAAGTACTTAAGGCACTGCACTGTATGCTTAAAAATGATTACGATGATAAATGTTATGGTATAGGTATTTTACCACAATAATTTTTTTAAACACTTAGTGCACTCCCAAACAACTCCTGTTAACCTGCTCCTGCCTCCGTTCCGTTTTGCCCTTGACAAATGGCTGTCCGTAACTGGAGATAGGATCAGGGGTTATCTGAAACTCTCTGAGCTGGGAAACTTGGATAGATCCACAGAACCCTAGTTAGTGGTGCTGGATCCACAGTTGAGAAATGACAAGTACTTAGAGAACATCTAAGTTCCACATATTCATATTATACACAAGAAAACTGAGGTCTGGAGGAATTGAATGATTTGCCTAAAATGACACAGCAAATCAATGGCATAGCTGGAACCAAGACCCAAGATTACTAATTTTGAGTCCAATTTGCTTCTTAAAAAATGTTGGGGGCCAGGTGCAGTGGCTCATGCCTATAATCCCAGCACTTTAGGAGGCTGAGGTGGGCGGATCACCTGAGGTCAGGGGTTCAAGACCAGCCTGGCCAACATGATGAAACCCTGTCTCTACTAAAAAATACAAAAATTAACTGGGCTGATGGTGGGCACCTGTAATCTCAGCTACTCAGGAGGCTGAGGCAGGGAGAATTGCTTGAACATGGGAGGCGGAAGTTGCAGTGAGCCAAGATCAAGCCACTGCACTCTAGACTGGGTGACACAGCGAGACTCTGTCTTGGAATAAAAAAAATATTGGGTTTGCAACTATCTCTGGGGATCATTTGGGCCACTCTGTGACCTGAAGTTGAGCTAAGAGTTTATTCTGGTTAGATAACTTCAGAGACTGGGAAATAAAATATTCCCTTGACAAGCAGTTGTTTTAAATAGCTTATTTGAAGTATAAATGCACACATTTATACCTTTAGTACCTGCACCCATTTAAATTTTCCCATTTGTTAAACCTTAACATATGTATATACCATGAAACTATCACCACAGTCAAAATAATGACAAATCCATCACCCATTTTTAATGTTTTTCTCCATCATACCTCATCACCAGGCCATCAACTGATCTGTGTTCTGTTACTACAAATTAGCTTGCATTTTCTAGAGTAAATGGTATCATACATACTCCATTTTTGTCTCCCTTTTTCAACCAGCATAATTATTTTGAGATTCATCTACATTTTTGCGGGGATCAATAATTCATTTCTTTTTACTGTTGAATAGTAGCCTATTGTTTGGATATGCCATGATCTGTTTATCCATTTCACTTTTGACGTATATTTGGTTTGTTTCCAGTTTGGGGCTATTGCGAATAAAGCCAATATGAACATTCACATAAAGTTTCTATATGGAGATAGAATTCTGTATTAACCATGTGTTTCTGATATTTTGACATTTGAAACCTTGCTGATCTTAAAGACACTGCCTCTCCCAGGGTAAGCCAGTTCCTAAAGGTAACAAGACTCACCTGCCAACATCACTTTTATACGTAAACTAACCAGTCCAGAGCCTGGAATTCCCCACTGCCTCTTTGATCAGACTCTTACACTCTGGGCCACTGTCCACCTTCCCTAATCACCCCAGGGCTGAGTACCAAAAAACTAGGGGCAATCTCTACACCCTGGAGCCAGCTGAAACTATTCAAACTAGCCAGTTCTAAGCTCATTTATTCTTATCCTGCCTCACACATTCCTTCCTGCAGAAACCAGATAAAGGCTCATGTTTTCCCCTGGCTCTTTTTACTCAGGACTGACCTGGTGCTTGCTCATGTGGCCTCTTTGAGTGCCATGCCTCCCATTTCTAGGGAATTGTGAGTAAAACAACTTCCTTCACAACAATCATTTCTGTGTCTGCATGTCTTAACATACCTGATTAAAGCACATCTCAAGTACACTTTTAAACACTCATTTTTCTTGAGTAAATCCTAGGAATGGAATTGCTGGATCATGTAGTAAGTATGTGTTTCAGTTTTTAAGAAACCACCAAACTGTTGCCCAAAGTGCTTGTCCATTTCACATTCTTAGCAAGAGCATATGAAAGTACCAGTTGTTCTACTTCCTTACCAGCCTTTGATATGATTAGTCTTTTTAATTTTAGCCATTCTAAGAGCTACAGTCTCATTAATTTGCATGCCCTTAATGAACAATTTTGTTGAATATTTTTTGTGTGCTAATTTGCCATCCTTTTATCTTTCAGGTGTATCCATAGAAATCCCTTGTATACTTCTTTATTGGGTTGCTTGTTTTCTTATTATTGAAATTTGAAAGTTCTTTCTCTATTCTAGATACAAGTCCTTTATCAGATGTATGTTTTGCAAAGAATTTCCCCCAGTCTCTGGCTTGTCTTCTTGTTCTCTTAACAGTGTGTTTTAGAGAGCAGAAGTTTTACATTTTGATGAAGCCAATTTGTTCTTTTATGGATTTTGGTTTTGGCATCATATCTAGGAAATATTTCCTTGACCCAAGGTCACAAAGATTTTCTCCCCTATTTTCTTCTAGTATACCCAGGATTTGTAAAGATATATCTGGAAGAAGATACCAGGATGGCAAATTAGCACACAAAAAGAATTTTCAACATAATTGTTTATTAAGGGAATGCAAATTAATGAGATTATAACTCTCAGTATGGCTAAAATTAAAAAGACTGATTATACCAAGTGTTGGTGACGAAGTAGAGCAACTGGTACTCTCGTATGCTATTTCTGAGAATATAAAATAGAAGTTGCTGATGCAATGGCAGCCTTTGCCATGGAACTCCAGGCACCCACGTTAGGATCTGAACCGATGATGCTGGCTTCATCTCCAAAGCCAGGAGTTAATGCCCAGTTCTAACCTGGATTTTGAATGCGGAATTTGCCAGCTCTGGTGACTCCTCAGCCTCGATCAAGTAGTGGCCCTTTGATAGGAGTAATGGAAATGAGATCACCTTTACTTGCAGGTGGGTCACCACCACAACCAGTTGTACTAGCTCACAAAGATAAAAGTGGCGCTCCACAAGTTAGAAGTATATATGATGACATTTCTAGCCTGGGACTTGGATCAACACCTTTAACTTCAAGAAGACAGCCAGACATTTCATAATGCAGAGTTCTCTTACTGGAGTTACATTGACTCCTGGAACAGGGCAAAGTATGTTTAGTCCAGCAAATATTGGTCAGCCATGAAAGATGACATTATCTCCTTCCCAGTTGGATTCTTTTTATATTCAAGGAGATTCTTTGACTTCAGAAGATCACCTTGATGACGCTTGGGTGACTGTGTTTGGGTTTTCTCAAGCCTCTGCTTCCTACATATTATTACGATTTGCACAGTATGGGAATATCTTAAAACACGTGATGTCTAACACAGGAAATTGAATGTATATTCATTCTCAGTCTAAACTGCAGGCTTGGAAAGCCTTAACCACAGATGGGAGGATTTTTAGAGAATTCATCATGATTGGTGTAAAACCCTGTATTGACTAAAGCGTAATGGGAAGCACTGACAGACGTGTTTATCATCTCCATCTTTCGCCTTTACACCACCAATCAAAACTTTAGGTACTCCAGCACAACCTAGAAGTACTCCTAGGATTTCTGCCGTGAGACCTCTTGCTACAGCATACTAAGCTTCTACTGGTGATTATCAGGTTATTTCTGACAAATGAAAATCTTGTATCCAAAGCAATGGAGTACATGTCTGGCCAGTAATAGAAGACCAAGGAGGAGGTTGCTACACTAAAACAGAGTTAGCAGAGTGCTGCTGGTTCCTTCGGTTAGTTATATAACCGTTCCTGCAGTATTGGATAGTTATCTCATACTTCTTTTAGGAAGAAGCCTTTTTCATTAAGGATACAGCCTATTTGTGGCTCGCACTTTAAAAGATGCTTGAGATACATTTTAAAGAAAACTAAAAATCCCTGTAAATAGAATTTTGTGCTTTCTGTAACAGTGCATGCTTCAACACGGAAAACTCAGCATTGATTATTGTAAATTAAGTAACTGAAATTCTGGTGAGACTTCATAGTTTTCATGAGAAGGTGGGGGTGAATTTCCTGAAGGGGGACTATAGTTATTTCTACCAAGACACAAAGATTATAATTAGCAATTTGAATTATGGTGTTTTAATTTAGATAGTATTTAATATTTTAATTATCCTTGTTTGTATATGTCATGTCACAGAGTGTCCTCTTGGTGTATTCTAAAACCAACATTCTTTTAAAAAAAACCTACTACTACAGTTTCTTCATAATAAAGATTGTCAATGATTTAAAAAAGAATACAAAATGGGACACTTTGCACAACAGTTTGGTAGTTTCTTAAAAACTTAAACACATATGATCCAGCAATTCCACTCCTAGGATTCACTTAAGAAAAATGAGTGTATAAAAATATACCTGGGATTTGTTTTAACAGTTTTGAAGGCCGGGGGTGGTGGCTCACGTCTGTAATCCCAGCACTTTGGGAGGCTGAGGCGGAGGATCACGAGATAAGGAGATCGAGACCATCCTGGCTAACACGGTGAAACCCTGTCTCAAAAAAAAAAAACAAAAAATTAGCTGGGCGTGGTGGCAGACCCCTGTAGTCCCAGCTGCTCAGGAGGCTGAGGCAGGAGAATGGTGTGAATCTGGGAGGTGGAGCTTGCAGTGAGCTGAGATCACGCCACTGAGCTCCAGCCTGGGTGACAGAGCGAGACTCCGTCTCAAAAAAAAAAAAAAAAATAGTTTTGAAGTTTTAGGTTTTACATTTAGGTCTATGATATATATAGTGTCTATGATACATATTTAGGTCTATGATATATATAGAGTTTTTATCTGGTGCAAGATACCCATTGAAGTTTGTTTCCTTCTTTGATATCTAATTGTTCTAGAACCACTTGTTGAAAAGCTTATTTTTTCCCCATAGAATTGCCTTTGTACCTTTGTCAAAAATCAGTTGTCTATATAATATTAGTGTGGGTATGTTTCTGGATTCTCTGGTCTGTCCCAATGATCTATTTGCCCATCTTTTCTCTGTTAATTCCATGCTGTCTGGATTATGATAAATGCATAAGGCATGACGTCAGATAGTGTTAGTTCTCTAACTTGGCTCTTCTTTTTCAAAATCGTTGTGGCTATTCTAGGTTCTCTCCAATTAATGAGCATTTTAATATCATTTAACAAGCATTTAATAATATCTTGTCAATTTCTACAAAAAAAAAAGCCTTCTGGAATGTTTATAGGAATACATCAATTTAGGCAAAAATGATATTTTAGCAATATTAGTTTTTCCAACCTAAGAATGTGGCATATATCTCTCCATTTATTTAGGACTTCTTTAACTTTTTAAGCCATATTTTATACTCTCAGTGTACATATAGTACATATCTTTTGTGAAATTTATCCTTAAGTATTTCAAGTTTTTGATGCTATATGAATGGTATTTTTTTCTTAATTTCAATTTTCAATTGTAAAAAAACCTTGTTACTTCAAACTTGAACGCTGTGTTTCCATAGGGAACAGTAAAACAATAGTTCCCCTCTTCTGTTTTGGCTCCTATCTCTCTAAAGAAGTTCTACAAATGGATTTTCCTCTCGGCCTTTCAAACTAAATGCCAAGAGTCCTATAATGAGGCTGAAAATGTGACCATATCGCCCAGAAGGAGCTAACTGTGCTGTCCTCTTTTGCAAAAGCAGCTGAATAAATTGAGTATATTAGAGACACAAATTTCTAGGACTTGTAAGGATTCTGTCAAAAATGTGTAACAGGGATGAATTACTCTTGCCTTGAGAACTTCAACTTTTGCACTTCCTGACTTTGCTATGGCTAAAATTGAAATACCAAAGTGGTATTCCCCAAAGTGTTTGAATTTAATAGCATTAATGACTAGGCCCCTACAAGTCTATAAATTCTTATTTGAAAAGTCAGCTATTCTATTTGTACTTTCTGGGAGTGCTTGGCTTTTAGTTTCCTACCTGTAAACTTTTCAAAAAGCAAAAAACCTCACCTCAGACATCAAGTCCTTGTAAGGAGTGAGTGAGCAACCCTACCTCCCTAAAGAAACAGCTATACTCAGGAGAAGTCTCGTGGTTTAAATTTAGCTGGGTCTTATCTCCTTCTATTCCAATTATCTATTATGCTCTCAGAGCCATGGGGAAACATGTTCTGGTAAACTCCTTCACCATAAAATATTAAGAACAGAGAGCAAGTTAACACTTCTAAGACCATCCGCATTTCAAAAGACAGTAATTCTACTGTACAGGCATTCATGGTAATGGTGGGTTTCAGGCATTGTGGGAAGGAGAGACAGAACAGCAAGAGAACCTTTCAGCATCCCCTGTGATGTCATCGTTAGTCATGCCTTTTAGATGATCTGGTCCAACCTTCACCTCTGACTTTGTGAACGCTGGGCTCTACCTCCTGAAATACACTATTAACACACACAAGACTTTTCTGTCCCTGTGTCTTCAACTATGTGACAGTGGATCATGGATTTTGTTTTGTTTTGTTTTGTTTTACTTTCCACACAGGAAAGTTGAGAAGATATAAAGATATAAAGTTATAAGGATATAAAGATTTAAAGATATAAGTTGAGAACACAATACTCAAAGTCTCAATAAAGAAAGTTCAAGTCTAGGTTGAGTTGACGTTGTTACCATTATTCAACCCCTTCCTTACCACCCCAGCCTCTTAGGCACTGGCATTATTCGGTAACATTGATTAAGCCTCCACTGTTAAAGCTTTGAAAGTCCCTTATCTTTGAGATTCAATGTTGGGAGCCAGGAAGGACACCCATAGAGACAAGAGGAATGTAGAACCAAGCTCAGCTCTTCTCCTGAATGAGGGATAATGGTTCAAAGTAGATGGATAAGAAATGATATGGGCTAGATAGAATCACTTTAGAAAAGCTTTATGAATCTGATGAGCTCAAACTTAACAATGAAGAAGGAAACAGATGCAGTCTAGCAGAAAAACAAAGGAGGTATATCTGAGGTGCTCAATGATGCTTTCTAGACCCAAAGCACACCAGCACAAATAAATCCCACTCCCTAAAAAAATGCAAGTATTTTGAAGTGTCCACAGCCCTGGAACTGGTTAAGAAAATATCAAATTTGGGTTCAAAGGTACTTTCAAAAATCCTTTCTACAGAATCCAGAACAAACTTGTAACAGGGCAGGGAAAGAACAGCCTCTGGAAATTTCCAGTCCTTCAAAAGCGTAAGACAGCAGCAGGAGACTGTGCATGTTTAAAGGAAGTCTGCCTAAAGCCATGCTTTGTATTCACTCTTCTCTGTGAACATCAAACTGCTGCCATGCCTTTGTTGCAGTTTTGCCAAGGGAAGTTGAGCACAGGCTAACAGCCTCCATGAATTGTCCTTGAGGAGGCGTTGTTGGCATTTGGCAGAAACATTCTCCAACTTCTTCATCCCTGTGGCAGAGCCTGAGCTCAGGCAGGCCCTGGAGCAAGCAGGTGCTTGTCTCTCCCCTGTGCAAGGAGTGAGAAGGTAGCATTGTCACTAAGTAATGCAGCGCATCACATGGTACCTAGGATGATTTCAAGGAATTAAAGCACAATGCCTATATTAGTTATCTGTTCTGCACAAAAAATCGCCCACCAGAATAGCAACATGAACCATCAATTTTTATTATCTCACAGTTTCTGGATGTTAGGAATCTGGGAGCAGCCTAGCTGGGTGGTTCAAGCTCAGGATCTCTTGTGAGATTGCAGTCAAGCTCTTGGCTAGGGCTATAGGTGTGTGAGGCTAAAAGATCTGTTTCCAAGCTCTCTTATGTGATTGTGGGCAAGACTAGTTTCTTGCTGGCTGTTGGCTGAGTGTCTCACTTCCTTGCTATGTGGGCCTTTCCAAAGGCTGCCTGAGCAATTTCATGACATAGCAGCTGGCTTTCCCCTGAGGACATGATCCAAGAGAAAAAGACCAATATGGCAGCCACAGTCTTTTACAATCCATCTTGGAAATGACATGGAAACAATCACTTCTGTTATATTCTATTGGTCATACAGACCAACTCTGGAACAATGTAGAAGGGGAGTGTCAGGAAGCAGGCATCACTGGGGACCCTCTTGGAGGCTGCCTACCACACCTCTCATCTAACAGCGCTAAGAACACAGTTGGCCCCGGCCTTTGATATGATGTATATCAGGTAACACTTTTTAGAGGTACTGCAATGCAGTGGCAAGACTAGCAGACTGCTAGTAAAGAGATTTGGATTCAAGTTCTATTCTGACAATTACAAATGCTCTGTGTCTTTGGGATGCTGCTTAACCTTTTTGCACATCTGTTAGCTCATCTGTAAAAGGAGACTATTGTCATTAATGGCTTCAAGGATGTCTCTCAACTCTCAAATTCCATCTCTTCATTCCTATTTCTTAATTGCCATTAAGAAATATGCCATTTCAGGCATGAAAGTTATGAAGGTGATTTTGTTTTACAAAATGGGCAATTTTCCAATGAGTTTCCCTTGTTTTAAAGTAATAAACCAACTGGAGAAACGGCACCCTAGAGTTTCTTGAAGCTTATTTCTTTTCCATTCATTATTCATACTTTAGTAACTACACCTCACAATAACATACTGTTATTTGTATGATGCTTTAAAGTGTAGTATACATGTTTTATATATGCAAGTGAATTCATCTGTAAACCACATTAGGAAGGTATTAGGCTCGGAAAGCCTTCCAGCTTCATTTTCCCATTACCTAATGGCTGATGTTTGCATGGGTGGCAATTTGGCCAGAACTACAATAGCCTTCTAATAAAGACACTCCCAGGCACATGGCCCAAATAGATGGGTGAAAAAGTCTCCCTCCTGTCTAAAATCTCTAAGTCTAAGTGAGGCACAATGACACATACCTGTAGTCCCAGCTACTTGGGAGCCTGAGCTGGAAGGATCACTCACTATGTTGCCCAGAAGTTTGAGTCCAGCAGGGGCAACATAGTGAGACCCTGTCTGTAAAATTAATTAGTTTAATTAAATAAAAAATAAATTTCTAAGTCTGAAGAGACAGCTGCAGTGGCCTACCATATATAGAGTAGACTAGCAATGGAATGAACAGTGAACTTTTCATCTCCTGTACTAGCCTAGAGTGGGCTAAGGACAGGGGACAACCTCTTGGGAGATTGAACTTCTAAGATGAGAATAGGAAAGCCACCCAGATGCTTATCGTTTAATTCCTTGAACAAGATGAACAGGCTACCGCCCCAGGACCTTTGTACTTGCCCTGCCTGGGAATCACTTAGGTTCAGTTCAAGGATCACATTTTCAGATTAGCCTTCTCTAGCCACCAATCTTTCTTTTTTTTTTTCTAGTCTTAGGTATTCTTTTTTTTTTTATTGTACTTTAAGTTTTAGGGTACATGTGCACAATGTGCAGGCTTGTTACATATGTATCCATGTGCCATGTTGGTGTCCTGCACCCATTAACTCGTCATTTAGCATTAGGTATATCTCCTAATGCTGTCCCTCCCCCCTCCCCCAACCCCACAACAGTCCCCAGAGTGTGATGTTCCCCTTCCTGTGTCCAAGTGTTCTCATTGTTCAATTCCCACCTGTGAGTGAGAACATGCGGTGTTTGCTGTTTTGTCCTTGCGATAGTTTGCTGAGAATGATGGTTTCCAGTTTCATCCATGTCCCTACAAAGGACATGAACTCATCCATTTTTATGGCTGCATAGTATTCCATAGTGTATATGTGCCATATTTTCTTAATCCAGTCTATCATTGTTGGACATTTGGGTTGATTCCAAGTCTTTGCTATTGTGAATAGTGCCGCAATAAACATACGTGTGCATGTGTCTTTATAGCAGCATGATTTATAGTCCTTTGGGTATATACCCAGTAATGGGATGGCTGGGTCAAATGGTATTTCTAGTTCTAGATCCCTGAGGAATCGCCACACTGACTTCCACAATGGTTGAACTAGTTTACAGTCCCACCAACAGTGTAAAAGTGTTCCTATTTCTCCACATCCTCTCCAGCACCTGTTGTTTCCTGACTTTTTAATGATGGCCATTCTAACTGGTGTGAGATGGTATCTCATTGTGGTTTTGATTTGCATTTCTCTGATGGCCAGTGATGATGAGCATTTTTTCATGTGTTTTTTGGCTGCATAAATGTCTTCTTTTGAGAAGTGTCTGTTCATGTCCTTTGCCCACTTTTTGATGGGGTTGTTTGTTTTTTTCTTGTAAATTTGTTTGAGTTCATTGTAGATTCTGGATATTAGCCCTTTGTCAGATGAGTAGGTTGCAAAAATTTTCTCCCATTTTGTAGGTTGCCTGTTCACTCTGATGGTAGTTTCTTTTGCTGTGCAGAAGCTCTTTAGTTTAATTAGATCCCATTTGTCAATTTTGGCTTTTGTTGCCATTGCTTTTGGTGTTTTAGACATGAAGTCCTTGCCCATGCCTATGTCCTGAATGGTATTGCCTAGGTTTTCTTCTAGGGTTTTTATGGTCTTAGGTCTAACATATAAGTCTTTAATCCATCTTGAATTAATTTTCGTATAAGATGTAAGGAAGTGATCCAGTTTCAGCTTTCTACATATGGCTAGCCAGTTATCCCAGCACCATTTATTAAATAGGGAATCCTTTCCCTATTGCTTGTTTTTGTCAGGTTTGTCAAAGATCAGATAGTTGTAGATATGCGGCATCATTTCTGAGGGCTCTGTTCTGTTCCATTGATCTGTGTCTCTGTTGTGGTACCAGTACCATGCTGTTTTGGTTACTGTAGCCTTGTAGTATAGTTTGAAGTCAGGTAGCGTGATGCCTCCAGCTTTGTTCTTTTTCTAGCCACCAATCTTAAATGATATCCTCTCCCCTACAGGCATTGTCTACCATACCCTATTTTACTATCTTGGTAGCCCTATCTAAAATCATCTTACTGGTGTACCTGTTCCAAGAGTTCACCTCCAATAGAGTGTAAGCTGTCTGAGAGAGGTAACCCCATCTATCCTGGTTACTGCCACATCTCCAGTGCCTGCAATAGTTCTTGGTATAGAGTGGGCACTCAATAAATATTTGTTAAATGGATGAATGAATTGGTCAGTCTGAAAAAGCTTGTAGTTTGATGGATGTAAGTTTCAGGAGACACTTAGATAGTAGTGGAAAAGAATATTAAATGGACCTATTTTCTGTTCCCTTGGAATGGGCAAGTAGGGGTGAAATCTGAGAACAAAGAGACTTCTGTATCCCACATAATTAAGATAACCCCCAACAACTGGGAGCAGACACCTCCCTCAGGGATTCTAGGGGGAAAGCCACTGCTATCAGAACCAGTTGTGTCCCAGGAAGAAAAGAAGAGAGAATAATATTTGTGGACTATTTGGGACCACTCAATGGATGCCATGCTCATTGTGACACGGGATACTCTTCCCTGGGGACAGGAAGTGTGCCTTCCCCTTCTTGAAGCCAAGGGAAGCTTGCATTGAAGAGAAGAGTGCTGGCAAAAGTGGAAGACTGGTACCTCTTTGGCTGGGCGGATGTCTGCTTAGGGAGCAAACCAACAGTTCAGTTCCTGAGCTTTGTTAACCTGGGGAAAAGCGAATAAGAGAAAAATGGCAGAGTAAAGCAAAGAGAAGTGGCCAGGAAGCCAACTGTACTTACACTGCATGGCATGGCAAGGATGGCGGTGATTCCCACATAGACCATAGACAGGCTGGTGCCATCTTGAGAGTTCTCCAGCAGCTGACAAAGCTCCCAAGTTTCTCAAAGGATGCACTTGTATGTGTAAGGTTGGAAGAGTATTGCTGGGAATGGGACAAGTTGAATAGGAGCCTGACCTCTCACCTCCAGGAACTGTCCGCACCCTGGTCTGGCACCCAAGATCCACATGTGGATGCTGTCACACAAGACATGCTAAGAATGTGTCAGTGTTAGTGCAAGATGCAAAAAACAGAAAACAAAAACCACCCAGAGAGGATTCGCCCAATTCCTCTCCACTGATCCAGACCCACCAAGGAGCAAGATTTTGAATGGAGGTGGAGGTGGAGGACATAGAAGCAGAACGTTTTCTGTACCCATGGGGTATACCCTGAGCCATCGCCCAGCCTGCACCAGAGAAAAGGAAGAGATTAGATTTAAGTTGGATACAAATTCGGGTTTTCAACTGGCCCAGACTTTGTGTAACTCCAAGTGACCAGAAGTTTATAGGATCTTGCTCAGGTATCATTAAGGAACAGGAAAATGGTATTTGACAGGGCATGGTTGAAGGCCATAACTGGAAAAATTAGACAAATGAAACCATTTCATGTTTTCATCACTGAGTTCAAACTATCCAGTCTCCTAACTAGAGCAGAAAAAAGGCAGTTTGCTGAACGTTTAGCAAGAGAGTTCTTCAGGCATTTGATTTATCTTTGGGTGAACTTTGCTGGCTTTTATCAGAGGCCGAGGTGACAAGACAGTTTATAAAAAGCAAGACTCAAGACACACTCTTGGTGCTGTAGACTCAGTTGCCTTTCTTCTTCCACGCTCCATCCTCCTCCCCACCTCCAATTTTGTAAGAGTCAAGAAAGAAAAGGATTAAAAATTTATTTTTTGAAAGTCATTTTTCTGCAGCTTCGAAGGACTTTTTAGACCTTTGGACAAATCATTTTTAAAATTTCAAGGATACTTTTTAATAAAACTGAGTGATTGAAAAGAAAAACACCACCCTCATTTCCTCCTTCCTTGATAAATAAATCACCTTAATAAAGAAATCACCTGTGAGATTGTTTCTCAGTGGGTGCACAACCTAGGAAGGCATGTCCTGTGGCTGTTGAAAACTAGATTAAAAGAAAATGCACTGAAATTCACGTTAAGAATAACCTCTGTTTTTGATTAACGGGTACAAATATACACTTAGATAAAAAAAATAAGATCTAGTGTTCAATAGATCAGTCAACATTATCAATTGTATATTTCAAACTAGGGGCCAGTCGTGGTGGCTCACTCCTGTAATCCTAGCACTTTGGCAGGCCAAGGCGAGTGGATCACTTGAGGTCAGGAGTTCAAGATGAGCCTGGCCAACAAAGTGAAACCCCATCACTACTAAAAATACAAAAATTAACTGAGCGTAATGGTGCATACCTGTAATTCCAGCTACTTGGGAGGCTGAGGCACAAGAATCACTTGAGCCTGGGAAGCAGAAGTTGCAGTGAACTGAGATCATGCCACTTCACTTCTAGCCTGACTCAGTCTCAAATAAAAAATTAAAAAGTGTAAAAAAGCTAGAAAGGCATAATTCAGATGTTCCTAGCATATAGAAAACATAAATATTTAACGTAATGGACATCCCAATTACCCTGATTTGATTATATGGATGTATCAGATTATCACATGTGCTACAAAACTATGTACAGCTATTATGTATCAACAACAAAAAAATTAATTCATTTTTTAAAAAAAGAATTTTGATCAGAAGAAACACATTTCAGGTGCTGATAGCTGGAGAAGAAAGCTACTTTGGAAAGGGATGACAATAAATAAGTTAAAAGTTAAGTATATAGCTTTGGGTTTCACATAATCTCTTTTTAAAAGGAAGATACATTTCCCGAATGATTAAAAAACAGGAAACACACTTACTTTTTTAAAAAAGATATTGAATGGCAGTCAACTGGTAAGATTCCTTTCTGCTTGGACTTCTCTAGTCTTTGTTTTAGGTTGTCTCTCCTTTTGCAAATTTTCCTTTCATCTTCCTGATAAAAAGCACTGAATAACAAAATAACACTTACTTAGAAATGTTAGAAAGGTTTGGTGTTTGTGTGTGCATGCGCGCGTGTGTGTGTGTGTGTGTACTTTAGATGTTACAAAAATATGAAGCAAACCAATGCCCTATATTTCTCCTCTCAGTATATTGTAGGATTCAAAGGTGTCATAGCATTGGTGAAATCATTTATTGGTAACAGCGTAAACCCAGGATGTCTTTTTTTTTTTTTTTTTTTTTTTTTTGAGACAGAGTCTTGCTCTTTCGCCCAGGCTGGAGAACCCAGGATGTCTTTATCTCTTTCCTGTAGTTCTCTACAACATGTGCAAAATAGAGCCCAAGATGTAACGGCCTCCTGTCCCTTTCTAGCAGTCAAGGGGTGATTATCTTGTAGAGGGACAGACCTGGGCCCTCTCACTTCTGAGAGCTAAGTGTTTTTCCACCTTTACCCAACTTGGACAACTGTGAAGAACTCAGTATCCTTCCATTATTACGTTTATAGTCATGAAAAAAACTCTTTCCTCACTGACACTGCTCCCCTCCTTCACACAAACCCAATGTTTTCTAGTGATCATTTAGAACAATATAGGCATGTCTTAGTCTGTTTTATGCTGCTGTAATGGTATGCCACAGAGTAATTTATTGGCTCATGATTCTAGAGGCTGGGAAGTCCAAGATCAAGGAGTTGGCATCTGGCAAAGTCCTTCATGTTGTGTCATCCAGTGGTGGAAGGAGCAAGTGAGTGCAAGAAACCTCAAGATGGGGGCCAAACTCACTTTTATAACAAACCCAATCCTGAGTTAACATTACCCATTCATGAGAGCAGAGCCCTCATGAAAACATCTCTCATGAGGCCCCACCACCCAACACTATTGCACTGGGGGTTAGGTTTCCAGTATATGAACCATGACCTCTGTTAATGGATAGAACATAAGGATTCTAATTCTGGCAGATTCTTCACTCTCCAGATATTACTGAACTTGAATTCTGGGGATTGCTAGGGGTATGTGACACAAGGACCTAAAAATTATAAGATTTGAATTATTCATCACAATGATAAAAATTATGACCATCAATTAAGTGCCTACTAGATGTCAGATCATAGAGGTATAGGTATATAATTTTTAATCCTAAAGCTTACTTATAAGGAGGGAATATTTTTTCAGACAAGAAAAACTGAGGCTCCATGAAAGTAGTAATTTGTCTAAGCATGCACAACTAGAAAATGGATGAAATGGGATTCAGTCCTGAGTTTGACTACAGCATGGCATCTTTCCAAAGAAAACTCTTAAGCAGAAGCTGAAATGCAGCAGGACATTTCCTCTGTGCTATGGAGACCTTTTGTGAAACAGTGGGAGTGTGGATCATTCTTTCCCTACATGGGACACCTACATTTTTCTTAAAAGAAACGTGACCAGCTGAATGGCTGATTATTTAAAAATTGGGTCCTTTTCTGTATGATAAAGTGAGGTGGGAGGAAAGAGCAGACTGGCCAATATATCACAGGATTTCCTGACACTCCCCAGAAGCAGAAGACAGGCTGTCCCTGTTTCCTCTGTTCACTGAAGCCAGCCTTGGTTCTCTCCGGCCACTGTCTGACATTATCAGTGTTCACACACATCAGCCTCAAAGGCTGTTCTACATAACAGAGCACCTTACCTCTCTCTTCCTGGAGAAATTATTTTTCTTTTCTTCAGTAAAGGAAACTCCATAATCTAAAGAGGCCATTTTTCATCTGGATCATCAAGCAGTGGCTCTGAAGGTGTGTTTAAGTTCACTCTTAGGTGTGCTTGCCAAGCACACGATCTAGGTGTTGGCAGAGCACAGGGTCATTCAAGTGCATAATTCACAAGACCCTAGCTGCCAGCCAGCGGGACCTGGAGAACCAGGCAGGAAGCGCAGTTGATATAATGAGCATAGTTAACCCTTCAGAAACACGAGATACAACAACATTTTCAAAAGTCTTCGACATGTCAAATTTTTGTGCTGTGCCCAATGTTGATCTTCATTTACTATTTATCTACTATCTTTAAATTGCCTGGAGCATTAAAGCTCAGAACTTTAAGGATGTCAGTAAATGTACCATTGCTTCTCATCACACTTGGCATAAAAGTTTATGAGGCCTCAATGTTTTGGCCCATGCCTGTTCTTCCTGACCCATGCACCATCACTCAATTCTCATTCTCTCCATTCTAGTCCCAATGGCTTTCTTATCCCCAGTCACCCTCCCGCCCACCCTCTGAATAAGACCGTCATCAGTCTCTAGCATATATTCTGCTTTATCTTTCTTCACTGCATTGACCACTCATTGTTTACCATTGTCTTCACCACCAGAAGGCTATCCCTGTGAGGATAGCGAATTCGTTTTGTTCCCTGCCATAATTGAATACCTAATAGTTATCGAATAAATTAAAAATTCATGATGAATTAATGAATGAAGTGTAGATCTGGAAAAGATGGTTGTATTCAATCAGCAAGTCCATCAAATTCTGCAGAGTATTTAACTTTTCCCATGTTTGCTGTGCCAGGGTCTGCACAGCCCTCAGGCATCCTAGGTTGCCAGGGCCCTTCCAAGGAAAAGGGTGCTTCTCTTAGACAAAGATGAGCTCCTCTCCCAGTCTGGGTCATCATCTGGTTTCCATGGCAACCCATATAAAGTGCCTCTGACCCTAAGCAATTTATAGGACATAAAGTATTCCACACTCATAAAACAGTAAACAACAACAAAAAGAAAAAACACCTAAGCTCCCTAAATTACTATTTTGGAAGATAATTTATTAGTATTCAAAAAGCTTTAAGGGATATTTTTCATAAACAGGCTATATCTGATAGCAATGGTTGATTGTGTTATGTAAGTGCAGCTCTCTGCTAGCCATGGAAAATGTAGATTTTATGCTAGTAAAGAGACTACTCGTTGTGATTATCTACATACATCCATGCTTTATACAAAAACCCAAATTAAATTAAGAGTAACATTTTCCAATGCTAGTTTGTTTCTGTCCTAAATACAGCAGTGTTGAAAAGACTTTATTCTACATTCAATATTTCGCAGCACTGGTTGCTTTTTGCCGGGTAGTAAGTTGGGACTTCAGAACAAGGAAATAAATAGACTCGCTCCTGAAAGGTGGAGAGGAAGGTGGGACTCCCAGGGGAAGCTGGCCTTTGTGTTTGATGAATGAGTCTTTTTCAAATATTTCTGTTGTTTGGTTTTTTAAAGAAAACAGAGACACTCTCCAATCTGTTCCCAAGCTCATTGTGTGAAATTTGCCTCGTTTGGGAACTTCATTATTTTCCTGGCTGTGAAATATTGAGTCAGTGGGTTTTACAGGAATGCACTGTCTGGAGACATTCTGAGGGGAGGCTCTTTGACAACATCCCCCATACGAAGGCAAAGGATGGGTGCACAGTAAATAAGTCCAAAGTCAGTGATATAGAGAGGACAAAGGCAGTAGTGAATGGACATGATGGTCAAAAGACCCTCACTGCTTCTGATTCTATATAAATAATCTCCACTACCTCTACTGTTTATAGAGCAAAAGATTTAAGTTGCTGCCATTCATTTCTATTCTGAGTTGACTAGAAGTTTCCAAATCCAAATAAGTGCCCTATAAACTTGAAGAAAAGTCTGCATGGATTGAAAGTTAGAAACCTACAAAATAGTACTATGTGTAGCTGTGAGATATCCTCCCTGGAACTGTCTTATGAGTGAAGGGGCCCACATCCTATGGGTGCTCTGGCTGTGACATACCCTTGAACGCATGCCCAGTTGGGCCTTTTCTGTTCAGGGATGTGTTCTGCCCAATAATGCCAAATAGAAAAGCAAATTCCAATGTTGTTTTCTAAACACTCTATTTTCTCTAAATGGCATCAGCAAAACTAAGCCTTACTAACCCATAGGGGACACCTAAAAGCTTAGATTGGTAGGATCAATCTGCCAAGAGCAAAGAAGGCATCAAGCACTTAATTCACTCAAAGACATAATCAGAATTATCTTCAGCCAAATTAGGTACTCCTGGAATGTGAGTGCTCAGAGCGAATGGGTTTGTGATGACATTGTCATCATGATCATCATCATCTTCATCATCAGCTTACAACGAATTTATAACACCAAAATACATGGCTCTGATAACAAAAGCAACAGGAACATTTTTATTGAAAAACTCTCATACATAGGGAATATAGCATGGCTAGAAGGGACTCCATTAGTCTAGATATTTATAAAGTCTTCATGAAATTTTTAAAAATAAATGATCCTAATAAAAAGCATTGGAAACACCTAAAATTTTAAAAATTGAAAATGTTTAATTTCCAAATTACAATAAATGTTTTTAAACGTTAATATTGTTTTTCTTTCAATAATAATGATGATCGGCTGGGCACGGTGGCTCATGCCTGTAATCCCAGCACTTTGGGAGGCTGAGGCAGATGGATCACCTGAGGTTGGGAGTTCGAGACCAGCCTGACTGACATGGAGAAACTCTGCCTCTATTAAAAACACAAAATTAGACGGGCGTGGTGGTGCATGCCAGGAGGATGAGGCAGGAGAATCACTTGAACCCGGAAGGCGGAGGTTGCAGTGAGCTAAGATTGCGCCATTGCACTCCAGCCTGGATAACAAGAGCAAAACTCCATCTCAAATAAATAAATAAATAAATAAATAAATAAATAAATAAAATGATGATGGACACCATAATCAAAAATCATAGCAAAAAGCTAGAAGTTACTGAAACCTTCCTGCAACCTAGGAACTGTAGGGAGGAATTTACACACATTGTCTTAATTTCATCCTCACAACATCCTCTGAGGTTGGGGCCATTACTATCCCCATTTAAACAAAGAAGAAACTGAGGCTTAGACATGGCAAATAGCTTGACAGAGATCATACAATTCATATGTGATGAAACCAAAAATTAAGCCCCGAACCTTGGCTATTATACTGAGAGTGTAATTCACACAGGGTAGCACAGAAAAGAAGATAATAAATTTGAAATTCTTGGTTTCTATTGAGACAGCAACCATTTAAATGGGGACTATGGGCTTTTTCTGTCTTGCCCCATCATGGTGGAAAAGGAGAAGAGATTTACAGGAAACGCTGTCAAATAATTTGTCACTCCTGGAGGAACCATTTTCCTATGACCACTATGCCAAGAGGATATTCTTTCATGTCCAAATTCATAGAGACAAGATAGACTGCTCTGGGATTCCGAAGGGAGAAAGCATCTCAGTAACAATTCTGAGAAGCAGTTTGTGTAGTCCCTAAGAGCACAAAAACCAGAGCCAAATTCTCTGGGTTCGGGTCTTGACCACAGTGCATCCTAGCTGAGTTACCTTAGAAAATTTGCTTAGCCTCTCTGTGACTCCATTTTCCAATCTGCAGAACTGAGACAATAATAGTACCTATTTTACTGAGCCATTGTGAGATTAAATGAGTTAACATCTGTCCAGTGGTTAAACATGCTTAGCGCATAGTAAGACTATATAGGTGTTGGTCATCACTATTACCAACGTTGAAATAACCTGTTGAAGATCTGAAGGACACAGTTGACCAGAGACATCAGCATTGTTCACAATTCCCTCCCTGTGCACAAGTTCAAACTCAGGCACTCCATGTATTTTGTTTTTACAGGTGTTTGGAATCTGCTTTTCACTTCTGTTTTCTCTCTTTGATCTGATACTTCAGACCTGCTCTTGACTGTCTGGCTCATTCTTAAGTGAACCGTGGACTGTTCCTTTGTTTTGTACCCAGAATTATAAGTTTCAATGAAGTTATTAACAAGACAATTCCCATAAGCATAACACTCTAAAGCAGGGGTCCCCAACCCCCAGGCCATGGACTGGTACTGGTTTGTGGCCTGTTAGGAACCAGGCTGCACAGCAGGGGTGAGTGGCAGGCCAGCAAGCAAAGTTTCATCTGTATTTGCAGCCGCTCCCTATCACCCTCATTACCTCCTGAGCTCCACCTCCTGTCAGATCACTGGTGGTATTAGATTCTCATAGGAGTGCTAACCCTATTGTGAACTGAGCATGTGAGGGACATAGGTTGCATGCTCCTTATGAGAATCTAATGCCCGATAATCCGTCACCGTCCCCTATCACCCCCAAATGGGACCATCTAGTTTCAGTAAAACAAGCTCAGGGTTCCCACTGATTCTACATGATGGTGAGTTGTATAATTTTTCATTATATATTACGATGTAATAATAATAGAAATAAAGTGCACAATCAACATAATGCACTTGAATCATCCTCAAAACCACCCCCTGACCCTCGTCCGTGTAAAAATTGTCTCCCACAAAACTGGTCTCTGGTGCCAAAAAAGTTGGGGACATCTGCTCTAAAGTTACCAAGACTTCTTAGATGATATCATAATAGTTACAGAATCTAAGACTTCCACTTCTAAAGAGATCATCTGGTTCAATCCTCTACCTAAAAGATGGTTCAACTTTATACAATAAAATATTTCCTAGACACTTAAAGTAGAAACTGATTCTAAAACTGGAATCGTTCCTAGATAATTCTAGAACTTCAAAAGCTTAAAATCCTGCCTGGTCCATAGGAAATGCTTAACAGTTATCAACTACCTTTTTAATAAGACTGCTAGTATTAGTTTGAGTAACCCAAATCTTTTTCCTCCAAAGACTGTGACTTCAAAAAAAGTCACGTTGCCTTTTAAATGTCCAAATTGCAAAGTCCAAGCTACATCTCTTTGCCATAAGTTTATCAATTTCCATGTGCCCCTCAGGCATTTCTGAATTTCCCATGGGGCTGTCTTGTACCCTCAGGAACATGTGCCTTGTGACACCTGCCATGTTCTCTTCCATCATGGAAATGCACCATTCTAATTCCAGTCGATCTCTGTGATGACACTGTCAAGTCTACTGTCTCCTGACTTCTGGAGAAGGGGCTCAAGTCTCAGCAGGGGTAAGACAAGGGCTTCATTGTGCATGGAGACAAGCTTTTCTGGAAGTTTTATGGAATGGCAATAGGACATGGAGTATGAGTTATCATTATTACCCCTGCCCAGTATCACTCAGAGACCACAAATGCAGGCCCTTCTATGTCTGTCTAGCTCTTGGCTTGCTGCCTTGCCACCTGGGCAGCTTGTCCTTCACCAAAAGGTGTGTCCCAGGTATCTCTGCACATCTCAGCATCCACACCAACCACACCAGACCCTAGGGGAGAGGAGAGTATTTTTCCCATCCAAACTATGTGCACATATGTGCATGCATGTGGACACACACACACACACACACAAGTCTAAAGCTATACCTTGAAACCCCATTTCCTGTCACAGAAGAGGATTAACCAAGAAAGGCTTTGGGCTACCAAAAACTGAAAGTGGCAAGGAAGGATTCCCACCCAGAGGCTTCAGAGGGAGCATAACCCTCTCAACAACTTACTTTCAGACTTCTAGCCTCCAGAACTATGAGAAAATAAATGTCTCTTGTTTTAAGCAACTCAGTTTATGGTATTTTGTTATGGCAGTCCTCAGGAAACTAATCGAGGAACTACAGACTTTTTAAAATTTTTACTGATTTATTCATTTCAATAGATTGTGGGGGAGCAGGTGGTGTTTTGTTACATGAATAAGTTGTTTAGTGGTGATTTGTGATATTTTGGTGCACCCATCACTGGAACAGTGTATAGTATACCCAATGTGTAGTGTTTTTGTTGTTGTTGTTGTTGTTGTTTTTGGAGATGGAGTCTCATTCTGTCACCCAGGCTGGAGTGCAGTGGCATGAGCTCACCTCACTGCAACCTCTGCCTCCTGGGTTCAACTGATTCTCTTGCCTCAGCCTTCCAAGCAGATGGATTACAGGTGCACCACCATGCCTGGCTAATTTTTTTTTTTTTTTTATTTTCAGTAGAGACAAGGTCTCACTATGTTGGCCAGCATGGTCTCAAACTCCTGACCTCAGGTGATTTGCCCACCTTGGCCTCCCAAAGTGCTGGGATTACAGGCATGAGCCACCACACCCAGCCCAATGTGTAGTCTTTTATCCTTCACGCCCCTTCCATCCATTTCCCCAGTCTCCAAAGTCCACTGAATCATTCATATGCCTTTGCATCCCTATAGCTTAGGTCCTTATAGTTTAGCATCCTTATAGCTTAGCTCCCACTTATCAGTGAGAACATACAATGTTTGGTTTTCCATTCCTGAGTTACTTCACTTAGAATAATGATCTCCAGTTCCATCCAGGTAGCTGTGAATGCCATTATTTCACTCCTTTTTATGGCTGACTGGTATTCCATGGTGTGTGTGTGTGTGTGTGTGTGTGTGTATGGTTTTTCATTCCTGAGTTACTTCAATTAGAATTATAGTCTCCAATCTTATCCAGGTTGCTGCAAATGCCATTAATTCATTCTTTTTTTGAGTAGTATTCCATTGTGTACGGAATTGGTGGGTTCTTGGTCTCACTGACTTCAAGAATGAAGCCACGGACCCTTGCAGTGAGTGTGACAGTCCTTAAAGATGGTGTGTCCAGAGTTTGTTCCTTCTGATGTTCAGACGTGTTTGGAGTTTCTTCCTTCTAGTGGGTTCATGGTCTTGCTAGCTTCAGGAGTGAAGCTGCAGACCTTCGCGGTGAGTGTTACAGTTCTTAAGGTGGCGCATCTGGAGTTGTTCGTTCCTCCCGTCCGGAGTTGTTCATGCCTCCTTGTGGGTTCGTGGTCTCGCTGACCTCAGCAGTAAAGCCACAGTGCAGACCCAAAGAGTAAGCAGCAGCAATATTTATTGCAAAGAGTGAAAGAATAAAGCTTCCACAGTGTGGAAGGGGACCCAAGAGGGTTGCCACTGCTGGCTCGGGCAGCCTGCTTTTATTCCCTTATCTGGCCCCACCCACATCCTGCTGATTGGTCCATTTTACAGAGAGCTGATTGGTCTGTTTTGACAGGGTGTTGATTGGTGATTTTACAATCCCTGAGCTAGACACAGAGTGCTGATTGGGGCATTTACAATCCTCTAGCTAGACATAAAAGTTCTCCAAGTCCCCACTAGATTAGCTAGACACAGAGCACTGATTGGTGCATTTACAAACCCTTGGCTAGACATAGAGTGCTGATTGGTGCATCCACAAACCCTGAGCTAGACACAGAGTGCTGATTGGTGCATTTACAATCCTCCAGCTAGACATAAAAGTTCTCCAAGTCCCCACCTGGCTCAGGAGCCCAGCTGGCTTTGCCTACTGGGTCCTGCACCAGAGCTGTGGGCAGAGCTGCCTGCCAGTCCTGCGCCACACACCCACGCTCCTTGGCCCTTGGGCGGTTGATGGGACCGGGCACTGTGGAGCAGGGGGTGGCACCTGTCAGGGAGGCTCAAGCCACGCAAGAGCCCATGGGGCAGGGGAGGCTCAGGCATGGCGAGCTGCAGGTCCCAAGCCCTACCCCATGGGGAGGTGGCTGAGGCCCGGCGAGAATTTGAGCGCAGCGCAGGCCGGCTGGCAGTGCTGGGTGACCTGATGCACCCTCCACAGCTGCTGGCCCGGGTGCTAAGTCCCTCACTGCCCGGGGCCAGTGGCACCAGCCGGCTGCTCCGAGTGTGGGGCCTGCTGAGCCTGCACCCACCATGTGCAGCCCCAATTCCCGCCCGCGCCTCTCCCTCCATACCTCCCCACAAGCACAGGGAGCCGGCTTAGGCCTTGGCCAGCCCAGAGAGGGGCTCCCACAGTGCAGCAGTGGGCTAAAGGTCTCCTCAAGCATGGCCAGAGTGGACACCAAGGCTGAGGAGGCACTGAGAGCAATCGAGGGCTGCTAGCACGTTGTCATCTCTCACCATCATATATATATATATATATACACAATTTCTTTGTCATATATATCACATATATCTTTGTGTCATATATATCTTTATCATATATATATAATATATATATCTATCACAATTTCTTTATCCACTCGTTGATCAGTGGGCATTTAGGCTGGTTCCATATTTTTGCAATTGTGAATTGTGTTGCTATAAACATGCACACGCAAGTATCTTTTTCATATAATGACTTCTTTTCCTCTGGATACCCAGTAATGGGATTGCTGGATCAAATGGTAGAACTACAGACATTTTTTGACCTGTGATATATGTAGATCTGTATAATAAAGATATTCTACTACTTTTACAAATGTCTACAAAGATGACAGTTTAAAAATCTCAACTCAGAAAAAAAGTACACAAAATTCCATTCAATGCCTATATTTATTTTTCCCTAAGCAATTAGACAAATTGAAGGTGGTAGGGGAGGCTGGCTTCACTTGATTTCCAGTGAATAGTGCTGATGAGTCAGGACCATTACATCTCTCAGAAAATGCCCTGTAAAAAGCAAAATCTGAGTGTTGTGTTTACTAAAGTGATACCATATGTTGGTTGATTAACAAGTTGTCAGAATATTAGAAGTTCTTGGCTGATTGCAAGAAGGAGCATCTGTTTGCTGGATCCTTTATCTAATGTGTGTACAGATAGCACCAGGTCTGGCGCTTTTCCTAAATATCAAATATAAATTTCTGTAGTATTTAGCTTTTAGAGAGTAACACCAATGTACAGCTAGAGTTGAAGATGTTTATTCTGAGGAGAGCAAATTAAGGCCAGACAAAAAGATAAGTGTGCATATAAGAGTATGTCATTTAGCATTGTTTTACCATTATCCCTGACATTATGTACCACAGTGAATGTTTACATTAATGTCACTTGCATAGGGATTTGGGAAAAAGAAAAAGAAGAAAAATCTCTTTTAGAGCTGTTTATTGTTTTATCTGTTGATGGAATTTAATAATACTTTATTTGTATAAAGTGACTTACAGTTTATAAATACTTTCACATTGAATTCTCACAACATTGTAAAAGATGGCAAGGGATCCTATCCCCATTTCACGGATGAAGAATCTGCAGTTGAGCTGGGATACATCCATCTGGCTTAAACATGGTGAAACCAGGACAAAAAGCCAGGTCTTCTGAGGTGCTATAATGAGATTTACTCAGGGTGAAATTCTGGACTTTTCCTTTGTAACTTCCTGCATCTGTTCTCCACCACCTTTGATAACAGCCAGCCACCATATATTAGATTGTACCATTTTAATTTCAGCCAGTAGATTCCTTTTCACTGCCCATCAAAGCAGACATAAAATAAGTAAAGGGAGGAAAAGGGACTCTTCTTATGTTAACTGAGTTCAAAGTTAGAATTAGATTTCAGTTGTTCCATTTCCTTTGAAGTTTCTCAGCACCCATGGTCTTAGAACTAAGTGGCTCTGTGATATGAAGTACATTTCACCTTTTTCTTTAGCCTGAGTTTTTTTTGTTCTATATTTTTACAACATACAGGAAGACTATGTTATGGAGAATTTTTTTTAATGTTTCAGGGAAATGGGACATATTAGGAAAAACAGAGTAGTTTCTTTTAAGTATCCCAAATTTTAGTTATTTATTTAAATCATAAGTCAGATGTCACTTTTGAGCATTACTTCCTATTATTCATTTGCTTAATGTAGCGGAGGAAAAAAATAACTTTTTCTTTACCCTCTTAGATTCAGTGGCTGGGGTCTGTGAATTAAACTGACAAAAGAAAATTAATACGAGAAAGTGTTTATCTCCGATGTACACAGAGGGCCTCACAGAAAAGAAGTAAAAACCTTCAAAAAGTACTTAGGCATTGATGCTTATATACCATTTTAACAAAGAGCAATAAATTGTGGATAGGTGACAAGACAAAGTAAAAGGCTTTTAGGCTTCTGATATGATTTGGATCTGTGTCCCCACCCAAATCTTGTCTTCAGTTTTAATCCCTAATATTGGAGGTAGGGCCTGGTGGGAGGTGATTGGATCATGGGGGTGGTTTCTAATGATTTAGCACCATCTCCCCCAGTGCTGTCTCATGACAGACTTCTCATGAGATCTGGTTATTTAAAAGTGTGTGGTACCTCCCCCCTCACTACCTCCTTCTCTGGCTATGTGAAGATGTGCCTGCTTCCCTTCCACCTTTTGCTATGATTGTAAGTTTCCTGAGGCCTCCCCAGCCATGCTTCCTGTATAGCCTGCAAAACCAGAAGCCAATTAAACCTCTTTTCCCTTTAAATTGCCCAGTCTTAGGAATTTCTTTCTTACTTTTATTTTTTTTTCTGAGATGGAGTCTCACTCTGTCACCCAGGCTGGGGTGCAGTGGCGCCATCCCAGCTCACTGCAACCTCCGCCTCCCGGGTTTAAGTGATTCTCGTCCCTCAGCCACCCAAGTAGCTGAGACTATAGGCACATGCCACCACATCTGGCTAATTTTTTTGTATTTTTAATAGATGGGATTTCACCATGTTGGCCAGGCTGGTCTTGAACTCCTGACCTCAAGTGATCCACCTGTGTCAGCTTCCCAAACTGCTGGGATTACAGGCATGAGCCACCATGCCTGGTCCAGGAATTTCTTTATAGTAGTGCAAGAACAGACTAATACAGCTTCTATGTGCAACAAATTGTAGGAAAGTAAGTATATGGAGGAAACTAGTGGAAGATGTGTATTATTTAATTTGTTTTATTATGCAGACTCAAGTTATTACAATCTTCAGTGATAAGAGTTATCTCCTTTTCCTGGTATGAAGTTTATCCCCTGCTTTTAGGCAAAAATAGGGGTGGCAGAGAGTTCCTTCTGTATCTGCTGTTTCTCAATTGCCTTTGACTCAGAAAAATCCTTATGCCAAAGTGGCCTCTTTTAAGGTGGCTTATTCTGCTCACCTTCATTAACTTTGAGGACCTCTACAGTCAGGTCCTTCCCTATCTTTCCAGCTATATCCTCAACTCCTCAACTTCTGAACCTTCTTTTTTTTTTTTTTTTTTTTTTTTGAGACAGGGTCTCGCTCTGTCACCCAGGCTAGAGTGCAGTGGCACAATCTCGGCTCACTGCAACCTCCACCTCCTGAGTTCAAGCAATTCTCCTGCCTCAGCCTCCTAAGTAGTTGGGATTAAAGGTGCGTGCCACTATACCTGGCTAGTTTTTGTATTTTTAATAGAGATGTGGTTTCACCATGTTGGCAAAATGCTGCCTGTCTTGCTCTACGATTTTCCTCCTCTGAATTCATATGCTCATACTCATCTCTCTGTAATACCATTTCCTTTCCTCTTCTCCTTTCCAACCTTACCCATCCTTCAACTCAAGTTCAAATTTATTTTCCTATTTCAGTGTCTCCCCAGACCTCCAGCTATATCAAGTGGCTTTTCCTTCCAAATGTTTTGAAGATATGTATCATTGTCTGAGGAATTAATTTGACAATCTGTCATTTAGTCCTGTGGTTGTGTTGTTTTAAGTTATGTGAGTCTTCTATTGTTATTTAACTTCTCACATTTTGCTTCCTTTTGTCTCTTTAACCTCAGTCATGCTTTTCTCTCTTGCTCATGTCTGTAATCCTGGAGTATTGCTTTCCAAAGTGTGAGTCAAGAACAGTCTGAGTCAAAATTCATCCCCTATTGTTGTTGAAAAGGTAGGGTCCTGATACTGATTATGGATCAGCTAAATTGGCTTCCCAAATGATTCCTCTGCATAGTGAAGTTTATGAATCATTGATGTAGACAGCACATATTACTCATTCATTTATCCATGCAACAACTATTTGAGCACACGTTAGGTGCTAGTTACCTGGGATACAGTAGTGAGTCTGGCAGACATGGTCCCTGTTATCTTGAAATTTCTTATTTAGTTTGGAAGACAGACAATGAACAAGGACTTAAGGTATGATGTGGGTTACAAAGGAGAGATGTAAAGAGCTGTGGAAATCTCTGAGAGGGGAACCTAATCTGGCAAGTGCAGGTATCAGGGAATATTTCCCAGAGGATGTGGAGTTAAGACCTAAAGAGAAGTAGGACCTGGCTAGATGAAGTGAGAGAAGGAAGGATGAAAGGCCAAAGGAATCACCTGTAGAAAGGCTCTGAGGTGGGAAAGAGCGTGCCCTCTTCTTTGGAGGAACAGCGGACAAGATCAACCTAACTTGAGTCTCCAGGTCAAAGGAGAAAAGTGATAGGAAGAAGAGCTAGCAAGGTAATGCATGGCTGGATTATGGGGGGCTTCGAGGCCATGATAAGGAGTTTGGAACTTACCAAATGTAGTAGGAAACAACTGATGGAGAACAGCCTGATCTATTTTGTCATTCAGTTTATTTCAGTTCTAGAAGGTAACAAGAATGTACCTGGAAAAATAATTAAGGGACATAATGTAATATTCCAGGAGAAAGGAGATGATAGTTTTGTCCAGGTTGGTGGTAGTAGGATGGATTCAAATGGTTCTTAGGAGACAGATTAGATGGAATTTAGTCATTAATTCCTTTTTGGGTGAGAGAAAGGGAAGTGCCAAAGATGTCTCTGATTTTTGTTTTAATAACATTTGGTGGAACCATATAACACTGAGGACCAGGTTATAAGGACAAAAGGTCAGTTCTGGGTACACAGGTTTTGGAGTACCTACAGAGCATTCAGGTGGAACACGCCTATTCTTTTTCATATTTCCCATGGAAAGGGGGAATTTTAAGTGGGGCTTTGAGAGAATTGTGGAATTTAGATTAGCACGAGTGGGATCCAGTTAAAGGACCACAAATGCGCTTATCTACCAAAAGGGTCCCTTTGTGTCTTTTTTCTTACTTGATGCTTAGTGATGCACTGAACTCATAGTTCCATAATTTTTAATCCATCTTCAAAAATGACTGTGTTGGCCAGAAGCAGTGGCTTATGCCTGTAATCCCAGCACTTTGGGAGGCTGAGGCAGGTGGATCACTTGAGGCCGGGAGTTGGACACCAACCTGGCCAACATGGTGAAACTCCGTCTCTACCAAAAATACGAAAATTAGCTGGGCATGGTGGTGTGCACCTGTAGTCCCAGCTACTTGGGAGGCTAAGGCAGGAGTATCGCTTGAACCCAGGGAGGTGGGGGGAGGGCTGCAGTGAGCCAAGATCACACCACTGCACTCCAGCCTGGACAACAGAGCAAGACTCCATCACACACACACACACACACACACACACACACAGACACACTGTGTTCTCCAAGGAGATTATGATGGCTTTGTTTGTTTGTCTTCATTTTGTTTCATTATGAAGTGATTTGAGTCAATGAGTCTCTTTGCATGGATTGTATTTATGTTGGTCCTTTGGTTGGGGGTAAGCTAAGGGTAGGGGCGTATGTTCTTTAAAGCTAATCTATAAACACAATTTGTATTTTGCTTAATGTAGTATATCAATCAGTTATGGGTGAGTTCAGACATACTTGAGGATGTGAGAGAACTCCCATGAAGAGAATAAGTGAAAGCAGAACTATAACATTTTATACTAAAATTGTAGTGCTTCTGGTAAACATGTTTGGAGAGGGATTTTAGGAGATTATTTGCAAGAATGAGTTGGTCTTTGATAACAATACACTCTAGTTACGCAAGGGGCTATGGTTTCAACGTGATTTGTTTGTCCCCACCAAAATGCATGTTAAAATGTGATCCCCAATGTAGTGGTGTTAGGAGATGGGATATAGTGAGAGGTGTTTAGGTCATAGATGCGGATCCCTCGTGAAAGGCTTAGTGCCATTCTTGTTGTAGTGAATGAATTCTTGTTCTGAAGGGACTGAATTAGTGCCCACAAGAGCAGGTTGCTATAAAGCTGGGACACCCCCCAGGTTTTCTCTTTTCACACATGTCTGCTTCACCTTTGACCTTCTCTACCATGTATGATGCAGCACAAAAGCCCTCACCAGAAGTCAAGGTGATACCTTTGAACTTCCCAGCCCGCAGAATGATGAGCTAAATAAACCTCTTTTCTCTATAAATTACCCAGTTTCAGGTACTCTTTTATAGCAACACAAAATGGATGAAGACACATTTCATAGAACTATTCAGGTATAGCCAAATTTCCAAAAAAGAGGAAATAATGGAAAGCTACAGGTTCTCCTTCTACCTCTTTTCTTCTGATTGTCTTTCACCTCTTTCTGTTACTCATCTGCTTCTCATTCATCTTCAGAAAAGAAAATAATGAAAAAAAGACAGTGGGGCTAAATTACTCTGTGTCCTAAAAATAGTTCCCCCAAATCATTATTTGCTGCATTTTGACAATTATGCAAAAGGCTTTAAAACTAAGCATGAATGATAGAATGTAAAAGTGGGTCCTTTGGTTGTCCTCATGCATTCCAGTATGAGAAATCCTTCCACACAATTCCTGAGCAATCCTCAACTAGCCTCTTCTTGGTTATTCTTAGCAGTGGGGAACTCCCTCTCTATTTTAGGAAACAACCATTTATTCCCACTAAATCTGGTTAGACTGAATATCTTTCCTAAAAATGAATCAAAATTAGTCTACCTCGTGGAATGGTTCTGCACCTCACAGCAACACAGAAGGACTCTACTCTATATTCTACATGACAGCCTTTCATATATATTAAGACAACCGCCAGGTCTCTTCAAGTCTTCTCTTCTGCAAACTAAATATCACCAATTCCCTCAAATACATTTCTTATAGAACACAGTGTCTGCATTCTTCACCATCTTTACAAAAACATATCTCCCCTGAGCCCTCCCAAAGGACAATCACCCCTTTCTGAGTGAGTGACACTCACACTTTAAACAGCACCATCTATAGTAGGACAGCTGCCTCTTGGTTATTCTTGTGTTTACTTTTAATGATAAACACTTTAGCTTTCAACAGAGCCAGTGAGTGGAGACTTAGGGATGTGTGCTGTTTTTAAAGCTCAAGCTTTCCCGGGTGGGTGGAATGTGTAGGTATGGTTTAAAACAGAAGTGTTTTTTCATTTGTGGGACTTGAAATGGGCTGAATCCCAGTGGAATCACTGGGTAATAAATGGGAGGGGTTTTAAATTTCATCAGAGTAAAATGGGAAGATATTTCCCCTTTTTCACTTTTTATGTGGCAGTTGTACCTTAATCTGCTTTTAAGAACAGCTGTTGTAACAGATGTTCATTTTAGATAGTATTTTTTTTGAAAGTATACCCAGCAAATCCTTTTCATAAAGAGATGTTTATGAAAGCCCAAAATTTTTTTCTAATGCAAATAAGCTATCATTTGTGCAGCACCTTCAGACTATCACCCACACAGACTAAGCACCTTCAAAGCATACAGTCCTCAAGTATATGTTATGGAGGATTTCCCGTGAAGCCAAAGCCCCATTTTGGCCTCAAGAAACTCCCAATGCACTGATTGCTGTCCAGCAGCAGGATTCCAGCCCATGGGGAGGTCACTGGTCAACAGAGCAGGGCTAGGAGAAGCAGAAAAGCTGGCTGCAATACTGGCAGTATTCAATTCAAAACCAGGAGCACATGATTGTCCCTTTTCCTAGTTTTCCTTTCTGCCAGATTTTTGGCTCTGGCCCCATAGGTGGTCATTCAAACCAGATGAGGTCTTTATACTTGGAAATCACAGACACGCTGGAGAATTCTGCTCTTGGTTGATACAGGGACAGAAAACTATATTATCTCAGAAAAAAATATGCGTTTCTCTCAGTACATATAGTATCTAATATAGGTATGTGTGACATTTATAAAATATATGTTTCTGTATGTAAAAAGAGAAAGAGATGCATAGGCTGAAATTTTTTTTAATCAATAAAAGTTCTATCTGAAATAAAACAGGATGCCCTTAAGAAGAGACTGCTCTTACTAGTCTCTATTCTCCACCAATCTCTCATCTAGAAGGGAAAATTCTTTGCTAAAGAGGGAACTTTCAGAATCACCATTTACCCACCTGTCTGTTGTGGGAGTCTTCACACTTCTACTACATACATAGTAAAACCCACAGGTAACCTGCAGGATAAGGAATTCCAGTTGGGGTAGGTTACGATTACATACAAGGACACCACTCAGTTCCACAGTTTGATTGGTCAAGGCTTAATGAGAATCTCCTCCAAGACATTTGCTTCAGCATCTCCTTGCAAGTCCTCAAACTCTTCCTTTATTGTAACTATCTGTTATTTTGTTACTTTTAATTTATTTGAATTAATCTATACCCATGATTTTAAAAATCAAAGACTACTAAATCAAACTCCTATTACCTAATTTACCAGCTTTAAAGAATCAACTCTTGGCCAGGTATGGTGGCTCATGCCTGTAATCCCAGCACTTTGGGAGGCCGAGGTGGACAGATCACTTGAGGTAAGGAGTGCAAGACCAGCCTGACCAACATGGTGAAGTCCCATCTCTACTAAAATTACAAAAATTAGCCAAGGGTGGTGGTTCACACCCCTAATTGCAGCTACTCGGGAGGCTGAGGCAGGAGAATTGCTTGAACCCAGGAGGCAGAGGTTGCAGTGAGCTGAGATTGTGCCACTGCCCTCTAGCCTGGGCGACAAGAGCAAAACTCCGTCTCAAAAAAAAAAAAAAAAAAAAAATTGCAAAACTTAGCCGAGTGTGGTGGCAGGTGCCTGTAATCCCAGCTACTCAGAGGCTGAGACAGGAGAATCGCTGGAACCTGGGAGGCAGAGGTTGCAGTGAGCTGAGATCCCACCACTACACTCCAGCCCTGGTGACAGAGCAAGGCTCTGTATTTAAAAAAAAAAAAAAAAAAAAAAAGATTCTGCATTTGAAAAATGAAGAAAATCAACATATTTACTCTAATTTCTGTCTTCCCTTCCCTTCCCCTTCCCAACACATGTTAGCAATATTATTTTTAAATGGTCATTGCTCATAAAATTTAAGTTCTGAAATCATCATTCTATGGGTGTCTTATTTTTAGTTTTAGTACAAAGTGAGTTCAGTCCTAAAAGCAGCCCTTTTGCCCTGACTTTTTCAATTTTCTGTTGGATGACTGGGGTTTGGACTTCCAATATTTCCTCAAAAGGACTCATGGGAACTATTTTCCTGAGCATTTAAATTTGAAAATCCTCTGGCTTTATCCTTGGATGACAGTGTTGAGAGCAAAATTCTTGAGTCATACTTTACATCTCTGAAGACTTCGTGTCTATTATCCACTGCCTTCCAGAGTTGACTTTTTTCTCACTTACGATTCGATCAGTACTCATTTTTTCTTAGCCTATATTTCCATGTATCAATTCATGTCTTTTATTTCAATAAAACTTCTTGAATTATCTTCGGAATAATTATACCTTTTCCTCTTCCAATTGCTTGTTTTTTTCCAGTGATACCTGTTACTTAGAAGGGGGATCTTTGTTGTGTCTCCCATCTATACATTTTTAATCTGGCCAGGCACAGTGGCTCACCCCTGTAATCCCACCACTTTGAGAGGCTGAGGTGGGCAGATCACCTGAGGTCAGGAGTTCAAGACCAGCCTGGCCAACATGGTGAAATCCCTTCTTTACTAAAAATGCAAAAATTAGCCAGGCATGGCGGTGGGTGCCTGTAATCCCAGCTATCATGGAGGCTGAAGCATAAGAATCACTTGAACCTGGAAGGCAGAGGCTGCAGTGAGCTGAGATGGTGGCACTGCACTCCAGCCTGGGTGACAGAGTGAGACTCCGTCTAAAAACAAACAAAATAAAAAATTTTAATCTAGTATTTTTCATTCCCTTTTCTCTTCCCCAGTTTTTACTCAGTTTCCTCAAATGTACTCTCTGTGACTCAGGCTATATGGTTTTCGGCACTATCTCTTCTGCTCTACTCCTCTTCCAAAGGTGCCTCGTTTTTACGATGGTTTTATTGATCTGCCTTTGAGACTCTCCGTACAGCCCTGGTTCCAGTCTGACCATTGTCCATTGGATCTGTTCATAAACAATTGCAGAAAACCCTGATTATAGACCCCATCTTTGACTCAATTTTTCCTAACATGAGCTTCCTGTCTTGTCGCTTGTCACAGCGTCCTGGGTCCACTGCCTCCCTTTCTCTCATTCTTTTTTCTTTTATATTTGCTCATATAACCTTTGTGGCTGACTGAGCTAATGGTGATTAATCTGCTCAGAGTTTCTCCCTCTTCGCTGCATCCCAGGTCATTTATTTCCCTTCTCAGTTCAGAGGGTCCAGCTTCCAAAAAATGTCACTGCTCTATACTTCTCCATCTCTCTTCACTCATTAATATGTTCTGCACTTTTAATTCATTTCCACTTGGTTATAAAACATCATAACTATCAGCAGAGAAAGAGAACCAGTGCACTTAAAGATTCAGCATGCAGTCCTGAGGGGGTGGGCCTCCTGCGTGCAATTTCTTTGAAGTCCAGCATTTTATCTCAGAAAATAAGGCAGTGGCCAGGCGCAGTGTCTCATGCCTGTAATCCCCGCACTTTGGGAGGCTGAGGCAGGTGGATCACCTGAGGTCAGGAGTTCGAGACCAGCCTGACCAACATGGAGAAACCCCTCTCTACTAAAAAAAAAAATTAGCCAGGCATGGTGGCACATGCCTGTAATCCCAGCTACTTAGGAGGCTGAGGCAGGAGAATCGCTTGAACCCAGGAGGCGGAAGTTGCAGTGAGCCAAGATTGCACCATTGCACTCCAGCCTGGGCAACAAGAGCGAAACTCCATCTCAAAAAAAAAAAGAAAAAAAAGAAAGAAAAGAAGGCAATAGGCCAGGCGCAGTGGCTGATGCCTGTAATCCCAGCACTTTGGGAGGCCAAGGCAGGCAGATCACTTGAGGTCAGGAGTTCGAGACCAGCCTTGCCAACATGGCAAAACCTCATCTCTACAAAAAATACAAAACTTAGCCAGGCATGGTGGCAGCGCCTGTAATCCCAGCTACTCGGGAGGCTGAGTCAGGAGAATCGCTCAAGCCCGGGAGGCAGAGGTTGCAGTGAGCCGAGACCCCACCACTGCACTCCAGCCCTGGTGACAGAGCAAAAAGAAAAAAGAAAAGAAGGCAGTAATTTTATCCAACACCATAATATCTGTGTTTGTTTTAAATATGTTTATTTATAGTGTTTTAAGTGACTTAGCTCTTCAATTAATTAACTCCTTTATCCCACCTCCAAACCTCAAGTAAAAGTGAAGCCTCAAAAAAATAAGCCGTAATACTAATGAGCTTTCCAATACTTTCTGTCATGCCCCTGGGAATTCTCAGGGGTAGAGGATCACAGCCAGGGATAAATCACATGTAAGAAAGGGTCCCTCATATCCATCTTCGAATCTCTAGCCTGTGGCACAGTACGAGGTACATACCTGATTCAGTGATTGTTGTGTGTGGAATTGACCGAAATTGAAATTGCAAGCATTCTCTGCAGTATTCAATAGGCTGCTTCCTATTTCAGTTTATTCTTGGTGTTGTTTTAACTGAAATGGAATCACTCTTCTGTAGGGAAAGAAAGATGGAGGCCTTAAAGAATAGAGTGTAACGTGTTTGTCCTTTGTCAGGAGTCAGCTATTGAAATCGTCTTTGTTAGTTCATTCCTCCCAACATGGAGGAGACCGGACACTTTCCTCAAGCCTCATGTACATGGACTTGATGATTGACCAATCAAAGCTTCATATTCCTCTGCTGGGCACGGTGGCTCATGCCTGTAATCCCAGCACTTTGGGAGGCTGAGGTGGACGGATCAGGAGACCGAGACCATCCCGGCTAACATAGTGAAACCCCGTCTCTACTAAAAATACAAGAAAATTAGCCGGGCGTGGTGGTGGGCACCTGTAGTCCCAGCTACTCTGGTGGCTGAGGCAGGAGAATGGCGTGAACCTGGAAGGCAGAGCTTGCAGTGAGCCGATATCGCGCCACTGCACTCGAGCCTGGGTGACAGAGCAAGACTCTGTCTCAAAAAAAAAAAAAAGAAAGAAAAGAAAAAGAAAGCTTCATATTCCTCACCTGGAATATGGGGATGATGATAGCACCAGCCTCATCAGGTGGTTGAGAGGAATAAATGATGCTACCGTTGAAAGCGCTTGACCTGCAACTTGACATAAAGTGTATACTCATTCGTGACAGCTGTTGCTACTATTAAGTGGTTGGCCAAAGGAGCAGAGAGATTATAGGGTGACCCCAAATCATTTTGGCTAAAAATACTTTGAAAATATGCCCCTGAAACTGAGGAGCAATTCTAGATAATAATTGATTGTCTTGGTATAGAACTCTACAATTCCCAAAATTAATATAATAATTTTAAATATTTTTCTATCCTTTACCTTCCCCCCAGACACACATGTGCACACACTTTTACCCATGTAGAGGAGAAAGAGTAGTAACTTTTTCTCACCCATCACAAGGGTCATGGCTGACACCCTATAACAAAAGACAGATTAACAAGAGAAAAGCATACAAATTCATTTAATATAAGTTTTACATGGCACAGGAGCCTTCAGAAATGGAGATCCAAAGACCTAGGGAAGACTGCGTGTTTTTATGTTAGGTTTGATGAAGAGTGGACAGTGTTGCACAAGTATGATTGGAGGCCAAATGCAGTGGCTCACTCCTGTAATCCCAACACTTTGGGAGGCCAAGGTGAGAGGATTGCTTGAGGCCGGGAGTTTGAGACCAGCCTGGGCAGCCTAGTGAGACCGCATCTCTACAAAATAAAAATTTAAAAAATTAGCTGGGTATAGTGGTGCATGCCTATGGTCCCAGATACTCAGGAGGCTGTGGCAGGAAGATTGATTGAGCCAAGGAGTTGAAGGCTGCAGTGAGCTGTGATCATACCACTGTGCTCCAGCCTGGGTGACAGAGTGACACTCTATCTCTATCTAAAAAAAAAAAAGTATAATTGGACATACAAAGGGTATGATCTAATGGTAATAAACTGAGGGGGAACTTAGCAAGTCCTGTTTGTTCAGATTCTTCTTGACCTCTCTTTGTGGCAGTCCTTTCCTCTTGGTATAAGGCAAGATACCTGTCACTTAGGGATCTTATGGCCTATTTTCAGAGGAGGTTGGTCAGAGAATTCCTTTATGGCTGGCTCTTAAACAGAAAGACTGGGGAAAGTCAAAGCTAGTGACCTGCAAGGTACCATAGTTTGGGGTAACATGTTTTGCACCCCAATGCCCAGAAATAGTAAAACAGCAAGCAGGAGGAGGTTTTCCCTACAGGTCCCATGCGGTAGCCATTTCTCATCCTTACTTCGAAAGCCTGAACTTCCCCAAACAGCTTATTATTGTGTATGAGGGGCTGAACCCAAGACTTCCTCGACTCAGAGCTCACTGTGTGGTAGAATGGTCAGCAGCCCTAAATTCCCGTGGGCTTTAGAAGTTAGGGTTTACCCATAGCAGGATTGCCCTGGTTGACAAACACAAGGAATCCAGAAGTTTTTCCTACCCACAGATTCCCCCATATTTCCTGGGAGAACCCAGTGCTATCTAGGAGTTCTAGAATTAGGATGAGCCACAGAGGATATCCTGTTTAAGGGAAGGCAGGCTGCTGACCAGTTATTTTCTTAACACCTTTCCATCCTTTGGCACCTACTCCAGGAAATGCCAGCCAGAGCTCTCCAATTAGCTACCATATGGATAGAGTCTACAAGAAGAAAATATGTAATCCATATCAGTTAAGTGCTCCAAAGAGCAGATGATTCCATGGAGAGAAAGGGATAACCAGGACATGGGTTTGTCATGCTTAAAAAAAAAAATGATCAGAGGCGGGGCTTGGTGGCTCACACTTGTAATCCCAGCACTTTGGGAGGCCAAGGCGGGCGAATCGTTTGAGCCCAGGAGTTCAAGACCAGCCTGGTCAACATGGTACAACCCCATTTCTATACAAAATACAAAAATTAGCTGGGCAAGATGGTGCACACCTATGGTACCGGATACTTGGGAAGCTAAAGTAGGAGGATGGATTGAGCCCAGAAGGTTGAGGCTGCAGTGAACCGAGACTGTGGCACTGCACTCCATCTTGGGTGATAGAGTAAGACTCCTCTCAAAAAAAAAAATTAAAAAACAAAAGATCAGTCACCTTGTACCACAGAGTCTAATTTTTTCATAATGTAGTTTTACTCTATTTAATGTGATATAAAGACCTGCATTCCTGACTATTAATCTGGTCAGGAATAAGAAACATTTAACAGGCACAATAGGAAAGTTCTCCATTTGGGAGAGTTATATAAGGTTTGGAAATACCTGCAAAAATCAGACATACTATTTGATAGTACAATAGGGTGACTATAGTGAACAACAACTTAATTGTACATTAGTGTAACTGCATTGTTTGTAACACAAAGGATAAATGGTGCCCCATTCTCCATGATGTAATTATTTCACACTGCATGCCTGTATCAAGACATCTCATATACCCACCTATATATATATATACACCTATTCAGTACCCACAAAAATTAAAAATTTAAAAATTTAAAAACAAAATTCTTGCAAAAGCAACCCAGAAGAGGATCAAGCCTGGAGGCAGTGAAACTGTAGTGGGGAAAAGATTTCATTGCCAGCTTCATGGTTGAGACATGTGTAACAAAGGACTTATTAGCAAGAGAAAAATGTACAAATTTACTTTTCATATTTTGAGACAGAGTCTCGCTCTGTTGCCCAGGCTGGAGCGCAATGGCGCAACCTCAACTCACTGCAACCTCCGCCTCCCGGGTTCAAGCAATTCTCATGCCTCAGCCTCCCATGTAGCTGCGACTACAAGTGTGCGCCACCACGCCTGGTTAATTTTTGTATTTTTAGTAGAGACAGAGTTTTGCCGTGTTGGTCTGGAAACCCTGAGCTCAAGTGATCCCCCTCCTTGGCCTCTCAAAGTGTTGGGATTACAGGCATGAGCTACTGCTCCCAACCACAAATTTACTTAATGTAAGTTTGGGCTGACACAAGAGCTTTTGGGGGTTAGCACAAGAGCCTTTGGAAAGGAAGAGCCAAAGAAACAGGTGAATGTATGTATGTTTATGTATATGTCTGATGAAGAGCAGAACAGTCATGCAGGAGTATGATTAGAAGATAAAAGGAAGTGATCTAATGGTAATGAACTTGGGGGCTCAGCGAGGATTCTTGTTCAGATTCTTCTCCACGTCCCTGTGTCTTCAGAGACAAGGATGCTCCTTTCTTCCAGGTATAGGGAGGGCATCTTTCACATGAGGGTCTTGCCACCTGCTTCTGTGGGGAAGGTTAAGGGGGAGGTGCAAGAGACCTTCCTGCTTCTGCTGTTTTCTCAATGTCAATGTATTATATTTGGGGGGTAGTGTGCTCTGGACCCCATCAAAGCAATCATTGTGACCTTATTTTCCAGTGCCATCCCCATAAGGTTAAGTTCATCACATCCCATTTGTTCATGGCCCAGGCTTCTAAGAGAAGCACATTTGGGACAGAGGGCATGGGGCCCTGAGATGGCCCTCCAACCTCAGTTAGAGGTCACGCCCAGACCAGGACTCTTGAGGTCCCTCAGAGGCTTGGAGGAACGCACAGGACCCAATTTAATTCACTCTGCATATGTGACCAGAGGTGACATTTACAATGTCTGGGGTGGTGCTTACAGCAAGACCTTGGGAAGCTTATGTTATTTGGTGTTTCTTTATTTCTTTTTGGGACAGGATCTCTGTCACCCAGGCTGGAATGCCTGGTAGTGTAATCATAGCTCACTGAGGCCTCAAACTCCTGGGCTCAAGCGACCTTCCTGCTTCAGCCTCCTGAGTAACTGGTACTACAGGCATGTGCCACCACGCCCAGTTAATTTTAAATTTTTTTTTTTTGGAGAGATGGAGTCTTGCTATGTTGTGTAGGCTGGTCTTAAACTCCTGGGCTCAAGCGATCTTCCCATCTCAGCCTCCTGAGTAACTGGGACTATGGGCATGTGCCACCATGCCCAGTTAATTAAAAAAATTTTTTTTGAGAGACAGGGTCTTGCTATGTTGCCCAGGCTAGTCTTAAATTCCTGGGCTTGAGCGATCTTCCCACCTCAGCCTCCCCCTCCTGAAGTGCTGGGATAACAGGCATAAGCCACCACACCTAACCTAAGCTTACATTATTAATGGCTAAAAAGCTCTAGCTTCTTAAGGTTCCCCCAGTAAAGATACAAATCTTATAACTCTGATTTTATAGGAGTCCTGTGGACTTATCTGGAGAGAAAATTTGCTATGAAGTGACAGTCAAATACAAGATATTATACCAGTGTTCAATTTCAATAGCTGCTTCGGAAGGTGTTCCGCCCTGATCCAAATGTAGCCCTGTGTAGACAATGGGGTCTTTGCTGTCCTATCTCTGGCGATCTGTCCTGCTCAGTTATAAACACAGCGTTAGATGTTTCTTCATCTTCCCCACGGTCAGGTCAGATAATACTTGTCTTCCTTTATCTGCAGGGGAGAACTCTCTAAATTGTTGCTATCTAACCTGAACGTGAACGATGGCTTAAATTGTTTCTTCTTGAGGAAATAAACGAGCTGCCCCATGCAGAACTGTGCTAATCCAGATAACTCCATCTGTGTCAACAGTAAATGAGGAAAGTGCTCAGTTCTTAACATTTGACAGTTAGAGCAGATCACAGTACTCAAGGATTTTTTCTTGTATGATCTCCATCTGCAGCGTTTTCTTCACACACAAAGCAGTCACGTGCATGTTCATGTACTTTGGTTTCTTCATTTGGAGATCATTTAAAATAGGCCAGGTGTGGTGGCTCACACCTGTAATCCCAGCACTTTGGAAGGCCCAGGTGGATGGATCACCTCTGGTCAAGAGTTTGAGACCAGCCTGGCCAACATGGTGAAACCCCATCTCTACTAAAAATACAAAACTTAGCCAGATGTGGTGGCACACGCCTGTAATCCCAGCTACTCAGGAGGCTGAGGCATGAGAATCTCTTGAACCCAGCAGGCCGAGATTGCAGTGAGCTGAGATCACACCCCTGCACTCCAGCCTGGGTGACAGAGTGAGACTCCGTCTTAAAAAAAAAAACAAAAAAATCTTCTCCAAGGAGCCTAGAAATACATTGCCAAACCTTCTGTGAAACCTTTCCCACCAATCTTGGCCTTCATTTCCTTTCCCTTCCCTTCCCTTCCCTTCCCTTCCCTTCCCTTCCCTTCCCTTCCCTTCCCTTCCCTTCCCTTCCCTTCCCTTCCCTTCCCTTCTCTCCCCTCCCCTCCCCTCCCCTCCCCTCCCCGCCCCTGCTCCTCCACTCCCCTTCCTTCATCCCTTCCTTTCTTCCCCTTGCTATGTTGCCCAAGCAGGCCTCAACCTCGTGGCCTCAAGCCATCCTCCCACCTTAGCCTCCCAAGTCACTGGGACTACAGACACTTGCCACTCCACCTGACCTCTGGCCTTTATTTTAACTCTGCTGAACTCCCAAACCAGGTGTGTCTACAGCTCACTTTGTCCTTAGCACAGGCAGCTTCTTTGTTTTGGGGGTTGTTTTTGGAGACAGAGTCTCGTTCTGTCAACCAGACTGAAGTGGAATGACATGATCACAGCACATTGCAGCCATGTTCTTCCCATCTCAGCCAGGCTCAAGCGATCCTCCTGCCTCAGCCTCTGCAGTAGCTGGGACTGTAGGCATGTACCACCACACCCAGCTAATTATTATTATTATTATTTATTTATTTATTTATTTTTTTAGAGAGAAGAGTCTCAGTATGTTAGTCAGGCTGGTATCTCAAACTCTTGACCTCAAGTGATCCTCCAGCCTTGGCCTCCCAAAGTGCTGGGATTAGAGGCATGAGCCACAGTGTCCAGCCTGTGTCTTTATTTCTATTATATATGACTGTTCTTTCTCTGTACGAGGATAACAAGTCCCCAGTCTTATCCCTCCATGCTCCTTCCAAGTGCTGGAGGCCAAGAGGAGAATGAGGCTGTCTTCCTCCTCTCCTGGTCCCCTCCCTGCCAGGCCACCCTGGGTGGGCTGTATTCCTCCAGGGAAGGCAGACTCCTCCGGGCAGCCCTCCCCTTGACTCTCTCTCCAGGCTGGGGAATGTGCTTTCTCCTCTTGCTCCTTCAGACCTAGGAGAGGTAAGAGTCCCTGTCCCTGGACTGCAGCATCCCTGGAAGTATGTTCAAAACCCTGTCCAGTTCCATGGAAACACTGCAGTGCCTCCTGTATTTCCAGCTACAAGGTGCCGTGTCTTCTTACTCCAGACCCTGCCTGAGCAAACCATTAGGAGATGGCTCAGGAGTATTTCTCCTTGTTCCAGCTGAAGCCCAAATCATCCTTCAATGATGGCTCTGACTCTGCAGGTTGCCCAAGACAAGGAACCCAGAAGACAGAGCTTTTGTGGACAAGGCAGCCATGAACCTGCCCTGTCTCAAAAGTTCTTTGGGTGTTAATTGTTGGGATTGGGGATAAGTATTTCTGTTTCAGGACTTCTACTTCCAGAAAAGAACAGAGGGAGGTTGGAATCAGAGGGCAACAGAGCCACTAAGATAATATGTGAAAATGCTCCCAGGAAAGTAAAAATATGGGAAAATCTGATGACAGCGAGATACTGAATGAGAATTGTTCTTAATCAGCCAGGAAAGGAAGGAGCAAATCTTTTAGGTGAAGTGTGCTAAGAAAGGGAACTTAGGAAAGGTTTTGCTTTGGTTTTTGTTAGTTTTTACAAAGATCTAGGGCTTTGCTGATTATAACATTTAAAAAATATGTATTGACTGGGCGCGGTGGCTCACGCCTGTAATCCCAGCACTGTGGGAGGCCAAGGCGGGCAGATCGCCTGAGGTCAGGTATTCGAGACCAGCCTGGCCAATATGGCAAAACACTTTCTCTACTAAAAATTCAAAAATTAGCGAGACATGGTGGTGCATGCCTGTAATCCCAGCTACTCAGAAGGCTGAGGCAGGAGAAGCACTTGAACTCGGGAGGTGGAGTGAGCCAAGATCGTGCCATTGCACTGAAGCCTGGGTGACAGAGCAAGACTCCGTCTCAAAAAAAAATATATATATATATATATATATATGTATTGGCCAGGCAGGGTGGCTCGCCCCTGTAACCCCAGCACGTTGGGAGGCTCAGGCAGGAGGATCGCTTGAGGCCAGCAGTTTGAGACTATTCTGGGCAGCACAGCAAGATTCCATGTCTACAAATTTTTTTTTTTTTTTTTTTTTGAGACGGAGTCTCTGTCGCCCAGGCTGGAGTGCAATGGCGCGATCTCAGCTCACTGCAACCTCCGTTTCCCGGGTTCACTCCATTCTCCTGCCTCAGCCTCCTGAGTAGCTGGGACTACAGGCGCCCGCTACGGCATCCAGCTAATTTTTTGTATTTTTAGTAGAGACGGGGTTTCACCGTGGTCCCGATCTCCTGACCTCGTGATCTGCCCGCCTCGGCCTCCCAAAGTGCTGGGATTACAGGCGTGAGCCACCGTGCCAGGCTACAAATTTTTTAAAAAAAATAATTAGCCAGGTATGGTGGTGTGCACCTGTAGTTCCAGCTGCTGGGAGGCTGAGGTGGGAGGACTGCTTGAACCCAGAAGTTCAAGGCTGCAGCAAGGTGTGATTGCACCACTGCACTCCAGCTGGGGTGACAGAGTGAGACCCTGTCTCAAAACACACGCACGCACACACACACACACACACACACACACTGCCCTCGCCAGTTGGGGCATACTTACATTAAAGACTGTATTGTTACCTGAGATTTGAATTAATTAGGCATCCTGTAGTTTCCCTGGCAACCCCACCCACCGCGCAGTGTCTCTGGTCACAGTGCCTGGAAGGAGCACATTGGGGCCTCACAGCTTCCAGGCAATTGCATAGGAGGCAGCTCAAAGCAGTAATCAGTCTTGGGAAATTTTCCTGATTTCTGTTTTCATGTTTAAATTTTTATTAGAAAACAAAAAGCATTGCCAAAGGTGGATGTTTACAATTGCTTGGGGGTAAAAATGTTACTATGATTCCTGATTCTTGCTGTACCAAGTATCGGGGATGATTAGGGAGAAGAAATCCGAGAATGCTTTCATTGGAAATTCAGGAAAAAGTTTACACCTTGAAGAGGGCAAGGCTGACGTTCAGATGCAGCCTTTTGACTCTCTCGCCCCCTAGTGGCCATATGCCTAAACAGGGGTTTGCGTTCCTGCTGGTGACAGTTGCATCCCCTTGGACTTCTCCATTGCACTAACTCTGCAATAAGTGAAGTAATAACACAATACATAGGAAGGTGAAGGTCCAGGCATATCTAAGCCCCAAGACCAGTCTGAGCGGTGCGTAGAGACAGGCCAGAGGTGCAGATGCTGTGCTGCTGCCCTGTAGCCTCCAACTATTTTATGGGGCTCCTGGGCTAATAGGGGAAAATCTGGCTTCACACCCTGGGGATTGAATCTGCCCAGAGCTGGTTGCCTTTATTTACATTTATTTACCCAACAAATATTTCTGGAGTGCCTACTCTATGCCAGGCACCGTGCCAGGTGCTAAGCATCATTACACCTCACATCCTTCACTACGATTTGGAGTTAAACAAAAGAGTTTGCACAGAGTTCTAGAAATTGTACCCAAAGCAAACTGTGTGTACACACAGCTAGGCACAGGCAGAAATTTTAGAACTGTGAGGGGATCTGTATAACCAATGCCCTTTTAGTTAAACTAATATCTCTGCCACATCCCTTCTTTATAACTCATATATACAGAGTTTCAGCATCTTTTTTGATAAATGGTCATTAGACTTCTTGACAACTATTTATAATTCGGCACCCAGTAATCAATCAGAATTGCATATAGTACAAAATTAATGCCATGTGATGTGCCTGGAGCCATTTCTGACTAATGAAAAAAAGATGGTGTTGGCAGAATGTTGAATTTTCATCCCTGTTTCTAGAACGTGCAATGCTGACTTGCTGACATTGAAAGAATGTACCAACAGAAACCTATTAGAGCAGTGAACTTGTTTTGGAAATAGTTGGGTTGGGCCTATTTGTGGTAGCACTGACCAAAGTCAATCAGTGAAAAGAACTGAGGCGGAATGTTGAAACATAACCTGAGTTTGTTCAGCAGTCTGGAGCATCTCCCAACTTCCACTACCCTGCGTTCAATTTAACTTATATATCCTGCCAATTTTACTTCCTGAGTATTTCTGAAACCTTTGCCTTCTTTTTTCTTTATAATTCCCTTAGTTTCAAATCTCACGTCTTTTTTCCTGAATTACTGTAACAGAAACTTTATTGTAATCTCTTTTCCTGCTTCTCTCAAATCCATTCTCCACACAGATTTATCTCAAACACAAATCTGATCATGTCCTTAGTCTGCTATTATCTTGCTCATGACTCCATGGTGCTTGCAGGACACAGTTCAAGTTTTTGTGCATGAAATGCATGGACTTGACACCTGTCCTGGTGCGCAGAATGCGTGGGACGGATATTTGTCCTGCCACGTCCACCATCATTCCATCATCTTTCCTATCACGTCCTTCCTGGGGTCTTGCAGGTGCTCTGAATTGGTCTGTGAGCCTGTTGAGTGAATATCCAAACATATGCATCCACCTCTGTGCTGTGTTGCTTATGAGTTTTCTCCTTGGTAAACCAGGTAACCCTGACGTGACTGAATCCCATTATTCGAAACATGTTACGAGTCTGTGTTGTTTTCAAGAGTCCCATTATCAGTGGGTAATATTTCTGTCGGATTCCAGAGGCTTACTGCCCTTCTCTTCCCCACTTCTCAGCTGCCGAGAATTCTTCAGCTAATTCTCTTTGGTGTTCAGGGTTTCACTAATCGGATTCTGACCTCAACACAGAATGGAAATGTTTGGGATACTGGCTGGGCATGGTGGCTCACGCCTGTAATCCCAGCATTCTGGGAGGCCGAGGCGGGTGGATCACCTGAGGTCAGGAGTTTGAGACCAGCCTGGCCAACATGGCAAAACCCCATCTGTACTAAAAATACAAAAATTAGCCAGGCGTGGTGGTGCAGGCCTGTAATCCCAGCTACTTGCATGGCTGAGGCAGGAGAATCACTTGAACCCGAGAGGCAGAGGTTGCAGTGAGCCAAGATCGCGCCACTGCACTCCAGCCTGGGTGACAGAATGAGACTCCATCTCAAAAAAAAAAAAAAAAAAAGAGCATTTACAAGATCCATGTGTGCCTAGGGCTGTGGTAGGAACTGGGGATTCAGAGACAATAAAGCTAGTCTTATTCCTTGGTGACCTCATAAATCTCATGAGAGAAGCTCACATATAAGCAAAGAAAGTACGACAAATGTTCACAAATCTATGGCTTCTCTCATCAATTTCAACATCCTTGGCCTCCACACAAACTGGCGTTTAATAGTTTTTTGAAAAAATGAAGGTGTGAGTGAGTGACGAGATGGATGAATTGATCATCTTTGGCCTAAAGCAGCGCTCACCAAACTACTAGGCCTTAGGAGGCAATGTTCAGTATTGCATGAACAAACCAGGTGTGGTGGCTCACGCCTGCAATCCCAGCACTATGGGAGGCTGAGGTGGAAAGATCATATGAGACAAGGAATTCAAGACCAGTTTGGGCAACATAGTGAGACCTCATTTCTATAAAAAATTTGTAGAAAATTAGCCAAACATGGTGGTTTGCAAATATAGTCCCAGATACTCAGGAAGCTGAGTTGGGAAGATCACTTGAGCCCAGGAGTTTGGAGGAGTTTGGAGCTGCAGTGAGCTGTGATTGCACCATTGCACCCCAGCCTGGGTGGCAGAGTGAGACCCTTTCTCAAAACAGAAAAGAATTAAATAAAACATTTTACATTTTTAATAGTTATATATTTACTATACAGGATGTAAGAAAATATATAACTGTTTTATCAAACCCATAATCTAACAATAATATAGATGAGAAAAAGTTTAATATTTTAAGCAAGTCAGTATAAAGTTAATGCTAATATAAATGGTAAGAATTTGACCCAATCACCTCTTAAAGACCCCATCTTTCCACACTGCCACACATTAGTGATTAAGTTTCAACATGAGTTGTGGCAGGGACAGACATTCAAACTGTAGCCGAAGAGAAATCGTTGAAGTTTGGGAAACAAAGTAATTTTCACTGTTTCCTTTTCTTCAGGTTTTATCCTTTCTCCAAATTCAGCCTACAGTTGACTGTTTTATGTGCAACCAATGGCAATTTTTAACTATGGAATTGAAACCTTTGAAAAGATAAGACAAAGCTGTGTATGTGTCTGTTTTTAAAGATGAACCAAAGTATGTTTATTATTTATTTTATTTCATAAGTGATTCTGTAAACTGAGCACGTGAATGTCCTGATTTTCATAGATTATGACTGGCTCAGGTGACGAGAAATAGACGTACTAATAACCTAATAACCTTGGATTATTATTTATATTTGGAAGTAAGGAAAAATAGGACATGGCTTTCCCAAGCCTTCTGAGCAGTATTTAGGAGACATTTTATATATTTTTATTTATATATTTATATATATATTTTAGGATAACATTTAGGATACAGCAGTAGTGGCATCAGGCTGACAGCAACTCTGGAAACCCACAGTACACTGTCCTTCCCCCCATGCACCCCTGCCCAGCCTTCAATGTCTCCACTCCTGCTTCCTTCTCTACCTCCTGCTGCTACACGGCCTGCTCTGCTGATCTCTCTCTTTCTCCTTTTCTCTCTTTCTTTGGTTTGTGTCACCTCATGACTTTTGCTTGCTGTCGCTTTTTTCATTACTTTTTAATTTTTTTTTTAAGAGATGGGGCCTCGCTGTTTCCTAGGCTGGAGTGCAGTGGAGCTATCAGCTCACTGCACTCTCAAACTCCCAGGCTTCTGGCTAATTTTCTAAAAATATTTTTGTAAAGATGAGGTCTCGCTATGTTGCCTGGGCTGGCCTCAAACTTCTGGGCTGAAGTGATCCTCCCGCCTCAGCCTCCTGTGTAGCTAAGACTACAGACACGAGTCACCAAGGCACCATGCCACTGAGCCACTGTGCCACTGCACCACCTGGCTATGCTTGCTGTCTTTGTGCATCTCAGCTTTCGCCTGCCATACTGCCTGCATCTGGGGTGACCAACTCAACCCAGTTTTCCTGGGACTTTTCCAGTTTTAGCACCAGGCAACACCCAAAGTCATAGGTGAACTGTGATGTTTGGTGACGCCACCTGTATCCCTTTGCTATACATTTCATATTCGGATTCTGTAAAGGAGAAGAGGGGAAATCTGACTGGATCTGTTTGTCCCTTGTCCAGCCCAGGGAGCCTCTGAGCTCTTCCAGCTGAGCCTACTGATTGTACCAGTCAGGCTTGGGGGTGATGAAAGGAAGCATCCCCAGCTGCGTTTCTCAGAAGAGGCCTGTGAACAGAGTGGGCCTGGGAATGTCATCAGGTCCTGTAGTCCATTTTCCACACCAGTTTGTATCAGTGCTGGTGCTGAACATGTTGGGTGAAGGTATGTGCAGATGAGAGGTGGCAGTGGGGGGCGGGCAGAAACCATTTTAAAAATCATTGCAGCAGCTGGGTGCCATGGCTCACACCTGTAATTCTGGCAGTTTAGGGGGCTGAGGTGGGTAGATCACCTGAGGTCAGGCGTTCGAGACCAGTCTGGCCATCATGGCGAAACCCCGTCTCTACCAAAAATACAAAAATTCGCCAGACATGGTAGCATGCACCTGTAATCCCAGCTACTAGGGAGGATGAGGCAGGAGAATTGCTTGAACCCAGGAGGCGGTGTTGCAGTGAGCCAAGTTCCCATGACTGCACTCCAGCTTGGGTGACAGAGCAAAACTCCATCTCAAAAAAAAAAAAAAAATTCATTGCACCTTTTTTACTTTTATGAGCTCAAGCGTTACACAAATTAGGCTCCTAATATAGTGTTATAGAAACCCTGGCCCAACCAGTCATTAAATATTTTATCCCACTCAATATTGTCCAGTTCAGAGATTGTAAAGTTTGCAAAAGGGGGTGTTTACAAAGCAAAACGATGTCATCCGGGAAAAGAAGAATGTTAAGCTCTAGCAGCCCTGGGGAGAAACACAAAATGCACTTCAGCTTAGGGCAGAGAAGCTGAGCCATCAATACTTTGTAAATCCTGTAGGGCTTCCTCTACCTCCCGCATTCCAGCACCCCTTCTACCCACTTGGCTCCAGAAATTAGTCCTTCTGTATTAAAACTGTTTTTCCATCTGCAAGGAACAGAAGTCCCCACCCCGCCCTACCCCGCCTCCGCTTCCGCCCCGCCTTCACTTCTGTGGACTGAGGTGGGGAGAGAAAAATAAAATCACTGTAAAAATACTTAACTTCTGAAGCACATGACTGGCTTTCAAGAATTCTATAAACTCGGGGGTGAGGCACTTGAAGAAATTGGAGGCATGGCTCAGAGCAGAGAGGGGGCTACACTGAGCCCTTTGAGTCTCTGGACACCCCTCTCGAGTGCCCCGAACCTCCTGATTGCCCCGATACTCCTGTCCAGCACCCCATTCCCAATTCTTCCTGGTGTTCTGAGACCCCCGAGGGAGTGCAGGCTGCCTCGCAGGCAGGCAGCCCAGCCCCGGGTGCTGCGTGACCCCCTCAGCTCCAGGTGTGGCTGCAGGACTGTCAGTCTGCCGGGGGTGACATGGAAGGGCGAATGCATTTGCACTGCGTCTTTCATTCTGTGGCATCTGTGTCTCTGTTTCTCTTAAAGCCTATGGCCATTACCCAACCAAAGGCTGAGAACTGATGAAAAAGTGGAACAAAAACAAAACAAAACTAGCTGCATTGTTGAAACAAAGTCAATTTCAGTGTTTATTTGGCAGAGAAGCTAGTAGAGGTGATCAAAGTGATCAGGGCAATTCACTGGCCCTGGGAGGGAAGGTGAGGAGCTCTGAATTCCAAAGGTGGGGGGACAGTAGAGCAAAGCCCAGGGGAGACAGTGGTCAGGAAACTCCCTGGGCACAGACAATCCCTGCCAGGACTCCAAGACATCAGTCACAGGCTTCTCCTCCTGCATCAGGGTGACCTCCAGGGCCCTGTTCTCTGAGCCTCCACCCTCCACCCTGGGCTGCACCACGGCCCCCAAGCCTTCATGGGCACCGCTGCCAAAGGCTATGCTCTGGGTGCGCCCTTGCACCCAAGCTCCCCTCACAGGCGCTTTCCCCTATCCTAGCAGCTCCATGCCTCCTCTGCTTTGAGGGTAGTTTCCATCTTTGGCCTCATGCTCCTGGAAGCCCTGCCCCCAGGGAGGTCCCTGGCATCACAGTCTTAGCTTACAGACTAGAGGTCTCAGTGACTAGAGCAGGTGCCCAGCTCCACGGAGACTTTGATAAATATCTATGGCCGAACTGCATGATGCCTTAGGGCTCTTACAGCAATGCCCCCCAAATCATACCAGGCCCAATTCTATAGTTGAAAGAAGAGGAATTTTAGAAAATAGGTATACCAGACCAGGTGCAGTGGCTCATGACAATAATCTCAACACTTCATGAGGCCAGGGCCGGAGGATTGTTTGAGCCCAGGAGTTCAAGACCAGCCTGGGCAACATAGTGAGACCTAATGTCTACAAAAAAATATAAAATTAGCCAGGCATGGTGGAGTGTGCCTGTAGACCCAGCTACTTGGGAGGCTGAGGCTAGAGGATTGATTGAGCCCAAGAGGTTGAAGCAGTGAGCCGTGATCAAACCACTGCAATCTAGCCTGGGTGGTGGAGTAAAAACTTGTCTCAGAAAAAAAGAAGAGATACCTCCCCTTTTATTCTTCATTTCCGTCTAGCAAAATAATAATAATAATATTGATGATTGAGGGGTCCCCTAGGTCAATTGCCTTGGACTTCAGTAGTGAAAAAAGAGGATAAAATATCCTAAGGTATTCATCAGGTATAACAGAGCAAAGGCCGAACAGGACCCTGGAGATGAGAAAGACGGGAGAGATGAGAGCCGCTCATTCGAGAATGCTCCAGGAGTCAGTTTGTTCAGCAGCAAAGTGGGGGGATGTTGGTGGGGGTAACAGGGAGAAGTGTAGTCCATGATCCTAGCTTTGGCAGTTTGATTGGTTCCCCTTCCTTCTTGCTCCCCCTACCCCCTAAGCCCCACCTCCACAGGTCACTGCAGCTTTGAGGGATGGCAGGGGAGAAGCTCAAGGGCAGAAAATAAGCCAGGAGAGTCTCTTTCCCCCAAATACTCTGTTGAAAGGGTTGATAATGAGGCACTGTGGGTAAAGCGAGGTAGCAACCCAGGTGCTTGTATCTGTAGAAGCTCTCATATTCTCGTGGATTCCACCCTGGCCCTTCAGGAACTCTGGGAAATATGCCATGGTTTTGCTCCCTCTGGGATAAAAGGGGTGAGCAGATACATGTTACACTTTTCTCTTATAAGTTGCCACCTGGAATCCAGACTTTGTCTGCAGTGACCAGAGGGCAGAGCTGAGCGGGCTTTCAAGACGGTGTGCTGCACAGATGCCAGCTCTGGACACAGTGCTGTGCACACGGGGTCTTTGCTGCCCAGCGTCTATCTTCCAACTTAAAATAGATAAAAGAAACCATAATAAAAATCAATGGGTTCTCTTAAAAAGAAAGCAAATATGCTTAAAGTATTAACATATTGGATCTATGTGTAGCTTCACATTATATGACCACATGAGGAATTTGTGTGGAGTAGCAGCAGAGTTCCAAGACATTTCATAGGGAGACTTGAGTGTTGGTGGGTGGGGAGGGGCTCCTGGGCACCTCGCTTATTGTCTGGCAGGATCTCCTCGGAGCCACTGGAATTTTAAGGACTTTAAGTAAGGGAAGATTGGTTATCCTCTGGAGAGAATGCTGGAGGTTACCTGGTGAAATTGTTGCTCTTAACACAGAAGGGAAAATTCTGTTTTGATCTATGAGTCATATAGAAATGTATCATACTATGGAATTTGTGAAATTGTTAGTGGGGCTTGTAATACAGTTCGTGTGAGGCTCACACCTTTGCTCTAATTATTGTTTAAGATTAATTATTTTTTAATTATTGTTTAAGATTCTTTTACAGGGTCTTTGTTGGGAAACTCAAACAGTATCATTATGTTCCCTTCACATTTGGAAACCTAAGGCGCCCAGAGGGCTTATCTTGGGATCACACATAGGTGGCCATCTGTGCTGGTTTGCCAGGGACAGTCATGGTTTCTTATTGTCCAGTTGTAATTATTAATAGTGTCTACTTTCCCTCTCACAAATGCTGGTTTATACTAAGTATAAGGTCACCCTAACCACCTGACACATTGCTGTCAAAACTAGGATTGGAGATCCCACATTTCATATGCGCCAGATCATCCATTTAAGCAAATGTTATTCCAGTTGTTAAAAATCCTTTATTTCTGACTTACAGGGCCTCATACCATAGCAGCCTGTCTTTTAGAAACAGTTAATGTGGAACACATCAAACATGAGGCCTCTGGTTGAAACACTTTTGTTGACTTCTTTGTTTTTCACTTTGTTTTAATTGACTCTCACAGTTAGGAATGCCTTTGAAAAGTACATTTTAAGGACTTCAGCAAGCATTAATTATTTCTTTTGTGTCCTGATGTCAAGTCATTTTCAACTATCTGGTTCTTAATAGGATTTAAAGTGAAAAAATATTAAATATGTATCAGGGCAATTCCGCTTACTCTTGGTTCTTGCAATGATTTCTCTGTTGAAAAACTTACATAGGCCAGGCGTGGTGGCTCACGCCTGTAATCCCAGCATGATTACTTTGGCAAGCCGAGGTGGGCGAATTACCTGCGGTTAGGAGTTCGAGACCAGCCTGGCCAATGTGGTGAAACCCCGTCCCTACTAAAAATACAAAAAAAAAAAAAAAAAAAAAAGAGCCAGGCATGGTGGCAGGTGCCTGTAATCCCAGCTACTCAGGATGCTGAAGCAGGACAATTGCTTGAACCTGGGAGGTAGAGGTTGCAGTGAGCCAAAATCATGCCATTGCACTCCAGCCTGGGCGACAAGAGCAAAACTCCGTCTCAAAAAAAAGGAAAAAAGGCCGGGCACGGTGGCTCATGCTTGTAATCCCAGCACTTTGGGAGGCCGAGGCGGGCAGATCACAAGGTCAGGAGATCGAGACTATTCTGGCTAACATGGTGAAACCCCATCTCTACTAAAAATACAAAAAATTAGCCGGGCATGGTGGCATGTGCCTGTAGTCCCAGCTACTCAGGAGGCTGAGGGAGGAGAATCACCTGAACCCAGGAGGTGGAGGTTGCAGTGAGCTGAAATCACACCACTACACTCCAGCCTGTGTGACAAAGCAAGACGCTGTCTGAAAAAAAAAAAAAAAAGAAAGAAAAAAATAAAAATTTACATGAAGGGAGTTGACATGCTTTCCACAACCCTATAATTGTCCTGCTGAGAAATCATATGCAATTGTTTATGATTTTTTGATTAATTCTCTTCATGGTGGATGCCATTTACGTTGCGTTATCAACACCAATAATGATCCAGTTCTGTAATGGGTTAGCTATGACCACAAAATCACCATTTGTCTTTAGAGCACTCTTTTATCTCATCACTTGTCTTTCCTTTTAAATGACATTTGTTTTATGTGGTAGCTCATTTTGAGTCATGAATTGCAACATATGGAACCACTAACCAAGAAATAGTCTTGCACCTTTCCCTGTTAACAGAAACAGAGTTGAAAACTTAGCCTCCTGGTATTATTATTATTCTGGTTCTCTATATGACTGGAGGAAAATCAGATTTCAAGTTCTTCCCGCTTTCCTTATGCCTTTCACAGCAAATTTCAAAGTATAGCAGTAGGCAGATTGCAATGTAATAGCAATTTTTAAGCCCAGAAATTAAATTAAACCAGAAAGAAATACACCTACTTCTAGTTCAAATAGTGTTTCTTCCAGAAAGAAGAACATCTCCACAGTGACAGCAGTGACAATAAGAGTATTTTCTTGAAGATCGGAGTTACCAAGTTTATATACATTACAGAATACAGCTACTGTTTTCCAGAGACACTGACAATCAGTCCTAAATTGTTAGGAAGGTCTCTGTGCTTTGGAGAAAGATATGGAATAGTTGGTGCAAGGGCACATAGAGCGCCTTCTCAAATTGTTTTCAGTTCCTCTTCTTAAGGAGGAATGAAAGGCCAGTAAGTAATCCGATAGAAGCTTTTCCCTGTAGAATGGTCAGAAAGTTTGATCATTCAAAAGAACATTATTTTACCGTAAATACATGTCTAGATTTCATGATCCTTAACGATTCATGTTCATTCTCTTTCCCCTAATGCCTTTTTCTCTTGTGCGTATCACAGAGTTTTGCTTCCTGGAATATCAGCAGAGAGGGCAGTCGGCTTGGCCCCTGTGGGGGAGGGGAGGGTCCTAGCAGCTGGAACACAAGGTCGGCTGACCAAGGGGGTTCCTTGGGCTGCCTGGAAAATGGTAGTTCAGACCTGGTGGGAGACATTTCCCTATTTTTGTCCATCTAGGGGTCAACAGAGGCCTGAAAGACTGCTCTGACGCCTTCCAAACAGCCCCCAGGAAATCTTAGTCAGTATCTGCCAATGGATCTTTTCTGCCTGGGTTGAGTTAGCCAGGAGGGCCCCGGGGCAGGGTGCTGTTTGTGGCTGCCAACTGCCATGGCAGCCCTCTGCTGCTTCCTTCATCCTGGGGTTTTTGCCTTTGTGCTACACCAAATGACAAGTAGGAGCTGTTAAGGACAGGCTCTCTGGACACCAGAGCAAGGGGATTAGGGTCACAACCAAAGGCTGCAGGACATCTGATTTGGGCTGCTGCATCTGCTGCTACAGTGTTTCTCTCTCTGTCTCTCTCTCTTTCTCTCTCTATCTCTCTCTCTCTCTCATACACACACACACACACTTTTCTCCCGCCCTCCTCCCCACTCTTCCTAGCGTTAATACTTTAAAGACAAATACACAACAGTATACAAGAATCAGGATGATCTGGATCTGAAAGGCTGAACACAGGAGGGCCCTCCTTCATGAATATTTTGCACCTAAGGAAATAGTAAGGTTAAAACTAGATTCATCTGGTCTTTGCCCAGGGACCACCGGGACAGAAACTGTGTAAGATTAGTTCCTCCTTAAAGCAAGATTGCGAGGTAATTCTGTTGCAAAGTCATAGAGACCTTAAGTTATCTGCCCTGCAAACCCCACTGCCTCTATTCAGGCTGCCAAGAAACTGCTTTAATTTTTTGAAAGATTCACCACGTCTTCTTGGATTTCAAGAAAAATCCCATTAAGAATTGAGGGGCTCTCTTCTTCCCCTCCTGACGTGAGCATAAGTCACTTCCTGGTATGTCTCCTTTCCTTTTGGCCTACATCCTTTGTCTGTTAGGTGCTTCCACATCCTTATGTCTTAAATGGCCAAAATACGTCACCCCCACTGCCAAAACACACAGGTCACTCAAGGTCACAATCTGGAACATAGGCCGGCCATTGTTCTGCACACATTCTTGATCTAAATCAATCTCAAACCTTGCTGGAATGCCCTGTAAACTGGGGCAAGGTATGGTCACCAGACTAACCATTGTCCTTTTTTACCCCTCCAGTGACGGGGCTACTACAGGTTACAAAATCGCACTCTTCCTCCTAGCTACTGTGTTACTCTGAGATATCTGACATCGCAGAGCTAATGTTGCCTAAATTATTTTCCCTTTTTTTTTTGGACATCATGCCTCCTATTTTCACTCTCTGGGAACTCTGCCAGTTTTTCAAGGACTGGGTAAAGAACAAAATAAATATTTGTAGGTGGTTTAAAAGGAGAAGAATTATATTGGTTGTAACTCTGCCCATCCAAAGAAATGCATTTTCACTGTCTTTCAGATGTTTTGAAGTGGTTAACTGGAAGAGCTTCAGGTTGACTTTACTAGTTTACCTTTCAGATTTGTGATAAAGGGCTGAGTGTGTGTGTGTGTGTGTGTGTGTGTGTGTGTGTGTTGGGGGAGGAAGGAGTCTGAGAAAGTGAGGCAAGTAAGTAGAAACTTTTTTTTAAAAAGTCCAGATTAAGTATTGAAATCGACTCTGTGCAAATGACGCTATACCTCTTCATAGATGTTAATCGGGCCCTAAAAAGTTAGTGCGGGGAAGTGCTTACTTACAACACCCAGCATATACTCTTTCTTTCAAATTGTTTGGGATTTTTTTTTTTAGGGAGTTCACTGAAATTTGGGAGGTTCAACAGGTTGCTGTTTCTTAATGTATGGATCACCCGATTTGGGAGGCTCACTCTCCCTTTGAGATTAAAGAGATGAGGGCACTGGCTCCCAGCGAAGGCTCCCGGCCTTAATCATGTGTGAAATGTTTTCCTTCCTCGGCTGCAGAGCCTCGGTGGTTTGCAGCGGTGGAACCAGGCAGGCCCAGTTGTGGGTAGGAGAGGCCGTCACCTGTTGAGGCCTCCCCCCGCATCGCCCTGCCCTGGCAGAGCCCAGCCCCCAGTCCCCGGGGAGCGCGCCTGCGGACGGACGGACGGACGGACAGACCTAGGGACAGAGGGCCAGGGGTAGGGGAGATCCAAGAGGCCCCGCGCTGGAATGCAGTTTTCTCGGGCAAGGGAGACTTTGCACCGGAGTCGAAAATAGTTTGGGGTGGGGTTTCGCACCGTCCCCTCCTCCCCAGCCCCGGGCCCCCTCCCAGGCGCTTTCTGGGAGCTTTTAGAACTGCGCTCTGAAGTTTCCAGAGAGCGAGGAGCTTTTGCGGCAGGCAGAGACAATGGAAGAAAATGAAAGCCAGAAATGTGAGCCGTGCCTTCCTTACTCAGCAGACAGAAGACAGATGCAGGGTAAGTAACAGACCCATTCAAAGATGGAGTTACAGGGACGCGTGCCCCTTGCCGCTTGCTGCTTTTTATAAACTGCAGCGCAGGGACCCGGCAAAGAAAAAAAAAGGCAATTTCTTGGGATGGTACATTTTCCAAACTGAGTAGAGAATAGAGAACTGTGATTTCTTAGGCTTGACTTTATCTCTGGCACGATTTTCTTAAGCAGCAAAAGAGGTGGTGGGTGATGTCACATTTGTAGCACAGTGAGCCATCAGCATGAGCTGTATCTCTAAGCAATGACAAATAAATCACTAAGCAGCTTTTAATCATTTCCCCCCGGGGCTCCAGCAATGGGAGAAAGGAGCTGTTTTTGTGAAACTGTCTCTAGGACGGCAGCTTCCATTCATTGGTTGGGGGATTCCATGTGGCAGATGCATGCTGGCTGCAAAGTTTGTGCAGAATTTTAGAGTTAAATCGCAGAAACCAGGCATGTTTTATTTTACAGATCCGAGCAGCAGGGGAGGACTTGAGCATCTGGGTGATAGATAGAACTCTGGATCTTCTTTTATGTTTTAATTCAAAACTTGGGAGTTGTTGGACAATTTTGGTAAATTTTCTCCAGGCAGTTTCCCTTTAATTGTGTTTATAATAGGTTTGTCTTTTCCGTAGGGAATTTCCAGAAGCTTATGTTGTTCCAAAGAAATTTCGCAGCGGGGTTGGGTGGCCAGAGGAGGTCCCTGCTCTCTGGCATCTGATGCCTGTGATGCCAAGAGCTGATTCTAAGGGATCATATAGGCAGCATGTTCATAAACCATACAACCCTGGACCACCCGCCCCACCCTCCCTCAGGTTCATGCAGGGGCCAGTACACAACAAAAAGATGTGCGGGAGTGCAGTGCTGTGCGTGGGAGTAGGGATTATGCACAGGGGAAAAGGTGTGTGTTTTATGAAAATGTGAAAGGGAAGTAACACATGACTCATCCACGCTGAAAATGCAAAGCTAAGCCAGACAGGAGAACTTACAAGACAAGAGATAGAAATCCCCCAGTGAAATGCAGAAAACTTGAAGTTTTGTAATGGCTGGAGAATCCCTGAGTCTGAACAGTCATCTGTCGAGGTGTCTGCGTTCGTGCTGCCAAAGCACAGCACTCTCCTTGAGGCCACCGGGGTCAGTGGCATCCAGTGGAAGATAAGGCTACCTCGTTTCCCCGACCCCCACAACCCCCCCACCCCCATTTTCTAGGACAGAATCCTACTGCAGGAATTCAACTACTGGGCCTGTCCTGAAAGAAATGACCCAGATTCTAGAGGGGCCGTTAGAAAGGGATCCATTTAAGAAATGACTTTCCAACAATCAGGGCAATTCAGAGGCTTCAGAGGCCAGGATGGTCAGGCTGACACAGTGTGCTCCTTTGCTCACTAATTCATTCATTCAGTGAATATTGAGCATCTGTTATGTAGACGTCACTGTTTTAGCTGCCAGACATCCAGTGGTGAACAAAGCAGTCTAAAAATACTTGCCTTCATTTAACTTACAGTGTAAGGACCAAGTTTCAGGGGGTGGGGAGCTAGTAGAGACAGACAATGAGCAAATAAATAAAATATATAGCATGTTAGATGGCAGGATTGCTGGATTTAGCAAATAAAAATATAGGAGGCCCAGCTAACTTTGAATTTCAGGTAAACGGTGAATTTTTTCTTTTAGTGTAAGTATATCCCATGCCATATTTGGGATATACTTATGCTAAAAATACTTCTCCATTATTTATGTAAAATGCACATTTAACTGAGCTGTCCTGTATTTTATCTGGCAACCCTATTTGATGGAAATAAGGTTATGGGAAAAATAAAGCAGGAAAAGGAATAGGGAATGAAACTGTAAATAGGATTATTGGAAAGAGCTTCACCGAAGTGATATTTGAACAAAGACAGGAGAGGTAACAGCAGGAATCTAATGTTTTCAAAGAACAGCAAGAACATGGGAGAAGGATGGGAGGAAAAGAGGTTGAGAGGTAATCCCAAGCCAAATCACCTAGGACCCATGAAACCATTGTAAGGACTAGAGCTTTTATTTTGAAAGAGGTGGGAATCTCCTGGCAGGTGGGACTCCTCTTTTTTTTTTTTTTTTTTTTTTTTTTTATTAGAGAGGGTCTCATTTGTCACCTAGACTGGAGTGCAGTGATGTGATCATAGCTCACTGCAGCCTTGAACTCTTGGGCTCAAGCAATCCTCCGGCCTTAGCTTCCAAATAGCTGGGACTACTGGGACATGCCACCATGCATGGTTTATTTTATTTTATTTTTTTAGAGAAGGGGTCTTGCTATGTTGCCCAGGTGAGTTACAAAGGAATTTGTCTTTTTAAATGGGGTAATACTGGGTGCTGTATTGAGCACAACCCAAGTAGGGTTGAGGGAAGGGCAGGGAGGTCTTTAGGAAGCTTCTGCAGTCAAGGAGGCAAGAACCAGGGCTAGCTTGGACCAGGTGGTGATTAGCAGGTGGTGATAAGCAAGCAGATTCTAGGTATGTATTGGAGGTAATGCCCAAAGCATTTCCTCTAGCCTGGGCAGCATAGTGAGACCCCATCTCTAGAAAAAAAAAATTTAGCTAGGCATAGTGCCCTGTAGTCCCAGCTACTTGGGAGGCTGAGGCAGGAGGATCACTTCAGCCAGGAGGTTGAGACTGCAGTTAGCCATGATTACACCACTGCACTCCAGCCTGGGTAACAGTGTAAGATTCCGAAAGAAAGAGAGAGAGAAAGACAGAGAAAGAGAAGGAAGGGAAAAGGGAAAAGAAAAAAGAAAAGAAGAGAGGGGAGGGGAGGAGAGGAGAGGAAAAAAGAAAAGACAAACAAGACAAGAAAAAAGCAATTGCTAAAGGATTCAACTTGGGATGTAAGAGAAAAAGGGAAGTCAGAGACAACTTCCAAAATTTTGGTGTAAGCTGCTGAGAGAATGGAGTTGCCATTTGCCTAAGTTGGGGAGTATTTACGAAGAACAGATGAGAGAGTGTTTATGGTTTGAGTGTCTGAGGAGCAATCTTTTGATAGATTAGGATTGAGAAGTTTATCAGGTATCCAAGTGGAGACGTTGATTGCAATTTGGATATTAATCACTAGAGCTGAAGGGAGACTGAGAACGGAGAGATCCCCTGAGATTGAACCTGTGTGCGGAAGAAAAAGTCTAAAGGATGCCCCACAAGGCAGTCCAGCATCTAGAGGTCAGGGAGATTGGAAGGAAGGGCTGGAAAAAATGGCAAAAGTGGAAGAAAAATCCAAGTTAGATTTTTAAAATCCTGTTCAGTTCTGGGTGAATATGATGCTGTAGAGAAGGATGGCTTCATTTTTAGTTCTCCCAGTGAGCACGAGTGCCGCAAGGGAGAGCAACATCTCTGATGCTAACATCACCCATAACGTCCATTTCTATCATTGCACTCTCTCTTGTGTCTGCCTGTGTATCTGTTTTACCCAATGACAATGTGATATTCCACACCAAGGACCATGTCTTATTTATTCACGTTTGCATTTCCAGCACCTAACAGAGCACCGGGCAACCTAACAGAGCACTGGGCACCGTAGAAGGCACTCAATAATCATTTGTTGAATGAAAGTCTAATTATACCACTTTGGGACTTTGAGTTTATTATCCTGCTATAGATAAGGATCCCTGGGGTGATCATGTAACTTATTGTCCAAATGAGATCCTTTTGAGAGTGAAAGGGAACACTCAAATAATTTTACTGGGACAACAGTTGTAACCCAGAGCTGTTTGGCAAACTGGGGTATATGATCACCCTAAGAATAGCTCTAATCAATGAAGCTTCCACGGCTGAATAGCCCGGCTACCAGGTAAATAACAATGGGTAAGTGTAGCGCATAGTGTGCTTTGCGGAGTAGACACTCAACAATTATTGGTGGAACATGAATCTGACTGTATCATATTCCCTTTGAAGCCCACGGGCTCTTCAGTATGACCCTGGGGCATAGGCATTCCTTGGGATGACTCTGTCCACAGCAGTCCTGACATGTGTGCTTTTTCTCTGGTTCCTAAGGTCTTGAAACCTCTATGCAAGTGAAGTGCTATCAGCCCACCTGCTTGCCTTCCCCACCCTCTGATTGGCAGCCTCCCTTCGAGTGCAAGCCTGGGGAATCAGATATGCAGAAGCCTCCTCTAAAACAGCCCCCTCAGTCTCTGTACCCTTATCCCATTTCATTCTTCAAAGCACTTACCGTTAACGTGACATTTAGAGTCTATATGATTTGTTTGTGGTTGGCCTCTCTATTTCAAATGTGGACTCTTCTATGAGGGCATTAAGTCTGACTTGATCTACTTCACACTGTATCTCCTAACTCCTTTCAGTGTCGGACAGGCAGTCAATAAATATTTGTATGAATGAATGAATGAATCAATCAGTGCTTGACACAGAATGCTTTTCTGGGAAGAGGAGGTCCCGTCTCTCTTTTGTGTAAGATCTATACCAGAAATCCTCTTCATCACTGACAAAATTTTGAGGTACTATAGAGGAATATAATGACCTGGTTTCAGCTGTAATTTCTGTGCTGATTTGTGTATATGTTGTGATAGTAACAAGGGAGCTAACCCCATCACTTTGGGATGCTGAGGCAGGAGGATCACTTGAGGCTAGGAGTTCTAGACCAGCCTGGGCAACACAGTGAGACCCTGTCTCTATAAAAAAACTTTTTTTAAAGTAGCCATGCATGGTGGTATGCACCTGTAGTCCCAGCTACTCCAGATTCTGAGGCAGGAGGATCACTTGAGCCCAGGAGTTCGAGGCTGTAGTGAGCCATGATTGCATGACTGCATTCCAGCCTGGGTGACAGAGCAAGACCCTGTTTCTAAAAACAAACAAACAAAAAAAACAAGGCAGCTTGAAAACTGAGGGATACTGTAGGATCCTGCGGCCTGCTAACCGATTATGTATATTAATCGGATAGGCTAATTGTTGTAACCACCCTCTAATCTTGGTGGCTTTGCATGATTAAGGTTAATTGCTCACTCACACACAGCACAGTGTGATTTCTGTGGCCAGGTGGATTTCCTGGGTGGCCGCTGAGGCTCCTCCTGCCTTGTCACTATGCTATCCCCCACGGCCTTGGAGGGTTCTGCTGGGTCCTTTGTATTCAACTGGCCAAAGAGTAAAGAGAGAGAGAACATGGAAGGTTATTCAGGAGGTCCAGGGGCCCCGACCAAAGGTGGCCCACATGGCTTCTGCCCACAATACATTGACTGGAATTAGTACAAGGCCCCAGTGAGATGGAGATGGCTGGAAAATGTGGTCTTCCTCTGTGTGCAGCAGAAGAGCATTCTGGTCGAACACATAGGGCTGTCTCTGCCACGGTACACCCAGAGAGGTTGTACAACCAGACCAAACAGCAACTCCCTATGATGCTCCCTATGACAAGAGAGCTTCTCAGCACAATTGAGAAGGAGACAGCTATCCAGAAGCCACTAGAAAGAAGTGGGGGATGCCTTCCCTAAGAGTCTGTGGCCTACCTAATCTTGACCCAGGAATAGGATCTCAGGGAAGCCGTCAGCACTGTTGCTGGCTGTGGAGCAGGTGTGGAATGCCTGAGTGATGCAAGGCCCCAAATCCCTTGCTGCAGGTCAGCTGACCCAGCCAGAGTAACCCGAGTTGTGGCGAAGAAGCTGGCCTTGGCAGTGCCTGCAGTTGCCTGACTGCGGGACTTGCAGTGTGGCTTTCTCCTTGAGGACGCCCCATCTTCCATGAGCCTCTGAGTGTTTGGTGTCTGCCCCAGCCCCTACTTTCTATGCTTTCTCTCCAGAATGCCAAATCCTAGCCTGGGAGCCCCTTGGATTCCTGAAGAGTGTCCCTCTAGCATTTCTGCCTGCCTTGTCCTCACTTCTCCAGGGAATGTTCCAGGGATTTCGCTCGGCTTTAAGCTCCTATGTTGCTCTTTGCCCTGCTTGAAGTGAGCTCCCAGGAGGAGTTGCCCTGGGGCTCTGCAGAGGCTGGGAGGGGCAGGAAAGGGAAACAGGACTGCCTTTCAGCAAGCCCAAGCCTTGCCTTCATGCTACAGCTTCATTATTTTGTTTGACAAGGATTCCCAGAATAGCGAACAGCTAGACACACCCATATTTAAATGTTAACACCAAAGCGCATTCCAAACAAGAAATCGAATTGTATTTCTGTTTTGATGGCTTGGATAATCCACACTTGAGCTTTTCTCTATTCATGTGGATAATGAGGAGTTGGCGAGGCTCAGATCTCTGACAACATGGCTGTGGAATTGTGACTAAATGTCCTCTGCCTGATCCCTCTCTTGTTTGTCATCGTTCTTAGTTTTTCTCCGCTGAAAAGACCACATTCTCCTTAAATGGCTGGAATGGCAGAGTTGTTGCTTCTCCCTCAGGTGTGGGGCTTGACGCTTCCAAGAGCTGAGCCTTGTCGAGGAAAAGGCTCAGGTGACAGATGTGGTGAAGTGCCTTTGTGTGGAAAGTGGCGTTAGGTGGCTCTGAGTGCTGGTGACAGGACAGCAGGTGCCTCGAGGTAAGAGGGGAGGCAGACAGGATGATAGAGCATTGGGCATTGGGTGGAAGGCACAAGGCCGGAAATTGAGACAAAAGGAAGGAGTGAGCTCCAAAGGCAATCCAATGTTTGCCAAGTGGCTGCATTGAGCCTTCTAGCCTTGCTAGTGGTTGATGCTGTTTGTACCTTTCCTCTAAATCGCATCAATCCTTGTGAAGCAACTGGAGATATTTTAGAAAAATCCACAAGAAAGGAAAAACAGAAAAGCAACATGAGGTGAAAAGTGCTAGGAAAAAAACAGGAGTCTGATGAGTCTAGTCCAGTAAGTCAGGGCTGCTCAAAGATTAATGTGGACGGAAGATTGGCTCTGAGCCCCAAAACTCTCCGCTTCCAGCTCCCTTCCCAACTCATTTCAAAAAAGAAAGAGGGTTATTGTCCTGGCTGTCTAGACCTCTTTTGATGCTCTTTGGATGAAACAGAATAGATCATGTGAGCCTATGTGGCATAGTAAGGCAGGATGCGACTTTCTGCCCTGTTGTTGCCGTTGAACATGCATGGATGTTCATCTGTATGGCTGTATGTGTATATGTAGACAGATGTATGTTATGCCTGCATAAGAAATCACCTTTCCAGAGGCTCAATCCTGTTAATTCATCTCGCTGTCCTGGATAACTTAAAATATATTTTCTTAATAATGTCAAAACTAATCTTCAAATTCCACTTAAAAGTCAATAGCGTTGCTGGGTGTGATGGCTCATACTTGTAATCCCGGCACTTTGGGAGGCTGAGGCGGGTGGATCACTTGAGGTCAGGGGTTTGAGACCAGCCTGGCCAACATGGTGAAACCCCATCTCTATTAAAAATACAAAAATTAGCCGGGCATGGTTGCGCGTGGCTGTAATCTCAGCTACTCAGGAGGCTGAGGTACAAGAATCGCTGGAACTCGGGAGGTAGAGGTTGCAGTGAGCTGAGATCGCACCACTGCACTCCAGCTTGAGTGATGGAGTAAGACTCTGTGTCAAAAAAAAAAAAAAGTAAAAAATAAAATAAAATACATAAAAATAAAAAAAATAGGCAGATGTGGTGGCACACATCTGTGGTCCCAGCTAGTCAGGAGGCTGAGGCAAGAGGATTGCTTGTGCCCAGGAGGTAAAGGCTGCAGTGAGCCATGATCAGGCTACTGCATTCCAGCCTGGGTGACAGAGCAAGACCCTGTCTCAGAAAAAAAAAAAAAAAAGGCAAGAGTGTTATATCAAGTATACAACAATTTTGGCTGATATGAAACACATGCACAGCACTCAAAAGATAAAGCTAAACCTCTTCAGATTGCACAGGTATTATCAACCGGAGCGACCGCATTTTCTGCATCCAGCTTTGTTCAGTAGATCCTGTTATTTCTATATCATTAAGGAAGAGATCATTTTAAAGGTAGCCATGATGTGAGTCTAAGTGTTGGAACGGCAACCTAAATAAATGAAATGACAGAGTAGCCCCCAATATCTTTTAAACCAATAGTTCCATCTTCTTCTCCTTGTAAACTTACTGCTGAAACTAATGAAAAGTAGAAGAATTGACTAATTTGGCTGTGCTTTTCCTCCCGTTCCCCATCAGTGTCTGATGGAGATGCTATAATTAGCAATGTAATGAGAATTGAAGGGTAAACAAGAAGAATTATTCCCGGAACACACATCAAGGGTTAGAAGACTGGAACAGGAAAACTAGTCTGAGATTAAAATATTTTCTCTGCCCAACCAACGGGCATCTATACCTAGAGTTCTAAACACAGATCTTTCTAGGCAAAGACAAGGGAAAGAGTATTGGTCACATTGCTTTCGGGAAACTGGTTTATGCCTAGACTCTCAACACCTGTTGCTTTGCAAAACTAGCATGAAGGATTGGTTCTCTGTTTATCTGGGATTCAACTGAGCAGAACTCCCAAATATTAAATCTGTATTTTTCTGCACTTAACTTGTAAAGATAAATAATTGGCAAATATGCTTCTATTGGAAACTTATTTAAAAAAATTAGAATAGTTTTAAAAGATTTAGAGGTAGAAGGCTCTTTGCATATCTAATGTTAGTTCAATCATCTTCATTTTATTCATGAAGAGAATGAGACTGAGAGAGGTCACATCATTTGTGCTAAATGTCGGATTAAAGCCAAGATTCCTGAGATCCAGCCTAGTACTTTTTCCATGGAATTCAGTGGACAAGGAAACATTATTCTGCCTATCAGCAATATTGTTTGATAAGAACTGTTCTTCGTGAAGAGCCTGACTTCATGAAGAAACCTGTCTAACTCCTGAAGTGCTTCTGAATGTTTTACTTTTTCTCCCTAATCTATTTGTTTTTTTAAAAAAGTAACTCTTTTCTCAGCTAGCTGGAATATTCAAACCTGACACCCCATCTCCCAACTATCGAGGATGAATGGAGATTCCCTTTACATGCTCCCCACTCTCAGCATTTACATCACATGGCTTAGTTGATCTGTTCTTAGCAGAAACCAACTTGTCCCTTCAAAGCCAGCTCAGAAGGCAGGATGTCTTAGGTCCAGGCTATCAGGACGTACCATTGCTCTTCCTTTTCACTGTGTTTTAGGTAAAGTCCACCTCAAGTAAAATTTGTCTAAGCCTTTATAACCCCTTGATTGTTACTTTTTTTTTTTTTTTTTTTGAGATGGAGTCTCGCTCTGTCGCCCAGGCTGGAGTGCAGTGGCGTGATCTCGGCTCACTGCAAGCTCCGCCTCCCAGGTTCATGCCATTCTCCTGCCTCAGCCTCCCGAGTAGCTGGGACTACAGGTGCCCGCCACCATGCCCCGCTAATTTTTTTGTATTTTCAGTAGAGACGAGGTTTCACTGTGTTAGCCAGGATGGTCTCGATCTCCTGACCTTGTAATCCACCCACCTCGGCCTCCCAAAGTGCTGGGATTACAGGTGTGAGCCACCGCGCCCAGCCCTCGATTGTTACTTCTGATGATATTCTTATGCTTGCTTGGTTTATGCCAATATGAGAAAATAAAATTTTCAAATGGTTCACATGTGTCAATAATTACTTATGTACAGGGTGATAGCTATTTTTGTTCTTGGTGATGAAGCAAATGTTTCAGAAACCCGATTGAGCTTATATAACAATCCTGTTACCAGAATGAAACTGTTATTAAAAATACAGAAATAATCAGAATCACTGGAGTTAACTCTTTCTATAATTACAGACAAGGATAAGGAATAACCCTATTGCCTGTACACAAGTAGCCTAACGAAGTGTTCTTGAGGGTTTTCTTGTTTTTGTGTTTTGAGACAGGGTCTCACAACTGTCACCTATCCAGGCTGGAATGCAGTGACATGATCATAGCTCACTGAAGCCTTGACCTCTTGGACTCAAGCAGTCGTCTTGCCTCAGCCTCCCGAAAAGCTGGGACCACAGGCATGCACCACTACACCTGGCTAATTTTAATTTTTTGTAGAGATAGGGGTCCACCATGTTACCCAGGCTAGTATCGAACTCTTGGGCTCAAGCGATCCTCCCGCCTTAGCCTCCCAAAGTGCTGTGGTTACAGGAAGGAGCCGCCATGCCCAATGAACATCTTTATTTCTAAAGTATGATTTTTCATATTTCTTTGATTGTGGATTTTCTCCCGACTGCTGCAAAGCAGAAAAAGAAAGAAAAAGAAAAAATATTTGCAAAGTTAACATTCATACATTAACAACTGCCGCAAACCCTCTTGGTGTTCTGCAAATGAGACTTCTAGTGTGAAATCATTAATTGTGAACTGAATTCTTTTGTCTTTCAGAACAAGGCAAAGGCAATCTGCATGTAACATCACCAGAAGATGCAGAATGCCGCAGAACCAAGGAACGCCTTTCTAATGGAAACAGTCGTGGTTCACTTTCCAAGTCTTCCCGCAATATCCCAAGGAGACACACCCTAGGGGGGCCCCGAAGTTCCAAGGAAATACTGGGAATGCAAACATCTGAGATGGATCGGAAGAGAGAAGCATTCCTAGAACATCTGAAGCAGAAGTATCCCCACCACGCCTCTGCAATCATGGGTCACCAAGAGAGGCTGAGAGACCAGGTACGAATATGCTCTCATTTCTCCTTGTGTAGCTCGCTCTTTAATGAACATCGAGGAAAGCAAACTTAACTTTTTTGTAAAAGGTAAAGAATAGCTTAGTGGACTGTGCATACTATTTAGTTGTTCTGGATCTCTCTGGGGGCTTGGGAGGAGGAAGCCGGGTGTAGAAAACTTCTGCCTGCAAGTTCAGTCTTCTTTGCCAATACAGCAAGAGAACAGGAGGCCAGGCCAGAGAGGAAGGGCCTAGAGAGTATGCAATTCCCCAAGTGTTCCCATGTTCAACCACAAACACGTCTAAACACATCTAAAGTGCAGGGAATGAAGGGGTATTATTTACTGAGGAAAGCACGGCACCAACTACTGTGTACCTACCCTGAAAGCATGGAGTGCTTAGCACTGTGAATGAATGAAGTAGAAAATGAATGAATGAATACACAAATACATAAATTTATTTTCAGGGTAAAATAGATCTTACAGATATAGACTTGTGGTAACTCCTTTTCCTTAAAAAGCTGACATTAGGGTTTTGTTTCTGCTCTTCTTCTTTTTTTTTTTTTTTAGATGGAGTCTTGCTCTGTAGCCCAGGCTGGAGTGCAGTGGTGCGATCTCGGCTACTGCAAGCTCCGCCTCCCGGGTTCACACCATTCTCCTGCCTCAGCCTCTTGAGTAGCTGGGACTACAGGCGCCGGCCACCACGCCAGGCTAATTTTTTGTATTTTTAGTGGAGATGGGGTTTCACCGTGTTAGCCAGGATGGTCTCGATTTCCTGACCTCGTGATCCACCCGCCTCAGCCTCCCAAAGTGCTGGGATTACAGGCGTGAGCCACCGTGCACAGCCTTTATTTTTTATTTTTTATTTTTTATTTTTTATTTTTGAGATGGGTTCTTGCTGTATTGCCCAGGCTGGAATGCAGTAGTGCGATCATAGCTCACTGCAGCCTAGAAATTCTGCACTCAAGATCCTCTCACCTCAGCCTCCTGACTAGCTAGGACTACAGACATGCAGCACCATGCCTGACTAATTTTTTATTTTTGGTAGTAGTGACAGAGTCTCGCTGTATTGACCAGGCTGGTCTTGAACTCCTGGCCTCAAGTGATCCTCCTGCCTCTGCCTCCCAAAGTACTAGAATTACAGGAGTGAACTACTGTGCCTGGCATTTTTTGTCTTTTGAATCACGGATGTGCTCCTTCTGCATGCCTTGATTTGTGCTAGCTTTCTGTCTTCACCTACCTGTTTCCTCTGGTTATTTGGACAGCCACATAGACATTACCCAACTGTGGCTAGGGATGTTTTTGTTTCTTGGCTGTGTGCAATTACTTTTAGCAGATAGGGCAGGTTTGGGGTCACAGGAGATATGAGGCCTCCTCTACCGACGTCACTGGTGTGTTATCAGATTGACCTTTGAGTATGGAGAATGTAGGGAAGGAAGCAGAAGGCACTTAACCATATATGTGATGGGTGGGGGTGGGAAGGAAGGCAGGATGATACTGATTTCCACACAAGGGAGAAAAGCTCAGTGTTTTAAGTCTGCTGTCTTCCCAGTTAGGTGCAAAAATTATGTCTAATTCACTCAGCCTTTGATTATCCATGGACATGGAGATTGGCATCAGCCCGAATAATTGAAATCTATACTTTATTCTCAATCTCATATTCTTCCTTAAATTCAACCTTCTCTTCTAGAGAATTATTATCTGAGTGCTAAAAATATGAAACGTGCTTTATGGACTTCATGTTTGCTTTTTGTTCACACTTCCAACAGTCAGTAAACCCAGAAGAGGAGAAAAGAACAAGAATCCTCGTTGCTGTAAAGATGGGCTAATGATTAATTTTCTGATAATTTTAAAAAGGGACTGGGCACGGTGGCTCATGCCTGTAATCCCAGCACTTTGGGAGGCCAAGGCGAGAGGATCACTTGGGCCAGCAGCTTGAGACCAGCCTGGGTAACATAGAGCAAGACCCCATCTCAACAAAAAATTTTTAAAAAATTGGGTGGGTGCAGTGGCACACGCCTATAATCCCAGCACTTTGGGAGGCCGAGGCGGGCGGATCACGAGTTCAGGAGATTGAGACCATCCTGGCTAACACGGTGAAACCCCATCTCTACTAAAAATACAAAAAATTAGCCGGGCGCGGTGGTGGGCGCCTGTAGTCCCAGCTACTCGGGAGGCTGAGGCAGGAGATTGGCGTGAACCCAGGAAGTGGAGCCTGCAGTGAGCCAAGATCGTGCCACTGCACTCCAGCCTGGGCGAAAGAGCAAGACTCCGTCTCAAAAAAAAAAAAAAAAAAAAAAAAAAATTAACTGGCTGTGGGGGCACACACCTGTAGTCCCAGCTTCTCAGGAGACTGAGGTAGGAAGATCACTGAAGCCCAAAAATGAGACCCCGTATCTAAAACAAAAGTATCAGTTTTGCTGAGAAATATAGAAATTGGCCTGTCAAAAATGGTATATTTTTCCATGTCAAAAATAATGATTATTGTTACTCTTCTTATTTGTAGTGTTATAATTATTGCTATTGCTATAATAATGGTGGCTTTGGTTAAAACAATTACAAGGGGAGCCTAATTGTAATTAAGGTTGAAAGGAGTAATGAATATATTTTGGTGTTCTCAAGCTCTGATCTGCTATTGCATACATTGTTAGTTCTGCCATGGCTGGCCAGCTGTCTCTTCTCTGGATAATGTGGGATGAACAAGTCACATTCTGTCTTTCTGCCTCTTTTGTACTCCAAGCTGACCCTCCAAAAGGAGAGAGATTTTAATGCATGAATCTATGTATACATTTTTATTCTCTTGTTAACAGGAAAGGGATCCTGATCCAGACCCCAAGAGAGGGTTCTTGGATCTCACACAAGAAGGAACTCAGGGTGAGTCCATAAAGTGAAAGCAAGAATTATGTTTGTTTGTTTTTGTTTTTTGAGACAGAGTCTCGCTCTGTTGCCCAGGCTAGAGTACAGTGGCATGATCTCGGCTCACTGCAACCTCCACTCACTTCAACCTCTGCCTCTCAGGTTCAAGTAATTCTCTTGCCTCAGCCCCTCAGTAGTTGGGATTACAAGTATGCACCACCACACCCAGCTAATTTTTGTAGTTTTAATAGAGACAGGGTTTTACCATGTTGGCCACACTGGTCTCGAACTCCTGACCTCAGGTGATCCACCTGCCTCGGCCTCCTAGAGTGCTGGGATTACAGGTGTGAGCCACCGTGCGGAAAAAAGGAAGTTTATTAGCAAAGTAAAGAAATAAAAGAATGGCTACTCCACAGAGCAGCCCCGAGGGCTGCTGGTTGCCCATTTTTATGGTTATTTCTTGATGATATGCTAAACAAGGGGTGGATTATTCATGCCTCCCCTTTTTAGACCATATAGGATAATTTCCTGACGTTGCCATGGCATTTGTAAACTGTCATGGCGCTGGTGGGAGTGTAGCAGTGAGGACCACCAGAGGTCACTCCTGTGGCCATGTTGGTTTGGTAGGTTTTGGCTGGCGTCTTTACTGTGACCTGTTTTATCAGCAGGGTCTTTATGATCTGTATCTTGTGATGACCTCCTATCTCACCCTGTGACTTGGAATGTCTTAACCGTCTGGGAATGCAGCCCAGTAGGTCTCAGCCTCATTTTACCCAGCTCCTATTTAAGATGGAGTTGCACTGGTTCAAACGCACCTAACACTGTCACTGCACTTCTGCAAGCAAACCCCAACTAGCATTGTAAACACCAGAGATCAGTGTAGACATGGCCTATGAAATTGCTGCAGACCTGATCTCATCTTCTGTCTTTTCCACTCTTTTTCTCCTACCACTCATTTCCTCTTTCCTGTCTTCCTCTCTGCAATGCCATTTGTTCCTCCTGGACCTTCTCAGTATGGACTATCCCAGGCTTCCTTTGCAGGAAGATTACACAGCCAGCTGTGAGAAGGAAGTCAGATAACACACATCTGATGCTCTCCTCAAGATACTGAGGCTCTTAATACCAGATGCTCTTCTGGCGGCTGTTTTTCTGGCTTCCTCTCAGAGAAGTATCCTTGATAAGAAGAGAGCCAATCAGCAAGATAGAGAATAAGATGTTGAAAATGATGTATCTGCCGTCTAACATGAAATCTCTTAAAATCTAGGTTCTTTTTTTTTTTTTTTTTTTTTTTGGAAGACAGGGTCTTGCTCTGTTGCCCAGGCTAGAGTGCAGTGGCATAATCATGGCTCACTGCAGCCTCAACCTCCCAGGCTCAAGCAATCCTCCTGCCCCAGCACCCACCACCCGCCTCGTCCACCCCCAGATAACTGGGAGTACAGGAGTGCTTCATCATACCCGACTGAAAATCTAGGTTCTAATTTCCTGCTATTAAACATAAGAAGAATGAGAGCATGCCTTATGTTTCAAAATCTGACTTCAAACACTGGAAGATTCACGGTTGCAAAACTTCTGTTTGTCTTTAAAAAACATGTTGGTCAAGAGTTTTCTTTAGTCTAAAATTATTGAAAGGCTAAGAGGTCACTTTAACTCCCTTCTACAGTCTTCAAAAAATGCGGGTGGCCTTTATTGCAACATAATGCTGATCTGCATAATAGTAGCTGTGAAAGTTAAGGACTCTTATCAGCATAACCTTAGTTGTGCAGGGCAGTCAGGCTGTACAGCCCCATTGCCTGGCAGCTAAGGGCTTGGTTCTGGAGGCAGGCGGGACTGATCAGGATCCAGCCTTCACAATATGCTAATTCTATGATTTGGGCTAATAGCTTAATCTTTCGTTCTTTTTTCTTTCTTTTTTTTTGAGACAGAGTCTCACTCTGTCTGTCACCGAGGCTGGAGTGCAGTGGTGCGATCTTGGCTCACTGCAACCTCCACCTCGTGGGTTCAAGCCATTCTTGTGCCTCAAGCCTCCCGAGTAGCTGGGATTACAGGTGTGCACCACCATACCCAGCTAATTTTTGTATTTTTATTAGAGATGGGGCTGGTCTGGAACTCAAGTGATCTGCCCGCCTCAGCCTCCCAAAGTGTTGGGATTACAGCTGTGAGCCACTGCACCCAACCTTAATGGCTTAATCTTTCTCTGTTTCAGTTTCCTCCTTTGTCAAAGGACAATAGTATCTACATCATGGAGCACTGAGAAATACAATGATGGAATCTTTTACTGTTTCACTGGCAGCTTTTAGCGTGATAATATTCTGGTTTTTAGTGTCCCAAAGAAGAGTCTCAGAGGCTCTTATTTTAAAATTAGTATTTAAAATCATTTGACTTTTTTTTTTTTTTTGAGATGGAGTCTCACTCTGTCACCCAGGCTGGAGTGCAGTGGCGTAGTCTCAGCTTACTGCAAGCTCCGCCTCCCAGGTTCACGCCATTCTCCTGCCTCAGCCTCCCGAGTAGCTGGGACTACAGGCACCCGCCACCACGCCCGGCTAATATTTTGTATTTTTAGTAGAGACGGGATTCACCGTGTTAGCCAGGATGGTCTTGATCTCCTGACCTCGTGATCTGCCCTCCTTGGCCTCCCAAAGTGCTGGGATTACGGGCGTGAGCCACCATGCCTGGCCCAATCATTTGACTTTTTTATTTTTTCAAGGCAGGATCTCACTCTTGTTTAGAGTGCAGTGGCGTGATCACAGCTCACTGCAGTCTTGAACTCCTGGGCTCAAGTGATCCTCTCACCTCAGCCTCCTGAGTAGCAACTACAGGCACACGTCACCACTCCTGGCCAGTTTTTAAAATTATTTGTAGGGACAGGGTCTTGCTGTGTTGCCCAGGCTGGTCTTCAAAGCCTGGCCTCAAGTAATCCTCTCGCTTCTACCTCCTAAAGTGCTGGGATCATGAGCCACTGCACCTGGCCTCACTTGACATTTTTGTCAACAAATATCTGAGTGCCTGAAGAGGTTAATTTTTTCCATTGTTAAAGAATAACTTTATTACATTCCTGAAACTGGTATTTTTCTTTCATTCAGTGCTTAGTATTCATATTTCTTTTATTTATTTATCGCATATATATTTATTTGGCACCTACCATGGTAAAGGTATTTGAGAAGAATGCAAACCATTAGACTTAACCCTGTCTTCAATTCAGTAAAAGAAATAGGCATTCACATATAAAGAATAGTCTTTCCAGATCCAGCCCAGATGTCATGCTTTCTGAGATGGTCATAACATTGCAGTACTGCAGTACTTACATTGTAGCATCTAATCAGGTTGCATTACATATTTTTTTTTTACATTTCTTTTTCTCACCTAGAATAATCTTCTGGAGGTAGAAACCTTGTCTTACCACCCATTTCTTCTTTCGCCTCTGTAAACTCAGCATTCAAAGGAATACACAACCTAGATTAGGCTATATCCAAAATTTCTGTTGCATGAAGGAATGAGCCACTATTTCTAATACAGTTAGAATGTGATAGATGGTACAGATAGAGAGGGGTACAGAGCCACAGAATTGAATGATTGATTGCAGTTTGAGCAGTCAGAAAGAAGAGATTTCTTAACTAAGAAGTTAGGAATGGCTAAGTAATTTTCCCCTAAGTTAAGAAGCCAACATTTGAACCAGGGCCAGAATTTCCTGTCCTCAGAGAGGGTCTCTGGGAAAAAAAAGAAAAAAAAAAAGAATTTCCAGTTTATGGTCTTTTCATTCATTATGGGCCTATGGACCTTGGTTTTTTTCAAGGTTTTCTTCCACCTCTCATTTTTCCGAAGTTTGTTGACCTCGTATACATCACGTTGGGTCAAGCAATAGAGCCAAAGACATGATTTCCATTGCCGTTTCTTTAAAAAGGCAAATCTGGCCGGGCACAGTGGCTCACGCCTGCAATCCCAACACTTTGGGAGGCTGAGGCGGGCAGATCACGAGATCAGGAGATCGAGACCATCCTGGCTAACATGGTGAAACCCCATCTCTACTAAAAAAAAAAAAATACAAAAAATTAGCTGGGCATGGTGGCGCATGCCTGTAGTCCCAGCTACTCTGGAGGCTGAGGCGGGAGAATTGCTTGAACCCGGGAGGCAGAGGTTGCAGTGAGCCAAGATCGCACCACTGCACTCCAGCCTGGGTGACAGAGCGAGACTCCATCTCAATAAATAAATAAATAAATAAATAAATAAATAAATAAATAAAGACAAATCTTATTCTGTTGCAGAGCATATTAAATAACCTATAACCATAGAAAATAGATTCCTATCTGTATTTTATATAAATAGAAAGTTGCTTCTTTTAAAAACTCTGAGTTCAGAAAGATCTGTAGTCCAGCAATCCCTCACAGTTGTGGTCCCTGTGTAACTGCACAGTTTGGAAATGCTATTTTTTATGTCTTCACTAATGAATAGATGTCTGATGGCTTCTCACCTGCAGAAACCAACTTTCCACTCCTAATCTCAGAAACCATTCTGAAATTAATTTTTCAAACTTTACTGCCAGTTACTCACAGAATTTCTCCCTAACTTACTTGGTATACAGAATCTACTTTGTGGTTTCAGTTAGTCTATGTGGATTCTTTTATCTGATGTGGTCAGATCATAAAAGAAACTAATAATACATTTTAACCTAAAAATCTGACATGTCCAACAAAGAGTAAGAGAGATATAAAGGGATTATTATTATTATTATTTTGAGACAGAGTCTCACTCTGTCACCCAGGCTGGAGTGCAATGGCGTGATCTTTTCTCACTGCAACCTCTGCCTCCTGGGTTCAAGTGATTCTCCTGCCTCAGCCTCCCAAGTAGCTGGGATTACAGGGGTCCACCACCACACCCAGCTAATTTTTTTGTATTTTTAATAGAGACAGGGTTTCACTATGTTGGCCAGGCTGGTCTCGAACTCCTGACCTCAGATGGTCCACCTGCTTTGGCCTCCCAAAGTGTTGGGATTACAGGCGTGAGCCACCACACCTGGCCGGGATTATTCTTTAACATGAACATTACAGGGGGCAAAAATAAGGAGATAAGAAAATGAACACCAATATGAGCATTTTTTTTCTTTCTGTTTTTTGAGACAGAGTCTCGCTCTGTCGCCCAGGCTGGAGTGCAG